>NC_065597.1:10685698-10996635 GCF_024542745.1 Macaca thibetana thibetana | reverse complement strand
GTTCCTGGGTGGAATCTGTGCCCAGGTCCAGCAGGAGGAGCTCCTTGCGTAGGTAGTTTTCCAGCTCCTCCAAGTACCGGGGCTTGGCAGTGCGAAAGGGATGCTGGTGGCAGCTCCTGCAGGGGATGGTGGCTGATAATGTGGCCAGCACCCCCACGGGGCTCTTGTGCCCTCAGTCTGGGGCAACACACGCCCCTGCCGTCTCCTGGCCCAAAGCCTGGCCCATGCCAGCCCACTCACCATGGGACTGACCCTGGCTTACCCTACTCGCTTCCGGTAGTCATCTGAACAGGGTTTTCGATTTTGCAAAATGGTCTGGCCACTGGTGTATGTGGGCCATGGGGACAGGTGCCCACCCATGGAGAACTGACCAGTCTGCAGGGAGGGACAGGTGGGGTTACCATGGCAACATTGCTCCCCTTACTAATGTTTCTCTCCATCCCTCCTCCCCCAGTCCTGACTTTTTTTTTCTTTTTGAGACAGTCTTGCTCTGTTCCCCAGGCTGGAGTGCAGTGGTACGATCTCAGCTCACTGCAACCTCCACCTCCTGGGTTCAAGCTATTCTCTGCCTCAGCCTCCCGAGTAGCTGGGATTACAGGCACCCACCACCATGCCTGGCTAATTTTTGTATTTTTAGTAGATACAGGGTTTTACCATCTTTACCACACCCAGCCAGCCCTGATGTTTTTTACAGACATCTCTCAACATGGTTCATAATTAAGACTGTGGGTTCTTGAGTTAGAGAGGGCTGGGGTTAAGTCTCAGATGTCCCTTATTAGCTATGTCAACTTCTCTGAGCCTTAGTCCTCACGTCTGTAAAATAGGGATGATGGTAGTCTTTGTCACAGTGTATTGATGTGAGGATGCAATGAGAAAGCATAGTCGGGCATAGTGGCTCACGCCTGTAATTCCCAGCACTTTCCGAGGCTAAGGTGGGCAGACACGAGGTCAGGAGATCGAGACCATCCTGGCTAACACGGTGAAACCCCGTCTCTACTAAAAATACAAAAAAAATTAGGCTGGGCGCAGTGGCTCACGCGTGTAATCCCAGCACTTTGGGAGGCCAATGCGGGATCATGAGGTCAGGAGATTGAGACCATCCTGGCTAATGTGGTGAAACCCTGTCTCTACTAAAAGTACAAAAACAAAATTATCTGGGCGTGGGGTGAGTGCCCTTAGTCCCAGCTACTCGGGAGGCTGAGGCAGGAGAATG
This sequence comes from Macaca thibetana thibetana, assembly GCF_024542745.1. Lineage (NCBI taxonomy): Eukaryota > Metazoa > Chordata > Mammalia > Primates > Cercopithecidae > Macaca > Macaca thibetana. Next base: position 10,995,422 of record NC_065597.1, on the reverse strand, counting down.
GTGTGAACCTGGGACGCGGAGTTTGCAGTGAGCAGAGATCGTGCCACTGCACTCCAGCCTGGCGACAGAGCAAGACTCAGTTTCACAAAAAAAAAAAAAAAAAAAAAAAGCTGGGTGTGGTGGCATGTGCTTGTAGTCCCAGCTACTTGGGAGGCTGAGGCAGGAGAATCGCTTGAACCCGGGAGGCAGAGGTTGCAGTGAACCGAGATCGCGCCATTGCGCTCCAGCCTGGGCAACAAGAGCAAAACTGTCTCGAAGAAAAAAAAAGAGAAATAGAGAAAGCATAATGTGTGCTTTATATGGACCCTGGCACCTGCTAGGAACTCAGTAAAGATCAGCCATTCTGGCCTGGCCAATGGCTTATGCCTGTAATCCCAGCAGTTTGGGAGGCCAAGGTGGGCAGCTTTTAGCACTTTGAGGCCAAGGTGGGCAGATCACTTGAGGTCAGGAGTTTGAGACCAACCTGGCCAACATGGTGAAACTCCATCTCTATTAAAAATACAAAAATTAGCTGGACATGGTGGCGCATGCCTGTAATCCCAGCTACTTGGGAGGCTGAGGCAGGAGAATCTCTTGAACTCGGGAGGCAGAGGTTGCAGTGAGCTGAGATTGAGCCATTGCACTCCAGCGGGGGAGACAAGAGTGAAACTCCATCTCAAAAAAAAAAAAGACTATCAAAATGGATGTAATTATTTATGTATGTATGTTTATATGTATGTATGTATTTATTTGAGATGGAGTCACACTCTCTTGCCCAGGCTGGAGTGCAGTAGTGCAAACTCTGCTCACTGCAGCCTCTGCCTCTTGAGTTCAAGCGATTCTCCTGCCTCAGCCTCCTGAGTAGCTGAGATTACCAGTGCCTGCCACCACGCCCAGTTCTTTTGTATTTTTAGTAGAGATTACAGGTGTGAGCCACCGCACCCAGCTCACACCTGATTCTCAGCACTTCGGGAGGCCCAGGCAGGCGGATAACCTGAGGCCAGGAATTTGAGACCAGTCTGGCCAACATGTTGAAACCCCATCTCTTCCAAAAATACAAAAATTAGCCGGGACTGGTGGTGCACGCCTGTAATCCCAGCTGCTCCGGAGGCCAATGCAGAAGAATTACTTGAACCCTGGAGGCAGAGGCTACAGTAAGCAGATATTGCACGACTGCACTCTAGTCTGGGAGACAGAGAGAGACTCTCTCTCACAAAAAAAAAAAAAAAAAAGAGATGGGGTCTCACTATGTTGCCCAGGCTGGTCTCGAACTGCTGAGATCAAGAGATCCTCCTGCCTTGTCCTCCCAAAGTGCTGGGATTACAGGCTTAAGTCATGGCGCCCAGCCTAATTTTTATAAAAGCACAAAATAATCCTGGAAGACACCTGAGAGTTTATTTTTTATTTTTTTCTTAGAGATAGGGTCTTACTCTGTCACCTAGGCTGGAGTGCAGTGACCCGATAACACCTCACAGTAACTTCAAACTCCCGGGCTCAAGAGATCCTCCCACCTCAGTCTCCCTAGTAGCTAGGACTACAGGGGCACACCACCACTCCTGGTTAGTTTAAAAAATCTTTTTTGTAGAGATGAAATCTCCCTATGTTGCCAGGCTGGTCTCAAACTCCTGGTCTCAAGCAATCTTCCTTCTTTGGCCTCCCAAAGTGTTAGGATTACAGGTGTGAGCTGGCCTTGTTTTTCAGACTTTATTTATTTTTTGAGACTGAGTCTCGCTCTGTCGCCCAGGCTGGAGTGCAGTGGCACAATCTCTGTTCACTGCAGCCTCCGCCTCCTGGGTTCAAGCGATTCTCCTGCCTCAGCCTCCCTAATAGCTGGAATTATAGGCGCATGCCACCACGCCCAGCTAATTTTTGTATTTTTAGTAGAGATGGGGTTTCACCATGTTGGCCAGGCTGGTCTTGAACCACCTCAGGTGATCCACCCACTTCGGCCTTCCAAAGTGCTGGGATTACAGGCGTGAGCCACCGTGCCCCGTGGTTTTTCAGACTTGTGAAAGACCAGCCCTTGGCCGGACGCGGTGGCTCATGCCTGTAATCCCAGCACTTTGGGAGGCCAAGTCGAGCAAATCACGAGGTCAGGAGAACCAGACCATCCTGGCTAACACGGTGAAACCTCGTCTCTACTAAAAATGCAAAAAATTAGACAGGTGTGGTGACACGTGGCTGTAGTCCCAGCTACTCGGGAGGCTGAGGCAGAAGAATCGCTTGAACCTGGGAAGCGGAGGTTGCAGTGAGCGAAGATTGTGCCGCTGCGCTCCAGCCTGGGCGACAGAGCGAGGCTCCGTCTCAAAAAAAAAAAACACCACCACCACCACCACACACACACACACACACACACACACACAAAACAGTCCTCGTGTTCTGTCTACTGTTTCTACCGGGAGAAAATGGGGCTACCCTCCTTTGCTTGCAGAGGCGAGTGGAAGCTGGAGAACCAGCTGCCACGGCCGATTGTTGGTGAGGTTATTAACAGCTGAGGGATCTCCGCCCGGTAGGCTGGAACGCAATGCTCCCCGGGCGCTCCGTGCTCTCTGCTTCTCCCGGTAGGTAAAAACGGGAAGGCGGCCCTGGAGGGACGGCGGGAGGGAACACTGCCCCCTGGTGGTTGATGTCGCTCTAAAGAAAGTTGAAATGAAAAAGCCTGGCTCACGGAAGGTGGCAGCTGAGAAGGCTGCCTGGGAGCCTCAGGGCTCTCCCCTAGTCATCAGGTCTTTGGGTTGCGCTTGGTCTCTGCGAATAATCCATAGACCCCAGCTTTCTCCTCCCTGGAGTCACTCCCACAGGAGTGTTGGGCCAGCCCCACAAAGTGTGTGGCCCATGTGTTTCCTAATTCCCCACGAGGGTCATGGTCACACAAGGAAAACCCATGCTGTTCCACTGTGAGCCAGAGTTGTAAGTTTACTCAAATGTGTTTTTTCCCTTATGAGATTTGGACAATGGCTATTTGCTGATTAATAACAATCCTATGATCATATCAACAAGAGCCCAAAAGTACTTAATAAGACAGCATTGGGGCTGGGCACAGTGGCTCACGCCTGTAATCCCAGCACTTTGGGAGACCGAGGCAGGCGGATCACGAGGTCAGGAGTTCAAAACCAGCCTGACCAACATGATGAAACCCTGTCTCTACTAAAAATACAAAAATTCACCAGGCATGGCTGGGCGTGGTGGTTCACGCTTGTAATCCCAGCACTTTGGGAGGTGGAGGCAGGCAGATCACGAGGTTAGGAGATCAAGACCATCCTGGCTAACATGGTGAAACCCCGTCTTTACTAAAAATACCAAAAAAATTAGCCGGGCGTGGTGGCGAGCGCCTGTAGTCCCAGCTACTTGGGAGGCTGAGGCAGGAGAATGGCATGAACCTGGGAGGCAGAGCTTGCAGTGAGCCAAGATGGCACCACTGCACTACAGCCTGGGCAACAGAGCGAGATTCCATCTAAAAAAAAAAAATTATCCAGGCGTGGTGGTGCACGCCTGTAATCCCAGCTACTCAGGAGGCTGAGGTAGGATAATCACTTGAACCCAGGAGGCGGAGGTTGCAGTGAGCTGAGATGGCGCCACTGTACTCCTTCCTGGGCAACAGAGCACGACTCTCAAAAAAAAAAAAAAAACCAGCATTGGGCTCGGTGTGGTGGCTCACACCTGTAATCCCAGTGTTTTGGGAGGCCAAGGAAGAAGGATAGCTTGAGCCCAGGAGTTCAAGACCAGCCTGGGCAACGTAGTTAGATCCACTACAAAAAATACAAAAAATAGCCAGGTGTGGTGGTGCACTCCTGTAGTCTCAGCTACTCAGGAGGCTGAGTGGGAGGACTGGTTGAGCATGGGAGGTGGAGTCTGCAGTGAGCTGTGTTTGTGCCACTGCACTCCAGCCTGTGTCAGAGCAAAACTCTGTCTCAAAAAAATAAGATTAGCTGGGTGTGGTGGCATGTGTCTATGGTTCCAGCTACTTGGGAGGGTAAGGTGGGAGGATCACTTGAGCCCAGGCATTTGAGACTGCAGCAAGCCATAACTGTACCACTGCACCCTGACAGGCAAAAGCCTGTCTCAAAAACAAACAAACAAACAAACAAACAAAAAAAACCGCATTCATTTCTTTTTTTTTTTTTTTTTTGAGATGGAGTCTTGCTCTGTTGCCCAGGCTAGAGTGCAGTGGTGTGATCTCGGCTCACTGCAACCTCCACCTCCCGGGTTAAAGCGATTCTTGTGCCTCAGCCTCCTGAGTAGCTGGGACTACAGATGCACCACCATGCATGACTAATTTTTATAATTTTAGTAGATATGGGGTTTCACCATGTTGGCCAAGCTGGTCAAACTCCTGACCTCATGTGATCTGTCTGCCTTGGCCTCCCAAAGTACTGGGATTATAGGCATGGGTCACTGCACCCAGTTCTTTTTTTTTTTTTTCAATTTAAATTTCATTTCTCGGCCGGGCGCATGGCTCAAGCCTGTAATCCCAGCACTTTGAGAGGCTGAGACGGGCGGATCACAAGGTCAGAAGATCGAGACCATCCTGGCTAACACGGTGAAACCCCATCTCTACTAAAAAATACAAAAAACTAGCCGGGCGAGGTGGCTGGCGCCTGTAGTCCCAGCTACTCGGGAGGCTGAGGCAGGAGAATGGCGTAAACCCAGGAGGCGGAGCTTGCAGTGAGCTGAGATCCGGCCACTGCACTCCAGCCTGGGCCACAGAGTGAGACTCCGTCTCAAAAAAAAAAAAAAAAAAAAAAAAATTCATTTCTCTTCTGATACCTTTGGTACAGCATTCATTTTTATATAAAAACTTTAAAACAAAGGAATGGCGGAGAGATCTGGAGTGAACATGGTAGAGACACATCTCTTTCCTACTGCCTTCACACACCTACTCAGCAATGATGGAGCTATCAACATTTGGCAGCCATTCAGGTAGCCTGTTAGATACTAGGGCCATAAAGACAGAAAGATATAGTCACAGCCTTGAAGGACCTTGGCAGATCGGGTGTGACCATCCCAGCAGGTAGCACAGTGCCTGGCGTGTTGGCGGGAGGGATGTGAAGTGAGGTCCACTGCAGAATGCTGAGCTGCAGGCGAGGGGTGTCTGTGGGCAGAGGTGAGTTCTCTCTCTGCCTGGGGAGATCCGGGAAGGCTTTTCCGGTGAGGAGCAGGCAGCCAGAGTACACCTTTCTTCCCAAAGCGTGGTGGGCCTGGCCTCTCTGAGCCATACTCTCTGAGAAGAAGCCACTTGGTGGGCATGTTTCAGGTGGGTGTGTTTCAGGTAGGTGGTACTCTTGGGTTGCAGGAAGGGAGACAGATAGGGTCTGGGGACTGATATTTGGGGTTCCAAAACAACACTGTCACTAACCAGCGTCCTTCGTTTCTGAAGAAGCTTGCGTTTCTGGGTACTCTTGTTTTCTGTGATAAAGGATTCATCTATGGTCACTCCTGAAGGTTGTGGCTGTAATCTGCACAGAGAAGGGAAAACTGATGGTGGGTGACAGAGTCCAGAGTTGGGAGAGAACCCCCATCCTTCATAGATCCACAAGGCATAGCCATCTCCCCAAGCTAGGCTCTGAGTCTTCCCAGTGCTGCTCCAGATTCCCAGAGAAACTGCCAAGCAAGTCCCTGGCCTTGGGTCCAAACCATTTGCCCTACATTCCCAGAAACATTCTTTTCATCACCAAAATTTCACCAACTACTGCAGCAGCAAGATACCGATATCCCCCCATGAACCCAGAGAACCCCATGGGCCTATACTTCTGTTCAGTGTTCAACTGTGGCTGTGATGTTGGTTTCACGTACACAACTCTGGCACACTCTGGGGCTGTGATACAAAGGGCAGGTGCTGTAGGACAAGAAGCACAGGGTCTGGGGTCCAGGATCTGGGGTGTAAGTCTGAATCCTGCACTTACTGGCTGATAGGGTCTAAGGGCTGACATCTGGGGTTCCAATAGGACCACCCTTGAGCAAGTCATTTAATATCTCTCAGACTGGTTTCTTCACAAAGAAGTGGAGACAACTGTTTTTTGTTTTTTTTTTTTGAGACAGAGTCTCACTCTGTCACCCAGGCTGGAGTGCGGTGGTACGATCTCAGGCCACTGCAACCTTCATCTTGCGGGTTCAAGCAGTTCTCTGCCTTAGCCTCCTGAGTAGCTAGGATTACAGGCACCGGCCACCACGCCTGGATAATTTTTGTATTTTTAGTAGAGATGGGGTTTCACCATGTTGGCAGGCTGGTCTTGAACTCCTGACCTCGTGATAAACCTGCCTTGGCCTCCCAAAGTGCTGGGATTACCGGCGTGAGCCACTGTGCCCAGCCAGAGACAACTCTTGCTTTGCATATCTTACACAGTTGTGAAGTTTATTTTATTTATTTATTTATTTTAAGACGGAGTCTCGCTCTGTCACCCAGGGTAGAGTGCAGTGGCGCCATCTCAGCTCACTGCAATCTCCACCTCCCGGGTTCAAGCGATTCTCCTTCCTCAGCCTCCTGAGTAGCTGGGACTACAGTCCCCTGCCACCATGCCCAGCTAATTTTTGTATTTTTAGTAGAGATGGGGGTTTCACCATGCTGGCTAGGCTGTCTTGAATACCTGACCTCAAATGATCCATCCACCTCCGCCTCCCAAAGTGCTGGGATTACAGGCATGAGCCACCACCGCGACTGGTCTGAAGTTTAAATACGAATTAGCTGGGTGTGGTGGTGGGTGCCTCTAATTCCAGCTACTTGGGAGGCTGAGGCAGAAGAAGCACTTGAATCTGGGAGGCAGGGGTTGCAGTGAGCCGAGATCGCACCACTGCACTCCCGCCTCAGTGACAGAGTAAAACTCTGTCTGAAAACAAAACAAAAAAAATTAGATGTGTATCTGGGCGTGGTAGCTCATGCCTGTAATCCCAGCACTTTGGGAAGCCAAGACAGACAGATTGCTTGAGCCCAAGAGTTCGAGATGAGCCTGAACAACATAGTGAGACTTTGCCTCTATTTATTTATTTATTTGTTTATTTATTTATTTCTGGTTTCAAACTCCTGACCTCAGGTGATCCGCCTGCCTCAGCCTCCCAAAGTGCTGGGATTACAGGCGTGAGCCACTGCACCCAGTCAATTTTTTTTTTTCTTTTTTCTTTTTGAGACAGAGTCTTACTCTGTCACCCAGGCTGGAGTGCAATGGCGTGATCTTGGCTCACTGCAGCCTCTAACTCCCAGGTTCAAGCGATTCTCCTGCCTCAGCCTCCTGAGTAGCTGGGACTAAAGGTGCATACCACCACGCCTGGCTAATTTTTGTATTTTTATTAGAGACAGGGCTTCACCATGTTGCCCAGGATGGTCTCGATCTGACCTTGTGATCTGCCCGCCTCAGTCTTCCAAAGTGCTGGGATTACGGGTGTGAGCCACCATGCCCGGCCTATTATTTTTAATAAATAAAAAAAATGAGATATGCAAAATACCATGTAAACTGCAATGAACTGCTAGATGTTCATTATGACTGTAGAACGGGAAAAGCCTCTTAGGACAGCCATCCTAGGAAGGCATTTGAGGACCAACAGGGAGGGCTACTGTGGGCAGGCAGGCTCAGGTGGAACAAAAGGAAGAAGTAATTCCAACAATCCATGGGGTGGGGGTGTGTGATTTATGTTGCCGGATAGATCTTGTGTTCACTCCTCTTGCTTGCTGGTGACTTTGGGCATGCCGCTTAACATCTCTGAACCTCAGTGTCTTTGCCCATAAAAGTAGGATTAGGACTACCCAAACTCCAGGGAAGTTGAGACCCCTAATGTGAACTCAGTTGAGAAACTCTGTCCTGTAATGCTCCTCAGCTATAGTCCATGGAGCAGTAATATTCCAAACCCTAGTCCTCTATTGCCTCTCGACATTGGACAAGTGTGAGCAAAACACATGGAGTAAGCAGTTGGTGAGGAGAAGGAAGAGTGTCTGCCCAGATGAGTGTGGGTGTAAGACAGTCTTGGAGACCAACAAGGTACAACAGATCAACCCCAAGTGCTCACTGGGTTAAATCAATACCTTCTTATCAAAACTAATCTATTATCCGCCGGTGTGGTGGCTCAAGCCTGTAATCCCAGCACTTTGGGAGGCAGAGGTGGGCAAATCACGAGGTCAGGAGTTCAAGACCAGCCTGGCCAACATAGTGAAACCCTGTCTCTACTAAGAAAATACAAAAATTAGCTGGGTGTGGTGGCAGGTACCTGTAGTCCCAGCTACTCGGGAGGCTGAGGCTGGAGAATCTCTTGAACCTGGGAGTCGAAGGTCGCAGTGAGCCGAGATGGAGCCACTGCACTACAGCCTGGGTGACACAGCGAGACTCTGTCTCAAAAAAAAAAAAGACTAATAAATTCTCCAAACTCTGTTCTTGCTCATGCTGGAACCACCAGGAAAGGCAAGGTAAGCAAGAAAATTGGGGAATTCTATAAATTCTGAGAAGCTGTTGAATGGAAAAGTTTAGTAGGTAACAGATGTTGTTAGTTTTGAATATCAAAGGAGACAACATTATAAAACAGACCTAAAACAAGGCAAACCAAACACTTTCTAAGGCCTGTACACTTATCCAAAAAGCTTAGGATGCTTGGGCTGGGCGTGGTGGCTCACGTCTGTAATACCAGCACGTTGGGAGGCTGAGGTGGGCGGATCACAAGGTCAGGAGACCGAGACCATCCTGGCTAACACAGTGAAACCCTGTCTCTACTAAAAATACAAAAAATTAGCCAGACGTGTTGGCACGCGCCTATAGTCCCAGCTACTCAGGAGGCTGAGGCAGGAGCATCACTTGAGCCTGGGAGGCAGAGGTTGCAGTGAGCTGAGATCGCGCCACTGCACTCCAGCCTGGGCAACAGAGCGAGACACTCCATTTCAAAAAAAAAAAAAAGGAGCTTAGGATGTATTATGTTAAATATTTTACGGTAACCCTCAGAGGGGAATGGGAAACATTTATATTTCTACCTCAAAGCTAGATAAAACTCATTTTTTTTCTTTTTTTTTTGAGACAGAGTCTCACTCTGTCGCCCAGGCTGGAGTGCAGTGGCGCGATCTCGGCTCACTGCAAGCTCCGACCCCTGGGTTCACGCCATTCTCCTGCCTCAGCCTCCCGTGTAGCTGGGACTACAGGTGCCCACCACCACGCCCAGCTAATTTATTTTTTTGTATTTTTAGTAGAGACGGGGTTTACACCATGTTAGCCAGGATGGTCTCGATCTCCTGACCTCGTGATCCGCCCATCTCGGCCTCCCAAAGTGCTGGGATTACAGACGTGAGCCACCGCGCCCGGCCTTAGGCTCAGTTATTTAAGAGGTAGTAGGCAGTGGGTTTGTCAGGAATGTATCTTGGTATTCAGTGAACGCAAGCTGCTGAGTTCTATCCACCAAGTGCCAGGGTTATGAGTGTGAAGGGAGAAAAGCCAATAGGGAGGAGAAGCCTGCCCCAGGAAAATGCACAATTTGAAGGTCCCTTGCAGAGGGTCCTGATGACATGTTCCACAGTGCTAAGGTCTAGCCTATCCATCATCCTGCCCCTCTTTAAAGGGAAAGGATGAGGACACCCACAGTGTCTCTAAGAGAAACAGTGACTCTGGCCCAACATATATCACTAAATCCTGGTGAATAAGGAATATGGTAGATTAATGATGTTTGTATTTGCTTTTAATTTTATTTATTTACTATTTTTGAGACAGGGTCTCACTCTCTTGCCCGGACCGGAGTCCGATCTCGGCTCACTGCAACCTTCGCCTCCCAGGTTCAAGCGATTCTCCTGCCTCAGCCTTCTGAGTAGCTGGGATTACAGGTGCCCGCCACCATGCCCGGCTAATTTTTGTATTTTTAGTAGAGACAGGGTTTCATCATGTTGGCCAGGATGGTCTCGATCTCTTGACTCCATGATCTGCCCACCTCGGCCTCCCAAAGTGCTGGGATTACAGGTGTGAGCCACTGCACCTGGCCAATATTTTGTATTGCTATTAGAAATGGGGTTTTTGCCATATTGCCCAGCCTGGTCTCAAACTCCTGAGCTCAGGCAATCCACCCACCTTGGCCTCCCAAGGTAATAGGATTATAGGGGTGAGCCACCGTGCTTGGCTGTGCTTTTTTTTTTTTTTTTTTAATAGACAGGGTCTTGGCCGGACGCGGTGGCTCAAGCCTGTAATCCCAGCACTTTGGGAGGCCGAGAGGGGCGGATCACGAGGTCAGGAGATCAAGACCATCCTGGCTAACATAGTGAAACCCCGTCTCTACCAAAAAAATACAAAAAATTAGCCGGATAAGGTGGCGGGCGTCTGTAGTCCCAGCTACTCGGGAGGCTGAGGCAGGAGAATGGCGTAAACCCGGGAGGCGGAGCTTGCAGTGAGCTGAGATCCGGCCACTGCACTCCAGCCTGGGTGATAGAGCGAGACTCTGTCTCAAAAAAAAAAAAAAAAAAAAAAAAAAAAGATAGGGGTCTTGCCTTGTTGCCCAGGCTACAGGGCACTAGTGTGATCAGAGTTCACTGCACCCTCTCGAACTCCTGGGTTCAAGTAATCCTCCTGCCTCGGCCTCCTGAGTAGCTGAAACTTTTTTTTTTTTTTTTTTTTTTTTTTGTAGGGACAGGGTCTTACTATAGTGTTTCCCAGGCTGGTCTTGAACTCCTTACCTCAAGTGATCCTCCCACCTTGGCCTCCCAAAGTGTTGGGATTACAGGCATGAGCCACCATGACCAGCCCTGTGCTTCTTTCTTAAAATGGATGGGGATTCTCTTTCTGGGTCTGCTTCATATCCTTTTCATAGAGAATGGAAGTTTACTAAATTATTCCTGTGCTGGGTAGCAATTCTCTCTCTCTCTCTGTCTCTCTCTCTCTCTCTCCCCCTTTTTTTCTTTTTGAGACAGAGTCTCACTCTGTCACCCAGGATAGAGTGCAGTGGCGTGATCTCGGCTCACTGCAACCTCTGCCCTCTGCCTCCCTGCTTCAAGCGATTCTCCTGCCTCAGCCTCCCAAGTAGCTGGGATTACAGGTGCCTGCCACCATGCCCCGCTAATTTTTTCTTTTTTTTTGAGACGGAGTCTCACTCTGTTGCCCAGGTTGGAGTACAGTGGTGTGAGCTCGGCTCATTGCAAGCTCTGCCTCCCAGGTTCACACCATTCTCCTGCCTCAGCCTCCTGAGTAGCTGGGACCACAGGCACCTGCCACTGCGCCCGGCTAATTTTTTTTGTATTTTTAGTAGAAACGTTTAGTGTCACTGTGTTAGCCAGGATGGTCTTGATCTTCTGACCTCGTGATCCGCTTGCTTCGGCCTCCCAAAGTGCTGGGATTACAGGCATGAGCCACCGCCTGGCTAATTTTTGTATTTTTAGTAGAGACGGGGTTTCGCCATGTTGGCCAGGCTTGTCTCAAACTCCTGATCTCAGGTGATACACCCGCCTCGGCTTCCCAAAGTGCTGGGATTTTAGGCATGAGCCACCGTGCCTGGCCCCAACAATTATCTTTCTCAAGCCTGCTGCCTGGTTCTTGTAGACTAATTTTAACTCTGGATAAAAATCATCAAATTGGCATTTCCTGTTCTTAGGGACCTTTTTTTTTTTGAGATGGAGTCTCACTCTGTTGCCCAGGCTGGAGTGCAGTGGCACAATCTCGGCTCACTGCAAGCTCTGCCTCCCGGGTTCACACCATTCTCCTGCCTCAGCCTCCCGAGTAGCTGGGACTACAGGCGCCCGCCACCTCGCCCGGCTAATTTTTTTTATTTTTAGTAGAGACGGGGTTTCACCGTGTTAGCCAGGATGGTCTCGATCTCCTGACCTCATGATCTGCCTGCCTCGGCTTCCCAAAGTGCTGGGATTATAGGCGTGAGCCACCGCGCCTGGCCTCTTAGGGACTTTTGTAGGCTTTTCACTGTCAAGGCAGCAGACCCTGAAGGCTGAGAGTTTAGTTGGGATTGGGTGGTGGTTTTTTTTTTTTTTTTTTTTTTTTTTCCCCACTGGGAATGAGTAGAAGGGGGGACACGACATTCATTCAACACTTACTGGGTGCCTATTTACATACAAGAGCTGTGGTAAGAGCTTCACATATTCTGTCTAAATGTTCCCAACTATGTTTGTGGGGTGGACTGTATCATTCCCATGTTTGAGATATATAAGCTGAGGCCTGGAACTTGAAGGGCCTTCTCTGAAGTCCCAAAACTAGAAAATGATTTGGCCAAAATTTTTGTTTTAATCCATATATATGGCTTTCCAAGCTGATGGAGCTGGTCATATTTTGCAGTATCCAGAGGCTATACACCTGAGTACAGGTAGAAGCTACCCAAAGGATGATCTCACCAGGTTTCTAAAGTATTTCTTTACTTGTACATGGTAATATTACTACTTTATACAGTTGTTATGAGGATTAAATATGGTACGTAGGCCGCGTGCAGGGGGTTCACGCTTGTAATCCCAGTTTGAGAGGTCAAAGTGGGAGGGTCGCTTGAGTCTAGGAGTTCAAAACAAGCCTGGGCAACTTGGTGAAACCTCCTCTCTACAAAACACAAACTAACAAAGAAACACCCACAAATTATCCGAGCGTGGTGGCGCATGCCTATAGTCCCAGCTACTCGGGAGGCTGAGGCAGGAGGATTGCTTGAGCCTGGGAGGTCGAGGCTGCAGTGAGCCGTAGTAGTGCCACTGCACTCCAGCCTGGGCGACTGAGTGAGATCTTGTCTCAAAAATAAAATGTTTAAAAATGTGGTATATAAAGCATGTGGCATATAGTACATTCAATACAAGCTGGTTGTTACTAGCAATGATAAAGTACGCCTGCCCTTTTGCTAGCACGTACCGTCTTCACTGGGCTAAATCAGCCCGATTTTAACCGTTCCTGCAACCACTGACTCTGTGGTGCTGGAGCCCTAGATCAATGGTCAGAGGCCAGCAGGAGGTGCAGAGGTCCTATCAAGTGCCATTTCCCTCTCTAGAAATACTCCAGCCCTCCTCTCTGCCCTCATCCCGGCCAGCGCCTACCTCGACGCGGACGAGAAGCTGTGGTACCGCGACTGCTGGCAGGCCATGACCCACGGGCAGGGGGGCAACCAGCACCCGCGGCCTGGGAAATTGTGGTAGTGTACAGCCCGTCGCCATGGCGACCAGGCCCCAGAAGCCCCCGCGGTGAGGGCGGAGTCAGGGATGCGCCGCGCCCCTGAGCCTAGCGCCCGCAGGCTGGGAGCAGGACAAAGTAGCAAAGGTGGACTGGGACCCAGCATCGGGTGCCCTGAGAGTCAATCACTACAGCCGATTTGACCCCAGGTACCAGAACTGGGGCAGGGGGATGAACAGAGGCCATGGGGAGAGAAGTCGGCTGAGAGGCCGGAGCCGCTTTGCCGGCGGGAATTGTAGTTTTCGGTGTCCCGACCTCTCGATGGGATAGGCTTATAGCTGAGAAGGGTTGTACTACATCTCCCAGAATTCTCTACCAGCCCGAGTTGCTCCGCCTCTCGAGAGCTCTGCATTGTGGGGTATGGAGTTCGAAATGTGGCAAAGGGGTGTCAGTGTCCAAAGAGAGGTGCCGGACTCGGACTCGGTTTCCCTGCGGCCCAAGGAGGCTCACGGGCCATTGGCTGAGCGTGGCGGATCTGGTCCCGCTCCTCCCCGCCCCCAGTGACACAATAGCAGCTCCCTCCAAGATGGCGGCAGCGACGGCAGACCCGGGAGCTGGGAACCCGCAGGCTGGGGACTCCTCCGGCGGGGGCGCTGGGGGCGGGCTGCCGTCTCCCGGGGAGCAGGAGCTGAGCCGGCGCTTGCAGCGCCTGTATCCCGCGGTCAACCAGCAAGAGACTCCGCTGCCGCGCTCCTGGAGCCCCAAGGACAAATACAACTACATTGGTCTCTCCCAGGGCAACCTCCGCGTCCACTACAAAGGTATCGGCCCGTCAGGCTGCGGGGAATCAAGGCTAGAGCGTCCGTGGGGTGGCTCTGAGGCCAGGCCCCCGCCCCATCACTTCCCTTTGCCTGCCTAGGTGCTCCAAGTTAGGCCTTGGCCCTTTCAGGATGTCCAGGGTGGTGAGGCTGACCAGGCCGAGGGTTGACTGTTCTCGGTCCCGAGACACCTGCAGTCAAGAGAACCGCAACAGGTGTCCAAACCCAGTGCTGGGCCGGACCTTCCACTCCAGGACCTCCCTGCTTGTCCTAGGCAGGCTCCAACTCCAGCGGGACCCTTCGCCACTGCTTAGAAGAAAGGGGTGGTCACATCCCTACCATTACATTAGCCTGAGACTCATGGGCTTGCCCACCTGCTAGGCACCTAGACTGGGCCTGGGGTTCCGTGCTAGAGTTTGGGGGGTGTGTTACAGGTCGGCCTCCTTCTTCCACTGGCCTCCTAGGTGGGCTGCCTGGATTCTAGAGAGGCTGCCAGCAGCACTTGGGTATCTCTCACGTTGCCTGTACCCTTGTGGGTATCTCTCACATTGCCTGTACCCTTGTTTTGTTTGTATGGGCAGTGTCTCAGGCAGGACTGCTGTTTTCAGGAGGAGGTGAGGCACAGGTGGAAGGTTTAAGTGTTTACTCAGTTGTCTAATGATTCCTTGGACTGCGTAAGCGCTTCCTTTGGCCACAGAGGAGTGGAGTTGCCATGGAGGAGTTGCAGAGAAAAATGAGGCTTCCATTTGCATTTCCTTCTGCTGAAATTTTTTCCTTGCCCTCCCCTGTTAGGTCATGGCAAAAATCACAAAGATGCGGCCTCGGTGCGTGCCACCCACCCCATACCTGCTGCCTGTGGCATTTATTACTTTGAAGTGAAGATTGTCAGCAAAGGAAGAGATGGGTAAGCCGTTTATGACCACCCTCTTTCCCTGAACACGAGCTGATCCCTGTGGTCAGAGTTCAGGTCCCTTGGCTGGCACTTGCTGATGTGAGCAGGTGAGCTGCATGGGTCTGGGCTGCCACTGTTTCCTGACTGTGAGCACAGTCTGGTCGAAGCAGCAGATCTTGATGGCCAGTGGGTGTGTTGGGGGTAAAGCAGGGGATTCTTTTTAGTGATGATGTAATTTGATACCTAGAAGGTTAGACAAACAAGTAACAAGTTTACTTTAAAAATTTAGTGTCCAAAATGGGGTTTCCCTCATAAACATGTGGTGTTTTCGTGACTTCCTTCCTTTCACATTCTTACTGTATTCATGAGGTTCTTTTTTATGGCATTTAGTCATGTAGAGGCCCTGGTAGCCTTCAAAGAGATAGTAGAGTCTTTGCAGCATTCATGAAAGCTGCTGTGGCCCCTGACCTGTCATCTCAGTGTAAACAGCATACACATGGTCTGAATCAGGTGACCTTGCTGCTCATAAACTTGTTTTTCAGTCCAAGGACTTGAACACTACTAGTTGGATCAGCTTTAGGAAGGTCCTCATTAAAGTCAGCATTAGGAGCCCGGCGCGGTGGCTCACGCCTGTAATCGCAGCACTTTGGGAGGCTAAGATGGGCAGATCACCTGAGGTCAGGAGTTGGAGACCAGCCTGGAAAACATGGTGAAACCCTGTCTCTACTAAAAATACAAAAAAATTAGCTGGCATACCTGTAATCCCAGCACTTTGGAAGGCCGAGGCGGGCAGATCACTTCAGATCAGGAGTTCAAGACCAGCCTGGCCAACATGGTAAAATCCCATCTCTACAAAAAAAATTCAAAAATTAGCTGGGTGTGGTGGCGTGCACCTGTAATCCCATCTACTTCGGAGGCTGAGGCATGAGAATCACTTGAACACGGGAGGCGGAAGTTGTAGTGAGCTGAGATTATGCCACTGCACTCCAGCCTGGGCAACAGAGCGAGACTCCGTCCCAAAACCAAACAAAAAAAAGTCAGCATTAGGGAGACTCCCTATTTTAAGATGATCCAAGCAGACACAGGAAATCATAAGGGAGATACTTAATTTTTCTTTTTCTTTTTCTTCTTTCTCCCAGTCTCCCTTTTTTTCCTAGTGATTGTGACGAAGCAGGTGTTTAAGTTATGAAATAACATGACTGCAGCTATCTTGGAAAGGCTTTCCTCATCAGACTTTAGGTTTGGTGTCTGAAGTTTGCCACCCCCTCTGGTGACCATGCCAACGCTGAGAGTGTGTTCTCAGACATTGAGAACTTCTTTCCCCTAGGGACTGTCCGCTTTGTGGTGCATGCAAAATGCTTGACCAAGGGACTAGGCTGGGGGCAACACTGCCAGAGTCAGAGCCTCGTCTACTTCCTCAGTGATGTAACTTCTCTGCCTGTGAGGTCTCTGTGGTCTTGGGTGGATGTTGGAGCTTCAGTCTCCTGATCTACACTGTGGGGATCCAGGCCAGCATCTAAGCTGCCTGAACTCCAGAATTCTGTGCCTCTGAAATTCTGATCATGGGAAGCTACTGCATCTTTCTCTCTTTTTTTTTTTTTTTTAAACGAGATGGGGTGTTGCTCTGTCTCCCAGGCTGGAGTGCAGTGGCAAGATCACAGCTCACTGCAGCTTCGACCTTCTGGGCTCAAGTTATCCTCCCACCTCAGCCTCCTGAGTAGCTGGGAGTACAGGTGCATGCCACCACGCCTAGCTAATTTTTTTTTTTTTTTTTTTTGGGACGGAGTTTCACTCCTGTTACCCAGGCTGGAGTGCAATGGCGCGATCTCAGCTCACCACAACCTTTGCCTCCTGGGTTCAAGTGATTCTCCTGCCTCAGCCTCCTGAGTAGCTGGGCTTACAGGCATGTGCCGCCATGCCTGGCTAATTTTGTATTTTTAGTAGAGACGGGGTTTCTCCCTGTTGGTCAGGCTGGTCTCAAACTCCTGACCTCAGGTTATCCACCTGCCTCGGCCTCCCAAAGTGCTGGAATTACAGGTGTGGGCCAGTGCACCCAGCCTAATTTTAAAAATTGTTTGTAGAGATGAGGTCTTCCTGTGTTGCCCAGGCTGGTCTCAAACTCCTGGGCTTGAGTGATCCTCCCACTTTGGTGTCTCAAACTGCTGGGACTATAGGCATGAGCTACCATACCCGGCTGTCTTTCATTTTTATCCCCATCTAGTGCATTTACAGATAGGAAAGTTAAATTTATAGGAGGTCTTCAAAGCTCCTATTTTCCCCTTCCACCATCTTATAGAAGCACATGTATTTAGCATGCTTGAACTAGTGTGAATGAGAATAGCCCCTTTAAACAAGCACCTCAAAAATAATGTTGACTGAAATGTTGGTGCTAGAGTCTCATACTGCCAGAGAAACTGAGGTGCACTTCTTAAACTTGTAGGGAAGAAAATGGATTGTTTTCTCCTAGTCTTTATCATAGATAACAGCTGAATTAGTTATCTAGCTAGAGAGCAGAGACCAACTTCAGAAGGAAAGTGTTTATACTTAGAGACCTGGATTCTTTTTTTCTTTTTGTATTTTTTGAGAGATGAGGTCTGGTTATGTTGGAGATCTGGATTCTTTCAACTGGCTTTTAACATTTCAGTTTTAGTCAATCTTGCTGGAAAAGGCCCTGTGTCATGTTAGATTGGTGAACTATAGGTGTTGACTGGAAGTCTAAAGAAAGGTGGGCATCTATTCCCAGCATTTTACATGTGGTAAGCATAGCTGTTGAGCTGATCTGGAAACATCAGATGTTAATTAATTAATTAATTTATTTGCCAGGCAGTTTCCCTTATCACCCAGGCTGGAGTGCGGTGACTCAATCTCAGCTCACTGCAACCTCTACTTTCTGGGTTCATGCCTCAGCCTCCCGAGTAGCTGGGATTACAGGCATACGCTACCACGCCTGGCTAAGTTTTGTATTTTTAGTAGAGATGGGGTTTTGCCATGTTGGCCAGTCTGGTTTCGAACTCCTGACCTCAAGTGATTCGCCTGCATCAGTCTCCCAAAGTGCTAGGATTACAGGCATGAGCCACGATGCCCAGCAAGGAAACATCAGTTTTAGAAAGGTCTCAGGTCGGCCGGGCGCGGTGGCTCAAGCCTGTAATCCCAGCACTTTGGGAGGCCGAGACGGGCGGATCACGAGGCCAGGAGATCGAGACCATCCTGGCTAACACAGTGAAACCCCGTCTCTACTAAAAAAATACAAAAAACTAGCCGGGCGAGGTGGCGGGCGCCTGTAGTCCCAGCTACTCGGGAGGCTGAGGCAGGAGAATGACGTAAACCCGGGAGGCGGAGCTTGCAGTGAGCTGAGATCCGGCCACTGTACTCCAGCCCGGGCGACAGAGTGAGACTCCGTCTCAAAAAAAAAAAAAAAAAAAGAAAGGTCTCAGGTCATGTATGCCTGTGGTAGCCTGCTTCAGTTGACCACTGTCAGATGGCAAAAGTATAAATAGCTCCTCGTGGTCTCTTTACAGAATCCCCGAAAGCCTTCTCATGGCTGGGATGCAGTCGCATGTTAGTATGGGCCAGGTGTGGTTTTGAGGAGGCCAAAGGCAGTTACACAGGGCAGGCAGACATCAACTGGCTCATTTCCCTTTTTCTGTAGATTTTTTTTTTTTTTTTTTTTTTTTGAGACAGGGTCTCGCTCTGTTGCTTAGGCTGGAGTGCAATAGCATCACAGCTCACTGCCGCCTCAACTTCCTGGGCTCAGTCAATCCTCCCGCCTCAGCTTCCTGAGTAGCTGGGACTATAGGCGTGTACCATCATGCTTGACTCCTTTTCTTATTTTTGTAGAGATGGGGTCTCACAATGTTTCCTAGGCTGGTCTTGAATTCCTGGGCGCAAGTGTTTCTTCCACCTCAGCCTCCCAAAGTGCTGGGATTACAGGCATGAGCCACCGTGCCTGGCTGATATATAAATTCTTTTTAAAACTGTTTTGTAGAGATGGGATCTTGCTGAGTTGTCCAGGCTGGTCTCCAACTCCTAGCCTCAGGTGATCCTCCTGCCTCAAAGTGATCCAAAGCACTGGGATTGCAGGCATGAGCCACCATGGCCAGCGTCCCATGGATTTTGGAGGTGTGTTTTTGATCCTGGTTTAGTCCATGACCCAAGCATTAACTGGTTGTCTAGCTTTCCTGTGTTACCTAGTTTGATCCTCACAGCATCTCTGGCAAGTGGCTAGAGCAGATGATCATGTACATTCCTGTTTTGTGAGTAAGCCCTGAGTCCCTGGGATGTTTGGTGTCCTACCCTGGCTGCAGGGCTTAGGGTGTGCAGTGGAGTAGCCTGAATCAGATGTCCTCGCCTGATCCAAGGCACACATGTTCATGCTGCTGCTGCCTTTCTCCATTGTAGCTATTGCCTTCCTTCCCTGGGTAGAGTGAAGGAATGTTCTGTTGGATTCCTACCAGATTGCAATGTTAGGGGACAGAGCTGAAAGGTACATGGTGCTTTGTGGGGCCAGAGAATTGTGACATGCTGTGGGCCAGGCTTGATCAACTTACTGTTCCATTTAATCTGTAAACTTGCTTTTCTGTAGATTTGAGTACCCTTCCTTTGTAAAAGATATTTATAAACCCAGTTGTTAGTGTCATTGTTCTCCAGAACGTCCTTTGTTTTGACAATATCTTTTGGAGAAGAACACACTAAGCTAGCCTAATAAGGAAAGTTTCATGTCAAGGTTTCACAGAATATTTATATATACCTACTATGTGCTAGGTCCTATACTAGGTGTAGGGAGAACAGAGTTAAAGCCAGCACAGATCAGCTTTGTCCTCAGGAAGCCTGTGGCCCATTCAGTAGAGAGTGGACTGAAAGTCTGCAAGAGGAGGCAGAGCCTGGGAACAGTTGCGAGGGATGAGTAGGAGTTCCCCAGGAGGCGAGACCTGTTAGACCTATGAGTCTAATGGGTAACTAGCTTGACGTCTGGGTGCTAGGCTTTCTGGGTACTCCTCAAGTATAAGAGAGCACTGTGGCGAAGGAGGGACTCTGTTTGAGCTAAGAGCTTGGCACAGACTGATATGCTTCAGCTGCATTTTGCTGAGTCACCAGAGCTATGAATTCGGGGAGCGGGTCTGGTGGGGTGAGGAGACATCAGAGCACTGCCAGTGGTGCCAGGAGATAAGGGGCATCCAGGTCTGTCTTTCTAGGAAGCGAAGGAGGGCCTGAAGCTGAGAGTCCCTGGGGAGGAGCAACGTCCACAGACAGAGTTCATGGACCTGTGGGTGTCCCTGGCTCTTAGTGATGACACATGGAGGGTGTGGCTGGCTAGGCCGACAGATGCTCCAGTGTGACCCTCAAAATAGACTGTAACATCATCCCAGTGGCGGAGGCCTCCTGACATGTGATGGTTGCTTTACCCAAGAGTAGTAGGCCTGGGCTAGAGCACTGGATGGCATGGAGAGGGGTGGGGGCATTCTCCTCTGTAGCTAGTGTCCAGGCCCAGGCCCAGAGCAGGGGTCTCTGACCACAGCCAGCCAGCCTTCCCTTGCTCCTGCAGCTGGCTTCCTTTGGCCAGGCAGCAGTGCACTTACTCATTCATTCCAGACACCAGGGCACAGCACCCATTGTTTTTGTTGTTGTTGTTGCTGTTTTGAGACGGAGTCTCGCTCTGTTGCCAGGTTGGAGTGCAGTGGCACAATCTTGGCTCACTGCAAACCTCTGCCTCCTGGGTTCAAGCAATTCTCCTGCCTCAGCCTCCCGAATAGCTGGGACTACAGGCGTGCACCACCACACCCAGCTAATTTTTGTATTTTTAGTAGAGATGGTGTTTCACTATGTTGGCCAGGATGGTCTCGATCTCTCGACCTCATGATCCGCCCTCCTTGGCCTCCCAAAGTGCTGGGATTACAGACGTGAGCTACCACGCCTGGCTGTACCCTTTTTTTTTTTTTTTTTGAGACGGAGTCTTGCTCTGTCGCGCGGGCTGGAGTGCAGTGTCGCGATCTCAGCTCACTGCAAGCTCCGCCTCCCGGGTTCACGCTGTTCTCCTGCCTCAGCCTCCTGAGTAGCTGGGACTACAGGCGCCTGCCAACACGCCCGGCTAATTTTTTTGTATTTTTAGTAGAGACGGGGTTTTACCGTGGTCTCGATCTCCTGACCTCGTGATCCGCCTGCCTCGGCGTCCCAAAGTGCTGGGATTACAGGCGTGAGCCACCACGCCTGGCCGTACCCATTGTTTTGTCCCAGCCTGGGCCCCAGGAGCACAGGCATGAGGCCCCACAGGTGGTGTCGAAGGGTCAGTCCACAGTGTGTGCCATATCCAAGGGTGGCCTGGAGGATGGACTGTACCTCAGAGTTTGAGGAAAACATCATAGAATCATAGAAGAGGTGATGATGTGGGCTCTGGAAAGAGGAGTTAGAGTGTTCTAGGTGAACAAAGTGAGAAGCAGATGATTCAGGCAGAAGAAAAAGTGCATAAAATGACATGGAGTGCAGAGCATGAGGTCAGCAGGGCCAGACTGAAAATACCTTGTGTGTGTCCTGGCTCATGCCTGTAATCCCAGCACTTTAGGAGATTGAGGTGGGCGGATCACTTGAGTTCAGGAGTTCGAGAACAGCCTGGCCAACATGGCAAAACCCCATCTCTACTAAAAATACAAAAATTAGCCAGGTGCTAATAATAGTGGTGGTGTGTGCTGTAATCCCAGCTACTTGGGAGGCTGAGGCAGGAGAATCACTCGAACCTGGGAGGTGGAGGTTGCAGTGAGCCGAGATCACACCACTGCTCTCCAGCCTGGGTGACAGAGTGAGACTCTGTCTCAAAAAGATAAAGAAGAAAATACCTTGTGTGCTGTGACCGGGGAGCGTGGGCTTTATCCTGAGGGCAGTGGCAGTGTGGGGGGCTGTGGATCTACCCATGCTTTTGAGAGTGAAGAAGAGAAGAAGAGACTCTGCCAGTCTGGTTCAGCCAGGCTTCTCTGGCCAAGAGCTCTGTCCAGGATGGGCCAGTGACTTGAGGTCTTTGGCTCTAGCATGGTTTTCTCATAGCGGTTGTCTTTTTTTTCTCTTGGCTGGCCCTTCTGTATGGAGAGATGCAGGGATGGGGTGTGAAAGACTGGTAGCCAGGAGGCTTCTCGGAGGTGAGAGGACTCTGCTTGTGCCAGAGTTCCGGTATTTTGGTTTTGCCAACTCCCATCTGAAAGACAGTAATGTCGCATGTTTTATACCCAAGCATCTCCTCTTGTGAGTCAGAATCAGCCAAAGTGATTTTCCATGGAGACCTAGAGAGCCACTGTTAATTAAGTTACCTTGATTAAGATCTCACCTGCCACATTCCTGGTCTGGAGGGCCATCTAAGCTTAGGCCCTTCCAGCTGAGAGACAGCTGTGGCTGGCTCCTCACTCTGGGTCTCCTCACCAAAGTCCAGTCTACATGCATTGTACAGTGCTGTTGAGAACTTTGGTGCTCATATGTCATCTGGGGAAGGCCTTGTCCTGCCCGCCCTGAGAAGAAGGTGCTGTCCTTGCCCAAGGCAGGTACAGGCCGTGGTTGTGCCCTGTTTTCCCTGACTGCCTCTCTGGAGTTGATGGCCTTACAGGCAGATGCTGAGCTTTGGGCTGCTCTTCTACTCAGGTAACACGTTGTGCTATTTGTGGAGACATGGAATGTTTGGGTTCTGGAACACAGGGTAAGATGTTTGGGTTCTGGAACACGGGGTAAGAAAGCTGGAGTCTCGATAGTGGCCACTGTTCTTTGCTCTTTTTTTTTTTTTTTTTTGAGATAGGGAGGGTCTCGCTGTGTCACTCAGGCTGGAGTGCAGTGGCACAATCATGGCTCACTGCAGCCTCGACCTCCTGGGTTCAAGCAGTCTTCCTGCCTCAGCCTCCTGAATAGCTGGGACTGCAGGTACATGCCACCATGCCTGGCTAATTTTTATTTTATTTGTTTAATTTATTTTTTGAGACAGAGTATCACTGTGTCACCCAGGCTGGAGTTCAGTGGAGTGATCTCGGCTCACTGCAACCTCCGTCTCCAGGGTTCAAATGATTCTCATGCCTCAGCCTCCTGAGTAGCTGGAATTACAGGCATGTGCCATGACACCTGGCTAATTTTGGTATTTTTAGTAGAGACGAGGTTTTGCCATGTTGGCCAGGCTGGTTTCGAACTCCTAACCTCAAGTGATCTGCCCACATCAGCCTCCCAAAGTGCTGGGATTACAGGTGTGAGCCACCATCCCCAGCCCGGGCTAATTTTTAAATTTTTTGTAGAGATAGGGTCTCGCTGTATTTCCTAGGCTGGTCTGGAACTCCTGGGCTCAATCAATCCTCCTGCCTCAGCCTCCCAAAGTACTGAGATTACAGGCATGAGTCACCACCACGCCTGGCCTGTGGCCACTTTTCTGGTAGGGCCTCCTTCCTCACTATGTGTTGCTACCCAGGCTCCAACTGCGAGCTGGGGAGCGTTGTTGCCTTCTTTATAGCTGGGGCCTTCCTTGGTCAAGGATTAGCTTTTAGAGAAATTCCTAGAATTCACTTCACGTCCTTCTTTTCTGCCTCTGATGTTTTTGTTCTCTGGAACTTCTGGTCTTTTCCCTGTATGGGTCACCATGTAAGGGAGATTCCTTGTTAGAAGAGAAGCAGGAACTCATCAGGCCAGAGCACAGGAGGATGAACCTAGCAGCCCCATGTGGCAGGCACCGTGTGCCATTCCTATTATGGGACCATTGGGAAGGAATAAAGGGCCCCAGAGTGGGTCTGTGTGGTCGGGTCAAGTAGGAAAGAAGGGACTCATCAGTGGAAGAGGGATGGGTAATTATGTCTAAATGCAAAGATGTTCCTCTGCCTCTCCAGAAATTCTGTTCAAAATCTGTATAAAATGTCTTTGTAATTCTGGGATCGTTGGTGTTGTGACTTGGTGGTGGAACAGAGCCCAGCCCTTCTGTCATGAAGGGGCCAGAACAAGATGCTCTGTACTATGTAGGAAAGTTCGGGAGGGACTGGGGAAGCCCTTGGCACCCCTCTTATGCCATTTCTTCTCTCTTAACTTTTGGACTTAGAGATGCTTGGGGTTTCAGGGGGGTTTAGTTTAGGTCAGGGATGGCAAGTGTGAAGGCTCCAATACCCCACAATACCCTCAGCTTCTATGACCAACATTGCTGATTGACAGTAGCGCTTGTTCTTGTCCAGACAGAGCCCAGAATTTTTCTCAATGCACAGCACACCAGGCAGCTGTAATTTACTGGTCAGAGTTTCATCATGAGATGAAATCTACCATCCCTCAGCATGGAGGTGGTTGGAAGATAAGAAGTGGATAGAGGCCCAGATGGTCTGAGGGCTCAGCTTATTTCTTCTTTTTTTTTTTTTTTTGAGACGGAGTCTCGCTCTGTCGCCCAGACTGGAGTGCAGTGGCGCGATCTCGGCTCACTGCAAGCTCCGCCTCCCGGGTTCACGCCATTCTCCTGCCTCAGCCTCCGGAGTAGCTGGGACTACAGGCGCCCGCCACCACGCCCGGCTAATTTCTTTTTGTATTTTTAGTAGAGACGGGGTTTCACCGTGTTAGCCAGGATGGTCTCGATCTCCTGACCTCGTGATCCACCCGCCTCGGCCTCCCAAAGTGCTGGGATTACAGGCTTGAGCCACCGCGCCCGGCCGCTTATTTCTTCTAAAGGAGAGTCCCAAGGCAGAGCTGAACCAAGAGGAAAGAAACAGAGGGGTTGGATTACTGAGTAGAACTGATTCTGACCCAGTTTATAAAGCCATGTATCTGAAATTGGCATGGACTTTTAAAAAAAATGGAATGCTCTGTTTTAATAACAACTTGCACCAGGAGTTTTTCAGTAGTTATATTTACTTCTATAAAAATCAAAATAGGCCGGGTGCGGTGGCTCACGCCTGTAATCCCAGTGCTTTGGGAGGCTGAGGTGGGCGGATCACAAGGTCAGGAGTTTGAAACCAGCCTGGCCAACATGGCGAAACCCTATCTCTACTAGAAGTAAAAAAATATTAGCTGGGCGTGGTGGCAGGTGCCTGTAATCCCAGCTACTCAGGAGGCTGAGGCAGGAGAATCACCTGAACCCGGGAGGTGGAGTTTGCAGTGAGCTAAGACTGTACCACTGCACTCCAGCCTGGGCAACAGAGTGAGACTCCATCTCAAAAAAAAAAAATCAAAATATTTTTATTTTACCTATAAAAAACTTTTTTTTTGGAGACGGAGTCCTGCTCTGTCGCCCAGGCTGGAGTGCAGTGGCGCGATCTTGGCTCACTGCAAGCTCCACCTCCCGGGTTCACGTCATTCTCCTCCCTCAGCCTCCTGAGCAGCTGGGACTACAGGGGCCCGCCACCACGCCCGGCTAGTTTTTCGTATTTTTTAGTCGAGACGGGGTTTCACTGTGTTAGCCAGGATGGTTTCAATCTCCTGACCTCGTGATCCACCCGTCTTGGCTTCCCAAAGTGCTGGGATTACAGGCGTGAGCCACTGCGCCAGGCCTTTTTTTAAAATTATGTAATTTGTTTATTTATTTTGCGATGGAGTTTCACTCTTGTTGCCCAGGCTGGAGTGCCATGGCACCATCTCAGTTCACCATAACCTCCACCTCCCAGGTTCAAGCGATTCTCCTGCCTCAGTCTCCTGAATAGCTGGGATTACAGGCATACACTACCATGCTTGGCTAATTTTGTATTTTTAGTAAAGACGGGGTTTCTCCATGTTGGTCAGGCTGGTCTTGAACTCCTGACCTTAGGTCATCCTCCCACCTCAGCCTTCCAAAGTGCTGGGATTATAGGCGTGGGCCACTGTGCCCAGCCTATTTATTTATTTTTTTGAGGCAGGATCTCACTCTGTTGCCCAGGTTGGAGTGCAGTGTTGTGACCACGGCTCTGTAACCTCCCCTTGTGCTCAAGAGATTCTCCCACCTTAGCCTCCTGAGTAGCTGGGACTACAGACACATGCCATCATGCTGAGCTAATTTTTTTTTTTTTTTTTTTTTGAGACGGAGTCTGGCTCTGTCGCCCAGGCTGGAGTGCAGTGGCATGATCTTGGCTCACTGCAAGCTCTGCCTCCTGGGTTCATGCCCAGCCTCCCAAGTAGCTGGGACTATAGGTGCCTGCCACCATGCCTGGCTAATTTTTTTGTATTTTGGTAGAGACAGGGTTTCACCATGTTAGCCAGGATGGTCTCGATCTCCTGACCTTGTGATCCGCCCACCTCTGCCTCCCAAAGTGCTGGGATTACAGGCGTGAGCCACTGCGCCCGGCCTTTTTTTTTTTTTTTTTTAAAGTAGAAATGGAATTTCACCACTTGTCCAGGGTGGTCTCCTGGGGCTTAAGTGATCTGCCTGTCTCGGCCTCCCAAAGTACTGGGATTACAGGTGTGAGCCACTGCACCTGGCCTTTTTTTTTTTTTTTTTTTTTTTAATTTGAGGCAGGGTCTCACTCTTGTTACCTAGGCTGGAGTGCAGTGGCAAGATCGTGGCCTGAAATTTTTTTTTTTTTTTTGAGACGGAGTCTTGCTCTGTCACCCAGGCTGGAGTGCAGTGTCCGGATCTCAGCTCACTGCAAGCTCCGCCTCCCGGGTTTACGCCATTTTCCTGCCTCAGCCTCCCGAGTAGCTGGGACTACAGGCACCCGTCACCTTGCCCGGCTAGTTTTTTTGTATTTTTTAGTAGAGACGGAGTTTCACTGTATTAGCCAGGATGGTCCCGATCTCCTGACCTTGTGATCCGCCCGTCTCGGCCTCCCAAAGTGCTGGGATTACAGGCTTGAGCCACCGCACCCGGCCAAATTTTTTTTTTCTGACTGTTAAAGAATATGTAAGATTTTTTTTAGGCCAGGTGCAGTGGCTCATGCCTGTAATCCCAGCACTTTGGGAGGCAGAGGTGGGTGGATCCCCCGAGGTCAGGAGTTTGAGACCAGCCTGACCAACATGGCGAAACCTCATTTCTACTAAAAATACAAACATTAGCCAGGCATGGTGGCACATGTCTGTAATCCTAGCTACTCAGGAGGCTGAGGCAGGAGCATTGCTTGAACCTGGGAGGTGGAGGTTGCAATGAGCTATGGTTGCGCCATTGCACTCCAGCCAGGGAAACAAGCGAAACTCCATCTAAAAAAAAAAAAATTACAAGCCAGCCAAATCAAGGCCAGTGTCTGGATGAACACCTGTAACTAAAGTTAAGGGTAGTGTCTGAGTACCTAAGGACATTTGTGGTGTTCACACACTGCTATGCTTGTGTACTTCAGCTCTGTAATTACACGGGGCCATAGAGGTGGAGGTTAGGGCCCAGAGCCTACCGGCTGTGGGGCATTAGTGGCTACACCCTCTGGTTAAGGGCAGTGCATTTGGGTTTTTGAATGTGGCAGGCTCTAGAAAGTCAAGGTTTGGTACTTGAGACTCTGTTAGTACGTTAGAGAAGGAGCTCAGAACCAAGGGTGTGTAACCTGCCTAGGGCCACCGATAGGGGCTGTTCTGCCCCTTTTGTCTCTGGGTGCTTTGATAGTGCTGGTGACATTGGGCACACGAGGGTCTCCTGACCCATACACAGAACCGCTTTTCTCCATATGAGCACCCTAACTTGAGGCCTCTGTGCTTTCTGGCCTATTTTTTTTTTTTTTTTTTTTTTTTTTTGAGACGGAGTCTCCCTCCGTTGCCAGGCTGGAGCGCAGTGGTGTGATCTCAGCTCACTGCAACCTCTGACTCCCAGTTTTAAGTGATTCTCCTGCCTCAGCCTCCTGAGTAGCTGGGACTATAGGCACGCACCACCATGCCAGGTAATTTTTGTATTTTTGTATTTTATGGGACTTCACCATATTGGCCAGGATTGTTTTGATTTCTTTTTTTTTTTTTGAGACGGAGTCTCACTTTGTCACCCAGGCTGGAGTGCAGTCTCGGGATCTTGGCTCACTGCAAGCTCTGCCTCCTGGGTTCATGCCATTCTCCTGCCTCAGCCTCCCGAGTAGCTAGGACTACAGGTGCCCGCCACTGCGCCTGGCTAATTTTTTTTTTTTGTAGTTTTTTAGTAGAGACAGGTTTCACTGTGTTAGCCAGGGTGGTCTCGATCTCCTGACCTCGTGATCCTCCTGCCTCAGCCTCTCAAAGTGCTGGAATTACAGGTGTGAGCCTCCGTGCCCGGCCCACTTTTGATTTCTTGACCTTGTGGTCCTCCTGCCTCAGCCTCCCAAAGTGCTGGGATTACAGGCGTGAGCCACTGTGCCTGGTCTGGCCTATATTTGTTGTGGATAGTGCTGGGGCCCAGGCCACTCATCACTGTAATGCCCTTCCTCTTAGTGGGAAGCCTACACAGAATTGGGCTCAGTGGGTGACTGCATGGCTTCCTGGGGAAGAGGCGCTTATGGATGCTTGCTGGAGGAGTAGCTTTATGTAGCAGCCAGTGTCATGATGGACTGTAGCTTGCTTTATTTATTTATTTACTTTTTTTTTTTTGAGACGGAGTCTCACTCTGTTGCCTAGCCTGGAGTGCAGTGGCGTGATCTCGGCTTACTGCAACCTCCACCTCCTGGGTTCAAGTGATTCTCCTGCCTCAGCCTCCCTAGTAGCTCGGACTACAGGCGTGCGCCATCATGCCCAGCTAATTTTTGTATTTTTAGTAGAGACGGGGTTTCACCATTTTGGCCAGGATGGTTTCGATCTCTTGACCGCATGATCTGCCCACCTTGGCTTCACAAAGTGCTGGGATTACAGGTGTGAGCCACCGCACCCGGCTTCTTTTTTTTTTTTTTGAGACGGAGTCTCAATCTGTCGCCTAGGCTGGAGTACAGTGGTGCGATCTTGGTTCACTGTGACCTCTGCCTCCCGGGTTCAAGCAGTTCTCCTGCCTGAGTAGCTGGGATTACAGGTGCGCACCACCATGCCTGGCTGATTTTTGTATTTTTAGTAGAGGTAGGGTTTCACCATGTTGGTCAGGCTGGTCTCAAACTCCTGACCTCGTGATCTGCCTGTCTCGGCCTCCCAAAGTGCTGGAATTACAGGCATGAGCCACCATGCCCGTCTATTTATTTACTTTTGGAGGCAAGGTCTTGCTTGCTCTGTCACCTAGGCTGGAGTGCAGTGGTGTGATCATAACTCACTGCAGCCTCAAACTCTTGGGCACTAGCAGTCCTCCTGCCTTGGCCTATCAAAGGCTGGTATTACAGGTGTGAGCCAGCACACCTGGCATTGACTATGGCCTTAAGTGGGCCCATTAGACTATGAAATAAAATTCCTAACACTGAATATTAGCCCTCATTTCAGACCTAAATATCAGTTGGTGTTTTTCCTGAACCATCTTCCAAGGATCATTTTGTAACTGAGGTCCCAGAGTTCCCCTTTGTTGTAGAGGCTGTTGATTTCTTTTCTGGGGCAGGTTCTGATAGCAACAAGATTGCCAGCCTGCTGAGCTGTGGCTAAGGTATTAGATGTCAAGATGAAACTGTCAGGTGAGATTCCAGGAGCCCCTGGGAGGTCTAGGGTTGGGGGTAGTGGTGACTAGCCCTTTCACCTGAGGGTGGGCGGCAGAGCTGGTACCTTCCTGCAGTCTCCAACAGCCATCTCAGCCCTGAGGCTGAAGACCTTGTCTATTCTCTCCTCTTCATCACTTCCTGCCAGAGCCCTGTGGGTGTGGGGACATCCTGCTGATGGGGCTTAAATTAAGAATGTTCAAGCCCCATTGGCTCCCATATCCTATGCAGCAGTTCTTACAAGTGCCCATAGGCTTCCCAGCCTGTGAAATATACCTTCTCTCTAAAAATAAATGGGTAAAACTGGGCCGGGCGTAGTGGCTCACGCCTGTAATCCCAGCACTCTGGGAGGCCAAAGTGGGTAGATCACAAGGTCAGGAGATTAAGACCAGCCTGGCTAACACAGTGAAACCCTGTCTCTAATAAAAATACAAAAAAAGTAGCCAGGCATGGTGGTACGTGCCTACAGTCCCAGCTACTTGGGAGGCTGAGGCAGGAGAATCACTTGAACCCAGGAGACAGAGAGGTTGCAGTGAGCCAAGATCATGCCACTGCACTCCAGCCTGGGCGACAGAGTGAGACTCCGTCTCAAAAAAAAAAGAAAGAAATTGGTAAAACTGGCCAGGCTCTGTGGCTCATGCCCGTAATCACAGCACTTTGGGAGGCTGAGGTGGGTGGATCATGAGGTCAAGAGTTCGAGACCAGCCTGATCAACATGATGAGACCCCGTCTCTATTAAAAATACAAAAATTAGCCAGGCGTGGTGGCGAGTGCCTGTAATCCCAGCAACTCGGGAGGCTGAGGCAGGAGAATTGCTTGAATCTGGGAGGCAGAGGTTGCAGTGAGCCGAGACTATGCCACTGCACTCCAGCCTGGGCAACAGAGTGAGACTCCATCTCAAAAAATAAAAAAAATAAAAAATTGGTAAAAGTAAAAACAGTTGGGTCTTTCTTCACTCTTGTCATTTGCTGTGGGCTAAGTGTGGGACTTCTTGCCCCAATGTGAGGCCAGAATACTCTTATGCTGTCCATTGTGCTCTGTGCCAGGGCCTCCCTTGTCATATCGGGAAAAGCCAGATGCGGTCCATGCTGGTTTGCAGGGCCATAGGGGTGTTCTTGGTGTCTGTGTGTGTGTGTGTATTTGTGTGTGTATGTGTGTGGTAAAATATATGTAACTTAAAATATGCCATTTTATCAATTTTCAGTGTATAATTCAGTGGTATTAATTGCATCCACAATGTTGTGCAACCATCACCACATCACTGTCTATTTCTAGAACTTTTCCATCACCCCAAACAGAAACTCTGTACCCATTAAGCAGTAACTCTCCATTTCTCCCTCCTCCTAGTCCCTGTTAACTTCTGATCTACTTTCTGTTTCTATGAATTTGCTTATTCTTGATAGTTCATGTAAGGGGAATCCTACAATATTGGTCCTTTTGTGTCTGATCCATTTCACGTAGCATTATGTTTTCAAGGTTTATCTGTGTTGTGGCATGTTTCTTTTTTTGTTTGTTTTTTTTTTTTTTTTTTTTTTTTTTTTTGAGACAGAGTCTCGCTCTGTTGCCCGGGCTGGAGTGCAGTGGCCGGATCTCAGCTCACTGCAAGCTCCGCCTCCCGGGTTCACGCCATTCTCCTGCCTCAGCCTCCCGAGTAGCTGGGACTACAGGCGCCCACCACCGCGCCCAGCTAATTTTTTGTATTTTTTAGTAGAGACGGGGTTTCACCGTGTTAACCAGGATGGTCTCGATCTCCTGACCTCGTGATCCGCCCGTCTCGGCCTCCCAAAGTGCTGGGATTACAGGCTTGAGCCACCGCGCCCGGCCGGCATGTTTCATAACTTCATTTCTTCTTTTTTTTTTTGAGACGGAGTCTCATTCTGACACCCAGGCTGGAGTGCAGTGGTGCGATCTCGGCTCACTGCAACCTCCACCTCCTGGGTTCAGTGATTCTGCTGCCTCAGCCTCCCGAGTAGCTGGGATTACAGCCACTGCACCTGGCCCATTTCTTCTTATTTATTTATTTAGTTAGTTAGTTATTTTTATTTTATTTTTATGTTTGAGAGGGATTCTCGCTCTGTTGCCCAGGCTGGAGTGCAGTGGCCGGATCTCAGCTCACTGCAAGCTCCGCCTCCTGGGTTTACGCCATTCTCCTGCCTCAGCCTCCTGAGTAGCTGGGACTACAGCCGCCTGCCAACTCGCCCGGCTAGTTTTTTGTATTTTTTAGTAGAGACGGGGTTTCACCATGTTAGCCAGGATGGGCTCCATCTCCTGACCTCGTGATCCGCCCGTCTCGTCCTCCCAAAGTGCTGGGATTACAGGCTTGAGCCACCATGTCTGGCCTAGTTGGTTATTTTTAAGAGATATGGTTGGCCAGGCATGGTGGCTCACTCCTGTAATCCCAGCACTTTGGGAGACCGAGGCAGGTGGATCACCTGAGGTCATGAGTTTGAGACCATCCTGACCAATATGGTGAAACCCCATCTGTACTAAAAATACAAAAAATTAGCCAGGTGTGGTAGCATGTGCCTGTAATCCCAGCTACTCGGGAGGCTGAGGCAGGAGAATCACTTGAATCCATGAGGTGGAGGTTGCAGTGAGCTGAGATCGTGCCATTGACTCCAGCCTAGGCAACAGAGTGAGACTCCGTCTCAAAAAAAAAAGGAGAGATATGGTCTTGTTCTGTTGCCCCGGCTGGAGTGCAGTGGCACAATCGTGGTTCACTGTATCCTTGAGCTCTTAGGCTCAAGAAATTCTCTAGCCTCAGCCTCCTGAGTAGCTGGGACTGCAGGCATATGTCAACATGCCTGGGTTACTTTTTTTTTTTTTTTTTGAGATGGAGTCTTATTCTGGTGCCCAGGCTGGAGTGCAGTGGCGCGATCTTGGCTCACTGCAATCTCTGCCTTCCAGGTTCAAGCTATTCCCCTGCCTCAGCTTCCCAATTAGCTGAGACTATAGGCATGCACCACCACACCTGGCTAATTTTTGTATTTTTAGTAGAGATAGTGGTTCACCATGTTGGCCAGGCTGGTCTTGAATTCTTGACCTCAAGTGATCTGCCCACTTTGGCCTCCCAAAGTGCTGGGATTGTAGGCGTGAGCCACTGTGCCCAGACTGCCTGGATAATTTTTTTTTTTTCTCCTTTGAGACGGAGTCTCACTCTGTTGCCCAGGCTGGAGTACAGTGGTGCAATCTTGGCTCACTGCAACCCCCACCTCCCGGGTTCAAGCTATTCCCCTGCCTCAGCTTCCCAATTAGCTGAGACTACAGGCATGCACCACCACACCTGGCTAATTTTTGTATTTTTAGTAGAGATAGTGGTTCACCATGTTGGCCAGGCTGGTCTTGAATTCTTGACCTCAAGTGATCTGCCCACTTTGGCCTCCCAAAGTGCTGGGATTGTAGGCGTGAGCCACTGTGCCCAGACTACCTGGATAATTTTTTTTTTTTCTCCTTTGAGACGGAGTCTCACTCTGTTGCCCAGGCTGGAGTACAGTGGTGCTATCTTGGCTCACTGCAACCCCCACCTCCCAGGTTCAAGCTATTCCCCTGCCTCAGCCTCCCAAGTAGCTGGGACTACAGGTGTGTGCCACCACACCTGGCTAATGTTTGTATTTTGAGTAGAGATGGAGTTTTACCATGTTGGCCAGGCTGGTCTCAAACTCCTGACCTCAAGTGATCTGCCTGCGTCGGCCTCCCAGAGTGCTGTAATTATAAGTGTGAGCCACTGTGCCTAGCCTCCCTAGCTAATTTAAAAAACATTTTTGGGGCCGGTGCAGTGTTTCATGCCTGTAATCCCAGCACTTTGGGAGGCCAAGGCAGGCAGATCACGAGGTCAAGAGATCAAGACCATCCTGGTTAATATGGTGAAACACCGTCTTTACTAAAGAAAAAAAAAAAATTAGCTGGGCATGGTGGCGGGTGCCTGTGATCCTAGCTACTCGGGAGGCTGAGGCAGGAGAATGGCGTGAACCCAGGAGGCAGAGCTTGCAGTGAGTCGAGATAGCGCCATTGAATTCCAGTTTGGGCGACAGAGCGAGACTCCGTCTCAAAAAAAAAAAAAAAAAATTTGGGCTGGGCGTGGTGGCTCATGCCTGTAATCCCAGCACTTTGGGAGGCCAAGGCAGGGGGCTCACAAGGTCAGGACTTTGAGACCAGCCTGACCAGCATGATGAAACACCCGTCTCTACTGAAAATACAAAAATTAGCCCAATGTAGTGGTGTGTGCCTGTAATCCCAGCTACTTGGGAGGCTGAGGCAGAAGAATTGCTTGAACCCAGGAGATGGAGGTTGCAGTGAGCCGAGATTGCACCATTGTGCTCCAGCCTGGGCAACAGAGTGAGACTCTGTCTCAGAAAAAAATTGTAGAGGCCAGGCGAGGTGGCTCACACCTATAATCCCAGCACTTTGGGAGGCCGAGGCGGGTGGATCATGAGGTCAAGAGATCGAGACCACCCTGGACAACATGGTGAAACTCCATCTCTACTAAAAATACAAAAATTAGCTGAGTGTGGTGGCATACGCCTGTAGTCCCAGCTACTTGGGAGGCTGAAGCAGGAGAATTGCTTGAACCCGGGAAGTGGAGGTCACAGTGAGCCAAGATCGCACTACTGCACTCCAACCTGGTGACAGGGCGAGACTCCATCTCAAAAAATATATATATATATTTTTTTTGTGGAGACGGAATCTTGCTATGTTACCCAGGCTGGTCCTTGATACCTGGCCTCAAGTGATCCTCTTGCCTCAGCCTCCCAACGTGCTGGGATTACAGGCATGTGCCACCATACCCAGCCTAGAACTTCATTCCTTTTTATGGCTGAATAATATTTTGTTGTACTTACATATACATCACGTTTTGTTTTCCCTTCATCTATTGATGGATGCTTAGGTTGCTTCTACCTTTTGGTTATTGTGAACAATGCTGCAGTGAACATTGGTGTACATAGTGTTTGAGTTCCTATTTTTAGTTCTTTTGGGTGTTCACCTAAGAATGGTATTCCTGGTTATATGATAATTTTTGTTTAACTTTTTTGGGGAACCACTGAACTTTTCCATAGTGGCTGCACCATTTTACATCCCCACCAGCAGTGTGTGAAGGCTCCAATTTCTCTACATCCTTGCCAACATTTATTTTATTTTTTAAAGCCTTGCTGTCTTGCGTAGTCTGGTCTTGAACTCCTGAGCTCAAGCAATCCTCTTGCTTCAGCCTCTCAAGTATCTGGAACTTTTATTGATTGATTGAATATGGAGTCTCACTCTGTCACCCAGGCTAGAGGGCACTGGCACTATCTCAGCTCATTGGAACTTCTGTCTCCTGGGTTCAAGCGATTCTCCCACCTCAGCCTCCCAAGTAGCTGGGATCACAGGCATGTGCCACCACGCCTGGCTAATTTTTGTATTTTTAGTAGAGACAGGGTTTCACCATGTTGGCCAGGCTGCTCTCGAACTCCTGACCTCAAGTGAGCTGCCTGCCTTGGTCTCCCAAAGTGCTGGAATTACAGGTGTGAGCCACCATGCCTGGCCTATGTATTCTTTTTTTTTTTTAGATGGAGTCTAGCTCTGTCCCCCAGGCTGGAGTGCAGTGGCTCGATCTGGGCTCACTTCAACCACCACCTCCCTGGTTCAAGTGATTCTCATGTCTCAGCCTCCTGAGTAGCTGAAATTACAGGTGTGTACCACTTTGCCTGGCTGATTTTTGTATTTTTAGTGGAGACGGGTTTCACCACGTTGGCCAGGCCATCCTCGAACTCCTGACCTTAATTGATCTGCCTGCCTCGGCCTCCCAAAGTGCTGGAATTTCAGGCGTGAGCCACTGCACTTGGCGTGGAACTTTTAAATTATAGCTATTCTAGGTATGAAGTGGTAACTCCTTGTGGTTTTGATTTACATTTCCTAATGACTAGTGATGTTGAGGATCTTGTAATGTACTTATTGTATGTGGCTATCTGTATATCTTCTTTGGAGAAATGTCTGTTCAAGTCCTTTGCCTATTTGGGTTGTTTGTCTTTTTGTTGTTGAGTTATAGGAATTCTTTCTTTATTTTTGATATTAAACCCTTATCAGATATATGATTTCCAAATACTTTTTCCTATTCCATAGGTTGTCTTTTCACTGTCTTGATTCTTTTTTTTTTTTTTTTTTTTTTGAGATAAGTTTTTGCTCTGTTGCACAGGCTGGAGTGCAGTGGTGCAATCTTGGCTAACTGCAGACTTAACCTCCTGTGCTCAAGCGATCATTCCACCTCAGCATCCCAAGTAGCTGGGACTACAGGTACATGCCACCATGATTGGCTAATTTTTAAATTTTTTGTAGAGATGGGGTCTTGCCATGTTGCCTAGGCTGGTTTTGAACTCCTGGAGTCAAGCAGTCCTCCCACCTCCACAGCCTCCCAAAGCACTGGTATTACAGGTGTGAACTACCATGCCTGGCCTCTTGATGATGTCTTTGTTTTTTTTTTTTTTTGAGATGGAGTCTCACTCTGTTTCCGAGGCAGGAGTGCAGTGGCATGATCTCAGTTCAGTGCAACCTCCGCCTCCCGGGTTCAAGCGATTCTCCTGCCTCAGCCCCCTGAGTAGTTGGGATTACAGGCATGGACCACCACACCCGGCTAATTTTTGTATTTTTAGTTGAGACAGGGTTTTGCCACGTCGATCAGGCTGGTCTCGAATACCTGACCTCAAGTGATCTGCCTGCGTCAGCCTCTCAAAGTGCTGGGATTATAGGCATGAGCCCCGTTGAAATCTGAGGTCATGAATATTTACCCTTACGCTTTCTTCTAAGAATTTTATGGTTTTAGCTCTTTCCTTATTCATTTACTTATTTATTTATTTATTTATTTATTTATTTATTTTTGAGACTGAGTCTCACTCTGTCACCCAGGATGGAATGCAGTGGCACGATCTCGGCTCACTGCAACTTCCGCCTCCCGGGTTCCAGTGATTCTCCTGCCTCAACCTCCCGAGTATCTGGGATTACAGGCACTTGCCACCGCGCCTGGCTACTTTTTTTGTATTTTTAGTAGAGATAGGGTTTTACCATGTTGGCTAGGTTGGTCTCAGACTTCTGACCTCAGGTTGTCTGCCCGCCTCGGCCTCCAGAAGTGCTGGGATTACAGGTGTGAGCCACTGTGCCCAGCCTTTATTTATTTATTTATTTATTTATTTATGAGACGAGTCTCGCTCTGTTGCCCAGGCTGGAGTGCAGTGGCGCGATCTCTGCTGACTGCAAGCTCTGCCTGCCGGGTTCACACCATTCTCCTGCCTCAGCCTCCTGAGTAGCTGGGACTACAGGTGCCCGCCAACATGCTGGCTGATTTTTTGTATTTTTAGTTAAGATGGGGTTTCACTGTGTTAACCAGGATAGTCTCAATCTCCTGACCTCGTAATCCGCCTGCCTCTGCCTCCCAAAGTGCTGGGATTACAGGCGTGAGCCAATGCGCCCGGGCTTTTTTTTTTTTTTTTTTTTTTTTTTAGTGCCACTGGGTCAGTGTCAGATTTTTGGCCCAGGGCCTTACCTCTTATATTTAGATCATTTTCTTTTCTTTTCTTTTGTTTTTTTTTGAGACGGAGTTTCGCTCTTGTCATCCAGGCTGGAGTGCAATGGCGCAATCGTAGCTCACTGCAACCTCTGCCTCCTGGGTTCAAGTGATTCTTCTGCCTCAGCCTCCCAAGTAGCTGGGATTACAGGCATATACCACCATGCCTGGCTAATTTTTTTTTTTTTTTTTTTTTGAGATGGAGTTTCACTCTTGTGGCCCAGGCTGGAGTGCAATGGCTCAATCTCAGCTCACTGCAGCCTCCACCTCCCAGGTTCAAGCAATTCTCCTGCCTCAGCCTCCCAAATAGCTGGGATTACAGGCATGGGCCACCACACCTGGCTAATTTTGTATTTTTAGCAGAGACGGGGTTTCTCCATGTTGGTCAGGTTGGTCTCAAACTCCCGACCTCAGGTGATCCTCTTGCCTTGGCCTCCCAAAGTGCTGGGATTACAGGCGTGAGCCACTGTGCCCGGCCTAATTTGTAGTTTTAGTAGAGATGGGATTTCACCATGTTGGTCAGGCTGGTTTCAAACTTCTGACCTCAAGTGATCCACCCACCTTGGGTTCCCAAAATACTGGGATTACAAGTATGAGCCACCTCACCCGGCCTCGGCCTGATTTTCTTATGTTGAATCACCCTTGCCTGTCTGGGATAAATCCCATTTGGTTGTGGTATCTAATCCTTTTAATATACTGTTGGATTTGGTCTGCTACTATTCTGTTCAGGATTTTTGGATCTATATTCATCTATATTGCTCTGTAACTTTCTTTTCCTTTGATATCTTTTTTTTTTTTTTTTTTTTTTTTTTTTGAGACAGAGTCTTTCTCTGTCACCCAGGCTGGAGTGCAGTGGCGCAATCTCAGCTCACTGCAACCTCCGCCTCCTGGGTTCACACAATTCTCTGCCTCAGTCTCCCGAGTTGCTGGGATTACAGGCGCCTGCCAGCACGCCTGGCTAATTTTTTTGTATTTTTAGTAGAGATGGGGTTTTACCATCTTGGCTAGGCTGGTCTTGAACTCCTGACCTTGTGATCCACCCGCCTCGCCCTCCCAAAGTGCTGGAATTACAGGTGTGAGCCACCACACCCAGCCTGATGTCTTCTTAGTGACTTTTTGATTGCTGTTCCAGGGTCTTCCTCATCTTGGGTTTGCATCTGGGCACTGCACATTTACAATGTGCACAGACATTTTTCTGTGAAGAACTGAAGTCTCTAGGTCAGAGCTGGGAAGGAACTTAAGAGCCTTTGGTTTAACCTTTCCTCTTCTAATAAGGAACCTGATATGTGGGTTGAAATCTAAGACCCATAGTCCTGAATTAGGCTGGAGTGTCTGAGATCAGTCTTTCAGAGTCAAGGGTGTTGTGTTTGGAGCCTTGCTGCGAAGTGTTCCTGTCACCTCAGAACTCTTCAGGAGGCAGGAAGGGAAGTCAGACTTGTTGTCAAAAGGGTTCTCTGTGCAGGGGTCTCAAACTTGCTGTCAGGAGAGGGTGGTAGAGTACAGTAAAGGGGTCGTCTCCTTCCTGTGGCCTTGTACGTATCTGGAAGGTGTGAGAGTCAGGTGGCCCTGGTTTCTAAGGTTCTGTCCTCTGTCCACCACCAGGCCTGCCTGGTCGCAGAAGAAACTCTAGTCAGTTGGAGCTGTGCTAAGTCCATCTCACTGCAGCAGGGTCTCCTGCGTGTGTGCTCTGTGCCCAGCTTGGGACACACTAGGTGCCATGTGAGCCGGAGCCCCAGTGCCTCTGCTCAGCAAGGATTTTGACTGTTTCTTCTGTTTCTGAAGCTGTACTGTTGTGATGCAGCCTCTGCCCTTCTGTCAAGACTTGGGGTGCTAGGTGGACCAAAGAGCTGACCATGGAAACCACGTTCCCTAATGTGTCCCCCATCACTGAAATATTGTCCTGGGGTGATCCAGAGAGAGTCTGATGAGTGAGAGCCAACAAACTCTGCAGTTTGTAGCCATTGCTCTTAAAAGTGGTTTTTAAGAGATGGCTCTTACAGTGATTTTTGGCCCAGCATGGTGGCTTATGCCTGTAATCCCAGCACTTTGGGAAGCCGAGCTGGGCAGATTACATGAGGTCACCAGTTTAAGACCAGCCTGGCCAACATATAGTGAAACCCCATCTCTACTGAAAAAATACAAAAATTAACTGGGCGTGGTAGCGCACACCTTGTAGTCCCAGCTAGTTGGGAAGCTGAGGCAAGAGAATTGCCTGAACCTGGGAGGCAGAGGTTGCAGTGAGCCAAGATCGCGGCACTGCACTCCAGCCTGGGTGACAGAACAAGACTTCATCTCTAAAAAAATAATAAATAAAATAAAATATAAAATAAACTATTTGGCTGGGTGCAGTAGCTCACGCTTGTTATCCAAGCATTTTGGGAGGCCGAGGCAGGCTGCTTGCTTGAGCTCAGGGGTTCAAGACTAGCCTAGGCAACAGGGCAAATCCCCGTCTCTAAACTACCCAGGTGTGGTGGCACTCACCTGTGGTCCCAGCTATTCAGGGGGCTGAGGTGGGAGGATGGCTTGAGCCTGGGAGGCAGAGGTTGTAGTGAGCAAGATCTCACCACTGCACTCCAGCTTGGGAGACAGAGTGAGACCCTGTCTCAAATAAAAAAAATTAGAAATTAAAATTTAAAAATTGTAAAAAGTAATTTGTGTTAGTTGTAGAAAATCTGGAAAACGAGAAAAAGGAATCCAAGAGGACTGGACTGTACTTGCAGCTCTCCATATGACTGCAGGGTTTCAGCAGACTTGCTCAGGTGGCAGGGCTGGGTGGACCCCCTTGCTTGGGTGGCAGCATGGACCCCCTGCTACCTGTAGTGGATGGTGGGAGCTTCTGGGTGGACTCGTGAGTGTGGACAGCTGTGGGCCTTTACTGCCTGCTTCTAGGTGCGGTTGCTTCTCTATATCATGTTCTGGTGGATCTCAACTCCACTTGGCCCAAGCAGCGCCTATTTGCTGCCCTCTTGTCTCTTGTGCTAGATGGGGCAGAGTAGCTGTTCTTGTATCTCCAACTAGCATTGTGGTTTTGGCAGGCAAGGGTAGGAACTGAGAAGTTATAGGCCCACTCGTGGCCTCACTGCCGCGAAGAGCTTGTCTGTTGTCTCTCTGTGCTTGCTTCCTGTCTCACCTCTCTGGCATGATGTCTCTTCTCCACTTTGCTGCCATATAGAAGAAAGGAGTAAGTCAGATGGCTTTACCTTACTTTCACTTGTGTCACAGCGTAAATAATTCCCTCTCTCCAGCTCCTTAAATGTATCCTGCAGTTAGAAAAGGAGGCCCTAGTAGAGAAGTGTTGGGAGCTAAGTTGCTCTATCTATTCCAGTCACCTGCTCCGGGAGTAAGAGCCCTTGTTGCCGCCCTCCCTCCCAGGCTGACTCAGGCAGGCTGTATCCGTGAGTGTTCCTAGCATAGCCTGGCCCGTTACCAACTAGGAAGCAAATACCTCCTTTCTCCTTGGTAATCTCAAGTAAACAGGCGTTTGTTTTAGATGTCCTGAGATCCAGGCCTTCCAGAATGGCCTCCTTTCCTTACCAGATCCTGATGCTGGAAGATCCTCCAGTGTATGAATGAATGGACAAAGTGGGGTTATCCCGTCATCCACCTTCAGCCCCCGGCACTGCACCCAGGTGCTCCTTTGTCTGATCCTGTTGAATGGCTGCACTGGGGGCTCTCCAGCCTCATGGTAATAGCTGATAAAGCAGGCTCTGAGAGCACATGAGACATGCCAGTGGGCGTGTGGTGAACTCAGTGGTGGAGGTGAGATTGGAGTCTGGGATTGTCAACTGTATTTGCTCCATGGAGCAAATACATAGCATCAGTGCCAGGGCTAGAGAGCACAGCTGGAGAATGGCTGCTGCTAACTCTGGCTGAGCACTTTGGCTCTAGTATTTCCAAGTGGGTCTCAGAGAATTGACCTTGGTGCCTGGTTGTGCTGGGCAGTGTCTTGGGCTTCTCTAGCCCCTCCCCCACCCAATAAATTCACTGTGTTCTAGAGCGCACTTGCCTGTCTCCACATCATTCCACTGCTCCTGTCCTGCCCTTGTCATCTTCCATGGGAATGACTCTGGAAGTGTCCAGTTTTGGTTCTTCGATCCATTTTTCAAATATCAGCTGTTTGATTAGCTGTGCCCTTTCTTTTTTTTAGAGACATAGGTGGTCTTGTTATGTTGCCTAGGCTGGTCTTGTACTCCTGGCATCCAGTGATCTTCCCGCCTTGGCCTCCCAAGTAGCTAGGATTATAGGCTGAAGCCACCATCCCCAGCTTAGCCCCTTCTGTGGCTTGCCATTTACCTCTCATGAAGTTCAGATTTCTTAAGCTAGCATGCAGGCTGTGCATGCACAGCCCATTTCCTGATCCAGCTGGGTCTGCCCAGACTGTAACCCTGTCACACTGAACTTCTCTTAGTTCCCTGACCATGTGGCTGCTTTCTTGCCTCTATGCCTTTTCACATTCTGCTGTGTTTTTTTGTTTATTTATTTGTTTTTTGAGACGGAGTCTCGCTTTGCCTCCAGGCTGGAGTGCAGTGGTGCAATCTCGGCTCACTGCAACCTCCGCCTCCCGGGTTCAAGTGATTCTCCTGCCTCAGCCTCCTGAGTAGCTGGGACTACAGGCACCCACCACCACGCGCGGGTAAATTTTGTATTTTTAGTAGAGATGGGGGTTTCGCTATGTTGGCCAGGATGGTCTCGATCTCTTGACCTCGTGATCCACCTGCCTCGGCCTCCCAAAGTGCTGGGATTACTGGCGTGAGCCAGTGTGCCTGGCCCACATTCTGCTGTTTCTGCGCGGACCATGATCCTCTTTCTCCTCTCATCTCCTTTACCAGGCCTTGGCTCAGCCTTCACTTCCTGAGGGAATTCCTGACTTTGAGTCAGCACACCTTGAGTCTCTGGCTTGCCCCGACTTGACATTAGAACTGTTGAAGGGCAAGGATTGAGCCCAGGCTCCCATCCATGTGTCCCCAGCACCATACTGGGTACAGGGGATTTTTGTTGATGACATGAGTGACTGGAAGAACCTCTATGAAAAGAAATTTATCACACCTGTTTTTACTGAATTATTCAACGTTAGCAAGGACCCAAGAGCTCCTGATAACTCAGCCATATTCAAGTGCCTCCAGAGATCAATAGAGGAAAGGTAGTGTCAGTGGCCTCCTATGGGGATTCTTCCTGTTCCATAGATGCAAAGATATTGTAGTATGTGTACAGGAGAACGAGTTTGAGGTTTTTGTTACGCCCTTTCCTTATTTTTTTGTCTCATTCTTGGCAGCTCAAAGGGTACAAAGTGGTATCTCGCTGTTTTTTGTTTTGTTTTTTCCTTTGAGAGAACGTCTGGCTCTGTCTCCCGTGCTGGAGTGCAGTGGTGCCATCTTGGCTTGCTGCCACCTCCACCCACCCCAGGCTCAAGCCATCCTCCCACCTCAGCCTCCTGAGTAGGTGGGACTACAGGTGCGCACCACCATGTCTGGCTAATTTTTGTATTTTTGGTGGAGACAGGGTTTCACCATTTTGCCCAGGCTGGTCTCGAACTCCTGGTCTCAAACCATCAGCCCTCCTTGGCCTCCCAAAGTTCTGGGATTACAGTCATGAGCCACTGCGCCCAGACTATTTTTATTTTATTTTTCTTTTGACACAGTGTCTCACTTTGTCACCCAAGCTAGAGTGCAATGGCATGAGGCATTGCAGCCTTGACTTCGTGGGCCTCA
The DNA here is from genome assembly GCF_024542745.1 of Macaca thibetana thibetana. Classification (NCBI taxonomy): domain Eukaryota; kingdom Metazoa; phylum Chordata; class Mammalia; order Primates; family Cercopithecidae; genus Macaca; species Macaca thibetana. The sequence goes on along the minus strand of NC_065597.1, from coordinate 10,953,028 downwards.
AGCTGTGCTCCCACCTCAGCCTCTCAAGTAGCTGGGACTACAGACAAGTACCACCATGCCCAGCTGATTTTTATATTTCTTTCGTAGAGATGGGGTTTTGCCATGATGCCCAGACTGGTCTTGAACTCCTGAGCTCAAGCAATCCACCTGCCTTTGTCTCCCAAAGTGCTAGGATTACAGGCATGAGCCACTGTGCCTGGCCTCATTGTAGTTTTGATTTGCATTTCTGTAATGATAGTGATGGTGAGCATCTTTTCAGGTGCTTGTTGGCCACGTGTACACCTTCTTTAGGGAAACATCTGCTCAAGGACTTTGCCCCTCTCATTTTTTAGAGACTAGGTTTTGCTGTGTTGCCTGGACTAGTCCCAAACTCCTGGGCTCAAGCAATCCTCCTGCCTCAGCCTCCCACATTGCTGAAACTACAGGTGTACACCACCGTTCCTAGCTAAAAGTTTTAAAGTTTGATGAAGTTTATCTATATTTTCTCTTATTGCCTGTGCTTTTGTCCAAGAAATTATTGCCAAATCCAATGTCATGAAGCTTTCTTTCTATGTCTTTTCCTGAGAGTTGAAGTTTTAGCTCTTACGATTAGGTCTTTGATCCATTTTGAGTTGATTTTTGTATATGGTATAATGTAAGCAAAAAACTTTCTTCTTCTTTTTTTGTTTTAGACAGAGTTTCATTCTTGGTGCCCGGGCTGGAGTGCAGTGGAACGATCTCGGCTTACTGCAACCTCCACCTCCTGGGTTCAAGTGATTCTCCTGCCTCAGCCTCCCAAGTAGCTGTGATTTCAGGCATATGCCACCATACCCGGCTAATTTTGTATTTTTAGTAGAGACGGGGTTTCTCCATGTAGGTCAGGCTTGTCTTGAACTCCGACCTCAGGTGATCTGCCCACCTTGGCCTCCCAAAGTGCTGGGATTACAGGCATGAGCCACCACACCTGGCCAAACTTTATTCTTTTGTTTGTGATTATCCAGATGTCCCAGCATTATTTGTTGAAAAAACTGTCATTTTCCCATCTAATGGTCTTGGCATCCTTGTTGAAATCAGCTGACGGTACCTGTGAGGGTTTCTTTCTGGGATCTCTATTCTATTCCTTGGACTGTATGTCTATCTTTATGCGAGTCTTACACCGATTTGATTATTGTAGCTTTGTAGTAAGTTTTGAAATCAGAAAGTGTAAGCCCTCCAACTTTGTTCGTTTTGAAGATTGTTTTGACTGTTTCTGTCCCTTGAGATTCCATATGGATTTTTCTATTTTTGTGAAAAACATCATTGGGATTTTGATAGGGATGGTCTTGAATCTGTGTATCACTTTGGGTAGTATTGACATCTCTTTTTTTTTTTTTTTTTTTTTTTTTTTGAGATGGAGTCTCGCTCTGTCGCCCAAGCTGGAGTGCAGTGGCCGGATCTCAGCTCACTGCAAGCTCCACCCCCTGGGTTTACGCCATTCTCCTGCCTCAGCCTCCCGAATAGCTGGGACTACAGGCGCCCACCACCTCGCCCGGCTAATTTTTTGTATTTTTTTAGGAGAGACGGGGTTTCACTGGGTTAGCCAGGATGGTCTCTATCTCCTGACCTCGTGATCCTCCTGTCTCGGCCTCCCAAAGTGCTGGGATTACAGGCTTGAGCCACCGCGCCCGGCCAGTATTGACATCTTAACAATAGTGAGTCTTATAATCAGTGAACAGAGGATGTCTTTCCATTTATTTGTGTCTGTAATTTCCTTCATCAACATTTTACAGTTTTTAGTGTCTTTTGCCTCCTTGGTTAAGTTTATTTACTTTTAATTATTTTATTCTTTTTTTTTGGTGGGGGATGGAGTTTCGCTCTTGTCCCCCAGGCTAGAGTGCAGTGCTGTGATCTTGGCTCACTGCAACTTCCACCTCCCGGGTTCCAGCAATTCTGCCTCAGCCTCCCGAGTAGCTGGGATTATAGGCATGCGCCACCACACCTGGCTAATTTTTGTATTTTTAGTAAAGATGGGGTTTCACCATGTTGGTCAGGCTGGTCTTGAACTCCTGACCTCGTGATCCAGCCGCCTTGGCCTCCCAAAGTGCTAGGATTATAGGTGTGAGCCACCGTACCCAGCTTAAGTATTTTATTCTTTTGATGCTATTGGAAATGGAATTGTTTCTCAGTTTTTTTTGATTGTTCATCGTTAGTGTGTAGCAACACAACTGAAAAGTGAGAAATAGGGTAACTTATTAGTTCTTTTTTTTTCTTTTTCTTTTCTTTCTTTCTTTTTTTTTTTTTTTTTTTGAGGCAGGGTCTTGCTCTGTCACCCAGGCGGAGTACAGTGGCTTGATCTCTGCTCATTGCCACTTCTGCCCCCAGGTTCATGTGATTCTCCTGCCTTGGCCTCCTGAGTAGCTGGGATTACAGGCACGCGCCACCACGCCTGGCTAATTTTTGTATTTTTAATAGAGACGGGGTTTCACCATGTTGGGCAGGCTGATCTTGAACTCCTGACCTCAGGTGATCTGCCTGTCTTAGCCTCCCAAAGTGCTGGGATTACAGGCATGAGCCACCGCACCTAGCCCTGCACCTGGCCAATTCTAATTTTTTTTTTTTTTTTTTGAGATGGAGTCTCACTCTGTCACCCAGGCTGGAGTGCAGTGGCGCCATCTCAGCTCACTGCAAGCTCCGCCTCCCGGGTTCATGCCATTCTCCTGCCTCAGCCTCACAAGTAGCTGGGACTACGGGAGCCTGCCACCACGCCTGGCAAATTTTTTGTATTTTTAGTAGAGACAGGGTTTCACCATGTTAGCCAGGATGGTCTCGATCTCCTGACCTCGTGATCTGCCCACCTCGGCCTCCCAAAGTGCTGGGATTACAGGCGTGAGCCACTGCGCCTGGCAAGTTTTTTGTTTTGTGCAATCTTTAGGGTTTCCCTTTCTTTTCTTTCCTGTTTTTTTTTTTGGAGACAGAGTCTCACTCTGTCACCCAGGCTGGAGTGCAGTGGCACAGTCTTGCTTACTGCAGTCTTGATCTCCTGTGCTCAGGTGCTCTTCCCACCTCAGTCTTCTAAGCAACTGGGATTACAGGTGCACTTCACCATGTGCACCGAATTTTTTGTATAGACAGGATATCGCTATGTTGCCCAGGCTGGTCTCGAACTCCTGGGCTCAAGCGATCCTCCTGCTTCGACCTCCCAAAGTTCTAGGACTACAGGCATGAGCCACCGTACCCTGCAAGGTTTTCTACGTATGGGAACATGTCATCTGTGAACAGAGATAGTTTTACTTTCCAATTTGGATGTCTTTCATTCCTTTTTCTTGTCTGATTGCTTCATTAGAACTCCCAATACTGTCTTGAATAGAAGTAGTGAAAGCAGGCATCTTAGATGAAAGGCTTTCAGTCTTCCACCATTGAGTATGATGTTAGCTGTGGGTTTTTTTAAATTTATTTTTTGAGGCAGAGTCTCGCTTTCTCACCCTGGCTGAAGTGCAGTGACCTGATCTTGGCTCACTGCAACCTCTGCCTTCTGGGTTCAAGTGATTCTTCTGCCTCAGCCTCCCTGGTAGCTGGGGGATTACAGGCGTGTGCCAGCACACCCTGCTAATTTTTGTATTTTTAGTAGAGACGGTGTTTCACCATTTTGGCCAGTTTGGTCTCGAACTCCTGACCTCAAGTGGTCCACCTGCCTCGGCTTCCCACAGTGCTGGGATTACAGGTGTGAGCCACTACACCTGGCCAGGTTTTTCATATATGACCTTTGTTGTGTTAAGGTAGTTTTCTTTTATTCCCACTTTTTTGAGTGTTATTGACATGTAATTTAACATGCTATACAAGTCACCATTTAAAGTGTACAATTCAGTGTATTTTAATATATTCACAGAGTCTGCTTTGTTTCTCTCAGATTGGTTGGATGATAGTCTTCAAGTTTATGAAAAGTTTCTGGAAGATAGAAGAGTGCATTTTTTGGTAGCTTTAAAACACCATGCTTTTGGAAAAGACTTAATGTTACCCAGTATTTGAAGAGTGGGGGCTTATTCTCCTTGAACCCTGACTCAGCTGTGACCTCATTGGAGTATGCAACCTGTGCTCCTGTGGGGCTGCTCCCTGTGTCATTGACATGTGGAGGTGGAATGGCGCCCAAATGTGGGTGTCAGCTTCCTCTGGCTGCTCTCCCCTTAGACAGTCCACTCAGATTCTCAACTTGAAGCAGGGGTTTGTACAGAGGCTTCCAGACCATCCACTAATAAACACCGTCTTACCTGTGGAACAGAGTCTGTAGGAAGGTGTTTAGGGCTAGCTGCTGGAGAAAAGAGAGACTTCTCCTATGGGGAGGACTAAGCAATTTGTGTTTTGAGCACAGGTGCTTTAGTGATTACTCATTCCCATAGAATGTTGTGGAACGAGTTGCAGCGACCGAGCATAACTCTTCTTGAGTGACCTTTGACCTCCCCCTTTGCACATGTGCTCCAAACATAAACCCTTACCTAGTGTCAGGAAACCTGTGTGCCAGGGATGGGATGACATGTGGTGGTGGGCGTAGCCCCAGGCCCCTCTGAACAGGGCATGGTGAGTGGCTGTTGTCTAAGTCAAGGAAAGCCCTGGCTGTGTTGCACTTGTGCCTGTTGGACTGCTGACTGCAGGGCAGCTGGGGTCGTTTGCTGCTTGTTCAGCTGAGGTACTGAAGGAACGGAGACTGACTTTTAGCAGCCTCTGCCATGTAAAGTCAGGAAGCTGATTATTTGGGCTACAGTTTTTCTGGAAAAATGTTCAAGTTTTAATCTAATGGGAATTCTGCCAGCAGGCTAAGACACCTTCTGTTCCTGATGGTCCTTGAAGCTAGCCCCTCTGGCAGGAGGTGGCAGGCACTTTGTGTGTTTCTGGGAATGACTGAGCAGTCCTGTCCAACTACAGGATATATTGGTTCATGTCTTTGACCTTTAAGGATCCAACTTTGTCTCAAATGCTGCTTAAAACAAAGCAGAAGACAAATTCCCTTTGAACCATGAAACTCCCTCTTTGAAGTGCTGTTCCTTTTGCTTTGCTCCTTTCCCTTCTCTACCTTTTTCCCTAAGCCATGTGGGCCAAGTTATCAGGGCCATATATTGAGTTGTATCCTTTCCTGGTTCCTGCCCAGCATGATTGGGATAGCTGGTTTCAGAGGAAGGTGAGTAGGTCAGAGCCTTCCCTCCCTGCCTGATCCTTTATTTGGGTAGTAGAGGCTGCTTCCCCAAATATAGTGGTGCAGCAACCCAGAGAAAGGCAAAAGGGCATTTACTGCCAATAAAGGACTGGCAGGGGCAGTATATTAAGCCTTTTTAATGTTACTATAAAGAAATACCTGAGGCTGGGCGCGGTGGCTCAAGCCTGTAATCCCAGCACTTTGGGAGGCCGAGGCGGGCGGATCACGAGGTCAGGAGATCGAGACCATCCTGGCTGACACGGTGAAACCCCGTCTCTACTAAAAAATACAAAAAAACTAGCCGGGCGAGGTGGCGGGCGCCTGTAGTCCCAGCTACTGGGGAGGCTGAGGCAGGAGAATTGCGTGAACCCGGGAGGCGGAGCCTGCAGTGAGCTGAGATCCGGCCACTGCACTCCAGCCTGGGCGGCAGAGCGAGACTCCGTCTCAAAAAAAAAAAAAAAAAAAAAAAAAAAGAAATACCTGAGACACGGTAATTTATAAAGAAAAGAGGTTTCATTGGCTCACAATTCTACAGGCTTTACAGGAAGCATGGTGCCGGCAAAGGCCTCAGGAACCTTACAATCACAGTGGATGGTGACTAGGAGCCAGCATGTCACATGGCAGAAACGGGAACAAGTTGCAGAGAGGTGCCATACTCTTTTAAAAACAACCAGAACTTGCAGGAACATAGAGAGAGAACTTCTTCATTACTGTGAGGACTGCCCCAAGACATTCATGAGAGATCTATCCCCATGATCTTAACAACTACCACCAGGCCCCACCTCCAGCCCTGGGGATTACATGTCTACATGAAATTTGGAGAGGACAAACATCGAAACCATATCATTCTACCCTGAGCCCCCAAATTTCATGTTTTTCTTACATTGCAAAATATAATCATGCCTTCCCAGTAGTCCCCCAGAGTATTAACTCGTTCCAGCGTTAACTTAAAAGTCCCAAGTCCAAAGGTAAGACGGTGTTTATTAGTAGATGGTCTGGGAGCCTCTGTACAAACCCCTGCCTCAACTTGAGAATCTGAGTGGACTGTCTAAGGGGAGAGCAGCCAGAGGAAGCTGACACCCACATTTGGGCGCCATTCCACCTCCATGTGTCAATGACACAGGGAGCAGCCCCACAGGAGCCCAGGTTGCGTACTCCACTGAGGTCACAGCTGAGTCAGGGTTCAAGGAGAATAAGCCCTCACTCTTCAAAGAGTGGGAGGAGTTAGGGGATCTCTCGGGGCCTCATATATCACTACTCCCAGCTTTGTGTGGTTTGGGAGGCCAATGTGAATGTATGTCGGGAAGGTAATTAATTTTGAGACCCAGAGAACAAGCTCTGTGTGAGCAGTCTTGATTGATGATCCTAGGTAGATCCAACATGGCTTTACTTTTTCCATGTCCTGGTCTTTGGTGCAAACTGGGTTGTCCCTGTGGAACGACCGTGCATTGCTCTGTCAAGCACTACCTTGGATTGAGATACTTCAGGCACATCTTAGGAATAGATTCTGTGCCTTAGCTACATCCAGAACACCAAAGAACTGGAAACCGTGAATTCATAACACTGTCCTCTGAAACTGAAGCCAGTGGTTCACAGTGACACGTACACACAACCTTCTGTTTCTCTAGCTGGGTGAGGCAGTAAGATGCTTTCCATTAGCAAATCAAAATGTCAGGTTTCTCCAAGAACCATTAGTATAAGAGCCTCTACATTCATTGCTTTTCTCATTTTTTTGTCTTTTACCAAGAAATATTTGAGAAGGGAGAAACATGAGCGTTTGCTAACCAAAAATTTTGTGTTTTTTTTTTTTTTTTTGAAGTTACATGGGAATAGGACTCTCGGCTCAAGGCGTCAACATGAACAGACTTCCTGGTGAGTCACTGTTGAAGAGAACATTTGTTCTGCTCTCCTGATCCAATTGGTGTTGAGAGTCATGGTGGTAGCAGAGAGGCTGGGGAGGACTTTGTTTGCTAGCTGCCTGCCTCAAGCCATGCCACTGGTTGGAGGATCCTGAAAGGTAGCCTTTGGGCCAGGATGGTGTGCATTTCCATTCCAAAAATTAATTGACAAGTGATTGTCATTAATGGAATTTGAACTGTTTGCCATCAAAGTCAACTGACCTGAGTTTGCTCCAGGTGGGGATACGCCTCAGTAGCCCTTGCTCCCATTGGCCTAGCTGAGCAGACTCAGGCATGTACTGGGAGGAAGACTGCTGCCAACCTTGGCTCCTTTGTTACTTCATCGTGTTAAAGATCAAAGTTTTTGTCTGGGTGCAGCGGCTCACGCCTGTAATCCCACTTTGGGAGGCTGAGGCGGGCGGATCATCTAAGGTCAGGAGTTTGAGACCAGCCTGGCCAACATGGTGAAACCCTGCCTCTGCTAAAAATAAGAAATTAGCTGGGGGTCGTGGCACACACCTGTAATCCCAGCTACTTGGGAGGTGGAGGCAGGAGAATTGCTTGAACCCGGGAGGTGGAGGTTGCAGTGAGCTGAGATTGTGCCACTGCACTCCAGCCTGAGCGACAGAGTGAGACTCCATCTCAAAAGAAAAAAAAAAAAAAAAAAAATCAAAGTTTTTAAGTGACCTCCCACGTAGAACATGATTAAAACAGTTTCTTACTTTTATTTTTTATTTTTTAATATATATATATTTTTGAGACAGGGTCTCACTCTGTAACCCAGGCTGGAGAGCAGTGGCTCAATCACAGTTTACTGCAGCTTCAACCTCCCAGACTGAGGTGATCCTCCCACCTCAGCCTTCCTAGTAGCTGGGATCATAGGAGCTCATCACCACGCCCAGCTAATTTTTTGTAATTTTTGTACAGACAGAGTTCTGCCATTGCCTAGGCTGGTCTTGAACTCCTGGGCTCAAGCCATCAGCCTGCCTCAGCCTCCCAAAGTTCTGGGATAACAGGAGTGAGCCACTGCACCCAGCCTTATTTTTATCATCTATTATTTTTCTTTTGAGACAGGGTCTCACTTTTCACCCAGGCTGGAGTGTAGTGGTGCAGTGTTGGCACCACCTTCTTTTTTTTTTTTTTTTTTTTTTTTTTTTTGAGACGGAGTCTCGCTCTGCCGCCCAGGCTGGAGTGCAGTGGCCGGATCTCAGCTCACTGCAGGCTCCGCCTCCCGGGTTCACGCAATTCTCCTGCCTCAGCCTCCCCAGTAGCTGGGACTACAGGCGCCCGCCACCTCGCCCGGCTAGTTTTTTGTATTTTTTAGTAGAGACGGGGTTTCACCGTGTTAGCCAGGATGGTCTCGATCTCCTGACCTCATGATCCGCCCGCCTCGGCCTCCCAAAGTGCTGGGATTACAGGCTTGAGCCACCGCGCCCGGCCGGCACCACCTTCTTAACCTTCTGGTTGGCTCAACCTTCTGGGCTCAAGCGCTCCTCCCACCTCAGCCCCTCAAGTGGCTGGGATTATAGGCATGTGCTACCACACCTGGCTAATTTATAGGCCTGTGCTATCACACCTGGCTAATTTCAGCTATTTTCTGCCCAGCAGCTCATACCTAGACCTGGACTGGCTGCAACTGGGGAGACAAAGCTTCTGCCATGAACTGATGGGTTCCAGAAAATGGTCTTAAGTCCGTTGGTCCCTTGAGTGGCAGAAGTGACATGATCCAGGCTTCCCTGACACTGTCATGGGGTCAGGAAAAGTCCTTGTGTTTTTTTTCCTGGCCTCCTCCTCTTTGTGCCTATGACACAGAGAAGGCAGCTGGCTTTTCCCAAACAGGGAGTAACACTGAGACCTTACATCTTTTCTGATCAATGTTTAATGTGAATCACTGATTTTTTTCTAGTAGACTGATTTCAAATACTTTCAATCTAGGATGCTTAGGATTCAACTAATTGTCAGGAATCTTACTTTTTTCCCCCTTTGATTAGTCTGAGTGAAAACTGGTTTTTCATTATTAATCAGAATGTGTGTGGCTGTGTTCTTTGTTATACGAGTGTCTGGCCTTGGCTAAGGAGATGTAGCTGTAGTATCTGTAGCTCTGCCTCTTAATGAACAGGAAAAATAATTTTCTGTCAAGTGCAAACTGATTCTTAATTTTGTTTGTTTGCTCTAGGTGTGCTCTTTCAACTTTTGCACTGAGTTGGTAGTGGAGAAGAGAGACTTTTATGAGCTTTTTTTTGTTTTGTTTTTGGAGACAAGGTCTCATTCTGCTGCCCAGGCTGGAGTGCAGTGGCATAATCATGGCTCACTGCAGTCTTGACCTCCCATGCTCAAGTGATTCTCCCACCTCATTCTCCCCTTTAGGTGGGGCTTACAGGTACAAGCCACCATACTCAGCTAATTTTTCTTTTTTTATAGAGACGGGGTCTCACTGTGTTGCCCCAACTGGTCTCAAACTCCTGCGTTCAAGCAGTCCTTCTGCCTCAGTCTCCCAAAATATTAGGAGTACAGGCATGAGCCAGCCTGCCTGGTAGGGGACTTTTTTTTTTTCTTTTTTTTGAGGCAGGGTTTTGCTTCGTTTCCCAGGCTGGAGTGCAGTGGCGCAAACACTGCTCACTGCAGTCTCAACCTGCTGGGTTCAAGCGATCCTCCCACCTCAGCCTCCTGAGTAGCTGGAACTCTAGGTACATGCCACCACGCCCAGCTAGTTTTTTTCGTATTTTTAATAAAGACAGGGTTTCGCCAGGTTGCCCAGGCTCGTCTGGAACTCCTGAGCTTGAGCGGTTCACCCATCTTGGCCTCCCAGAGTGCTGAGATTACAGGCATGAGCCACTGCTCCTGGCCGGAGACTCTTTAGGTGCCAATTTGGAATCATCTGTAGGATATATTGGGAAATTAAAAATATAAAGCATGGAAATACATAATATGCTACCAACTGTGCAGAAAAAAGAGAAAACAAACATATCTGTATTTACTTGTACATGTATAGATCATCTTTGGAAAGCTACAGAAAAACTTGTAATATTGGCTGTTCCTTGGGAAGGGATGGGTGGCAGGAGCCAGGACTGAGAAAGAAAAATTTTGACTTTCGATCCTTTGGAATTTTCTTTCTTGTAAATATGTTATCTGTTTTAAAAATGTAAATGAAATTAAAACAAAATAAACCGAAGCAAATGACTCTGTATTAGGAAACCCTCATGTTTGTCTTTTAGGTAGTCTTAGGATGTGGCTTGTTACGCCATGTGTTGGACTTAGTATTCTTTTCTTCATATGTTCTTTTTTTTTTTTTTTTTTTTTTAAGACAGGGTCTCACTTTGTTGCCCAGGCTGCAGTGCAGTGGTGCACACATGGCTCACTGCAGCCTCAACCTTGCAGGCTCAAGCGATTCTCCCGCCTAAGCCCCGCAAGTAGCTGGGACTACCAGCACGTGCCACCATGCTCAGCTAGTTTTTGTATTTTTTTTTTTTTTTTTGAGACAGAGTCTTGCCCTGTCACCCAGGTTTTAGTGAAGTGGCGCGATCTTGGCTCACTGCAACCTCCACCTCCTGGGTTCAAGCGATTCTTGTGCCTCAGCCTCCCCAGTAGTTGGGATTACAGGCGCACACCACCATGCCCGGCTAATTTTTTGTATTTTTAGTAGAACGGGGTTTTGCCATGTTGCTAAGGCTGGTCTCGAACTCCTGAGCTCAGGCAGTTTGCCTGCTCAGCCTCCCAAAGTGGTAAGATTACAGTGTGAGCCACCGCGCCCGGTTGTTTTTGTATTTTTTGTAGAGACAGGGTTTTGCCATGTTGCCCAGGCTGGTCTTTTTTTTTTTTTTGAGACGGAGTCTTGCTCTGTCCCCCAGGCTGGAGTGAAGTGACACATCTCGGCTCACTGCAAGCTCTGCCTCCTGTGTTCTCGCCATTCTCCTGCCTCGGCCTCCCAAGTGTCTGGGACTGCAGGCGACTGCCTCCATGCCCGGCTAATTTTTTGTATTTTTAGTAGAGACGGGGTTTCACCATGTTAGCCAGGATGGTCTCAATCTCCTGACCTCGTGATCCGCCCGCCTCAGCTTCCCAAAGTGCTGGGATTACAGTCATGAGCCACTGCGCCCAGCCTTCCCAGGCTGGTCTTGAACTGAGCTCAAGCAATCCACTCATCTCGGCCTCCCAAAGTGCTGGGATTACAAGTATGAGCCATCATGCCTGGCCGTATGTTCTTTTTTCTTTAGTAAAAACCCTTTTTTTTTTTTCATGAGACAAGTCTTGCCCTGTTGCCCAGGCTGGAGTTCAGTGACATGATATGGTTCACTGCAACTTTGACCTCCCAGGCTTAAGTGATCCTCCCACCTTAGTCTCCTGAATAGCTGGGACTACAGGTGCACACCACCATGCCTTTTTAATTTTTAAAAATTTTTTGTAGAGACAAGGTCTCCCTGTGTTGCCCAGGCAGGTCTCTAACTTCTGGACTCAAGCGATCGTCTCATCTAGGCCTCTCAAAGTACTGGGATTACAGGCATGAGTTACCGTGCCCGGCTTTTTTTTTTTTTTTTTTTTTTGGAAACAGGGTCTCACTCTCGCCCAGCTTGGAGTATAATGGAGTGGTCACGGCTCACTGCAGCCCTGAGTTCCTAGGCTCAAATGATCTTCCTGCCTCAGCCTCCCAAGTAGATGGGAACTACAGGTGTATACCACCATGCCTGCCTAGTAAAAACTGTTTTTGTGTCACCCATTGAGTTTCAGATCCATGGAGTGGAGTAGACGAGGTGAGAGGTGTTCAGAGTCTGCTGGGCTGATCTGAGTCTCTTTGAGATGGGACCATATGGAGCCAGCCTAGTCTGTTTCCCTTTTTCACAATGTGAGACTTTTTAACCTCTCTGGGCTGGTCTGAGGCCAGCTACTGGTCATGTCCTTTGACATTGCTAATATAAAGCCGTAGGGAAATCTATTTTCCTCATGGGTGCACCTCTCTTTGGCAAGAGGAAGGGGCCTAAGTGTTCAGTAGATATTGCACTTGTCTTTGCTTCACTCTGCCTGCCAGCTCCTCAGGGTTTTCCTTCCTGCCATATCTGATCATCTCCCTGATTATCTTTAAGGTGGAAAGGAGGAATCACATTGCATCTAGATAGCCCTTCTCCCTGGGAAGGATGGATGCCCCTGGCTCTTCCAGAATATAGGGCTAGCCGAATGTCCGGACAGATCTAGCACGGGGCAGATGTAAGGTTGGAGTAGAGGGCACCCCTCTCAGGGGTGATAGTGGGCCTTTTTGTTAGTTTGTGTTCCTGTCAAGGAATACCTGAGGCTGGATCATTTATAAATAAAAAAATTTTATTTGGCTCATGATTCAGGGCTATACATGCCTAGCTCCAGCATCTGCTTCTGGTGAGGGCCTATGGAAGCTTAAAATCGTGGTGGAATGGAAGGGGAGCTGGTATATCACATGGCTAGAGGGAGCAATGTGGAGGCAGGAAGTACCAGCCTCGTTTTCAAACAACCAGATCTCACGTGAAATCATTACCGCTGGGAGGGCACCAAGCAATTCATGAGGGATGCCACCATAACCCAAACACCTCCCACTCACCAGGCTCCATTCCGTCATTGAGAATCACATTTCAATGGAGATTTGGTGGGGACAAACATCCCAACTGTATCAGCTTGCCGTTATTCATTGCAATGCTGGGTTTTGAAGATCAGAATCCCTTTTGGTGCTTTCCACTTTCTGGGATCACTTTTTTATTTCTGGTGATGAGCATACATTCTGTAGAACTGAAAGCATCATCATTCATAAACAGAGATGAAGGTCCTGGTATTTTCGTGGGGAGGTGGGATGGAAGACGATAGCAGCTAAAGCCTTTCTGCCAGCCGCTGCTGATTTTCAAGAGGCCCTTGGTTGAGACGCAGGTCAATTGAATGGTTCAGATGTGTGGTTGGTAGGAGGGCAGTAGTGGTGGTGGCCTAGGCTGGGTCCAGACTTTGAGACTTTGGTGTTTGTTTGTTTCTTTGTTTATTTATTTATCTGAGACAGGGTCTTACTCTGTCTCCCAGACTAGTGCAGTGGCACAGTCACAGCTCACTGCAGCCTCAACTTCCTGGACCAAGTGCTCCTTCCACCTCAGCCTCCAAGTAGCTAGTACTACAGGCATGTGCCACCAGACCCGACTTATTTATTTATTTATTTAGACGGAATATCACTCTGCTCCCCAGGCTGGAATGCAGTAGCGCTATCTCGGCTCACTGCAAGCACTGCCTCCCGAGTTCACGCCATTCTCCTGCCTCAGCCTCCTGAGTAGCTGAGACTACAGGCGCCCGCCACCACACCCGGCTACTTTTTGTATTTTTAGGAGAGACGGGGTTTCACTGTGTTAGCCAGGATGGGCTCGATCTCCTGACATCATGATCTGACCGCCTCGGCCTCCCAAAGTGTTGGGACTACAGGCGTGAGCCACTGCACCTGGCCCAGACTAATTTATTTATTTATTTATTTTTGAGACAGAGTTTCACTCTTGCTGCCCAAGCTGAAGTGCAATGGCACAATCTCGGCTCACTGCAACCTCCGCCTCCCAGGTTCAAGCGGTTCTCCGCCTCCTCAGCCTCCCAAGTAGCTGGGATTACAGGCATGCGCCACCACACCCAGCTAATTTTGTATTTTTTGTAGAGACAGGATTTCTCCATGTTGGTCAGGCTGGTCTGGAACTCCCAACCTCAGGTGATTCACCCGCCTTGGCCTCCCAAAGTGCTGGGATTACAGGTGTGAGCCACTGTGCCCGGCTTATTTTTAAATTTTTAATTGATATGAGGTCTCACTGCATTGCCCAGGCTGGTCTCAAACTCCTGAACTCAAGCAATCTGCCCACCTTGGCCTTCCAAAGTTCCGGGATTACAGGTGTGAGCTACCATGCTCGGCCTGGTGTTAACTTTAAATGAGATATTTGAGGGTTGATGTATCCTCAGGCTTGCTTGCCGTCACTTGGGACTTCAGTTGCCTGCAGGTCAGTGTTACATTTATCCCCATTTGCCCCAAGGGTCTTTGTGCGCATTCATGAAGTGTGTGCACACTGAGATAAGTGTGGGCGTGTGTAATTGGCATAAACTCTTGCTGCCTATGTAAGTAGTCCATGCATGTGGAGCCATTTTGTATATGTGCACCATGTTTGAACAAACCTCCCTCCTAATTGGATATTTTTATTTGTCCGGAGGAGTTTACTTTTTTTTTTGTTAAAGGGTCTTACTGTGTCACTAAGGGTGTAGTGGAGTGGCACGATCACAGCTCACTGCAGCCTGGACTTCCTGGCTCCCACAATCCCCTTTCCTCAGCCTCCCAAGTAATTGGGACTATAAATGTGTACCACTACACCTGGCTAGTGAAAAACATTTTTTTTTTGTAAAGGTGGGGTTTCACTGTGTTGCCCAGGCTGGTCTTGAACTCCTGGGCTCAAGTGATTCTCCTGCCTCAGCCTCCCAAAGTGCTGGGTTTATAGGCATGAGCCACTACACCCACCTAAGTTTGCTGTTTTGACCGGTACTTACACATCTTTGTGCAAAGTCCTTGTTTTTGCTTCTTGTACTATTTTTGAGGGGTGTTAATGTTTTAATACAGTTAAGATGTTCAGGTTTATAGCCCTTACATTTTATTGGGCTAGACTATTTTGGGGTTTCATTAGCAACATGCCTGTTTCTTTGATGGGCCTATCAATCAGACTTTTATTAAATGTTCCAAAATGTTCTACTGGCATTTCAATTGATAATGTGTTGCATAAAATCAATGGATTAGTATGGAAAACCTCAATCTTACTGAAAATTTAGTCTTCCGAACCAGAAATGTGTCTGTTTATTTTTACATTGCTTTATTTAATTTATAGATAGGATCTCACTTTGTCCCCCAGGCTTGGATACAGTGGCACGATCATAGCTCACTGTGACAGGATTGACAAGCCCTATGGGAGGTGATTCAGCTGGACTTGGTGTCTTCACAGTAGATTATTAGACTGTAAGCTACGAAGTGTGCCTCTAGAGTGTTCCTGATTATTTGTTTTAAGAATGCTTTTATTGGCTGGGCGCGGTGGCTCAAGCCTGTAATCCCAGCACTTTGGGAGGCCGAGTCGGGTGGATCACGAGGTCAGGAGATCAAGACCATCCTGGCTAACACGGTGAAACCCTGTCTCTACTAAAAAAAATACAAAAAAAAACCTAGCCGGGTGAGGTGGCGGGCGCCTGTAGTCCCAGCTGCTCGGGAGGCTGAGGCAGGAGAATGGCATAAACCCAGGAGGCGGAGCTTGCAGTGAGCTGAGATCCGGCCACTGCACTCCAGCCTGGGCAACAGAGCAAGACTCCTTCTCAAAAAAAAAAAGAATGCTTTTATTAATAAAATGGCCTGGCAATGGCCATTTTATTATTATTTTTTTCTCTGTTCTGGCTTCTCAGTACAATGGCCATTTTAGATGCTGAGTCTCAGTGTGGTTAGGAGCAAGTGGGCAGAATGTGAGTTAAGCGGCCCTTATCTGAGTCAGCCCAAGATAAGAGGTTAACTTAGAAATTCTATCCTTGGCCTGCCCGGCCGCTGCTGTCTGGAAGTACTTAGTCTTTGGCCTTCTATGAGCCCTTGGAAGAGAGGCTTGGGGTGAAGGAGAGGCCCAAGTGTGGAACTAAGCCCCTTTTCTTCTGGGGCCTGATCTGGTTGAGTGTTTGAAACCAACAAGAAATTCATGAGACTGTCCTGAGAGAGCCTCTGCCTCTTTCTCTCTAAAGTGTTTCTTGAATATAGAGGATAATCTCCATCTCCGTGATTTCCTCCTGTATATTGGACTGCTCTTTTCTCTGGTCCTTTTGGGTCTAGTTCCTGATTAAAATTTCCAGTACCTGGTTGGGTGCGGTGGCTCATGCCTGTAATCCCAGCACTTTGCGAGGCCTAGGCGGGAGGATCATTTGGGGTCAGGAGTTTGAGACTAGCCTGGGCAACATGGTAAAACCCTGTCTCTACTAATAAAGTACAAAAAAATTAACCGGGCATGGTGGTGGGCACCTATAGTCTTAGCTACTTGGGAGGCTGAGGCTGGGGAATCACTTGAACCCAGGAGGCAGAGGTTGCAGTGAGCCAAGATGGAGCCACTGCACTCCAGCCTGGGTGGACAGAGTGAGACTCTGTCTCAAATAAATAAATATTAATTAATCAATCAGGTACCTGAGTAAAGTGGGTGTGGGGGTGGTCGGGACAGGACTCATCTTCCTTGAGGGATCCAGAAGACTCATGAGGCCTATGAATGGTGACTGTGCTTTGCCAGACACTAAGAAAGCAGGGAAGGGGCAGCTGGTGCCCCCGGCAGGAGTATTCAAGCCATTCCACTCATTGTGCCCTGCCCTTGAGCAAATCCCACTTCCAGAAACCTGAGTTCTTTGCTCCAGGTCCAGCAGAGGTGAACCCATTTGCCCCAGACTGGGGTTATTTTCCTGCAAAAACCAGATCCTCGTGTTTTCCCCATCTCTGCTGACAGCCACTGTCCACCCTGGCCCCCAGGTGATACTCCTCAGTGTAATCTTATGTCCTCCCTCTCCCTCAGCTGTGGTTCTGCTGCTCCACAGATATCTCTTTAATCTGGCTCCTGTCTCTGCCCCTATTGCCATTGCCTCTCCATTGGCTGTTTCTATGATCTGTGCCACGTGCCTCTGCTCTCTTGTGTGCACTGTGCCCCTTGCCTGCTTCGGGCCTCTGGCTCCTCTGCCCAGTAGACAGTCTCCTGCTCAGCCTCATCTTCCTGTACCTCTGCCCTCTGCACATGCCACACACCAGCATGGCTATGTGAGGTGCCAAACATGCTGCTGACACTCCCTGCTCTGCCCCTTGGCAGATGTCCTTCTTGCCCGGGGACTGCCCTTCCTCCTTGACCCCCACTCAATTTTGTCTGACCCCTTTAGCCCTGACCATGTCTTGGATGACACTTGCCACCCTGCCTGGTGTGTGTCTTTCACATTTACCCAGAGTGTCCTCACTGGGTTGTGAGATCCTTGGGACTTCCCCAGAGTGGGCACAGCACCTGGCATCATGCACTTGGGCTGTGGGATGAGTTGTTTCTGCATTTTGCTGTGCTTTGTCTAAGTGTGTTGGACTTCAGCAAATTGCATCAGGCTGTGTCAGTCTGCGGTCTGTCTACAGCTTGAAGCCGTCATTTGGAGCTCAGCCTCACCCCACTGCCCTAATCATTATGGCACTGATTGTGTGTAGGGGCTGTGCTACCACCTTCTACCTGGAGAAATAGAAAAGTGACTGCTCCCTTTTCTGTATGTTAGGACTAAGTGTCATTGAATCTACTCCTGACTCACATTTAGTCATGTGGGGAAACAGACATCAAGGGCTGTGGTCAGCTGGTGGAGCAGAGCATGGTTTCTGGAGCCATACTGCCTGCATTTGCATCCTGGCGGCTGTGTTACCTGGAGTGAGTTAGTGTACTGCTCTGCCTCAGTTTCCCCCTCTGCAAATGAAAGTGATACTAGTATCTAACTTGTATATAGGATGGTTATGAGGGTTAAGTTAATTCCTGTAACTTGCTTAGACTAGTGCCTGACACAAAAAGGGGTACATAAATATTAGCTATTTTTACTTTTTAGAGATTGGGATCTCACTCTGTTGCCCAGGCTAGAGTGCAGTAGCATGATCATAGCTCCCTTGTAACTTCAAACTCCTGGGCTCAAGTGATTTTCTTGCCTCAGCTTCCCGAGTAGCTGGAACTACAGGCACGCAACCACCACATCTGGCTAATGTGTTTTTTTTTTTTTTTTTTTTTTTAGATATGAGGGTCTTGCTATGTTGCCCAGGCTGATCTTGATCTCCTGGCCTCAGGCAGTCTTCCTCTGGCCTCCCAAAGTGTTGGGGTTACAGGTGTGAGCCACTATGCCCAGCTATATTAGCTATTCTTATTATTGAGAAAAGATGTGTTTTTTTCTATCTGAAGAAGGAAGTACCTATATATTTAAAGTTCTTTTATAAACGTTTATGTATGGCCGGGCATGGTGGCTTATACCTATAATTCTAGCACTGGGAGGCCAAGGCGGGTGGATTACTTGAGGTTAGGAGGTCGATACCAGCCAGGCCAATGTGGTAAAACCCCATCGCTACCAGAGATATAAAAAATTAGCTGGGTGTGGTGGTGCACGCCTGTAGTCCCAGCTACTTAGGAGGCTGAGACAGGAGAATTGCTTGAACCCAGGATGCGGAGGTTGCAGTGAGCCAAGATCGTGCCACTGCATTCTAGCCTGGGTGACAGAGTGAGACTCTGCCTTTCTCAAAATAAAAAAAAAAAAAAATAGGCCGGGTGCGGTGGCTCACGCCTATAATCCCAGCACTTTGGGAGGCCGAGGTGGGCGGATCACAAGGTTGGGAGATCGAGACCATCCTGGCTAACATGGTGAAACCCTGTCTCTACTAAAAATGCAAAAAATTCGCCGGGTGTGGTGGCGGGCGCCTGTAGTCCCAGCCACTCAGGAGGCTGAGGCAGGAGAATGGTGTGAACCCAGGAGGTGGAGCTTGCAGTGAGCCGAGATTGCGCCACTGCACTCCAGCCTAGGCGACTGAGTGAGACTCCGTCTCAAAAATAAAATAAAATAAAAATAAAAAATACATAAATGTTGATGTATTAGAGTGGAGTTAGGTGTCATTGAAACTACCCTTTCTCTCAAGTGCTTGGCCTTCTGTGTTTGCATAGGCGTGTTTATTATGGTAGCTGTAGTTGAATTATAGAGAAAGATGGCACAGCAATCAAAGTCAAGATGTTGATGTTTTGAGTGTTTTCTTGTAGGTTGCACTGGCTCAGCAAGGACATCTTTGCCGGTAGGGCTGTCAGAGGCAGAGGGCAGACACCCTGGGGTCTTGCTTGGAACCTGGAGCAGATGATAACAATAAGTGCCTCTCCAGTGAGGCTGTGGTGCTCACACTTTCCTGGGAGCCTATGGGCATGTCTGAGCTTGCATGGTCAGAGGTTTCTGCTGGAAGATGTGGAAGTTTTTATGTTCATCTTTTGCAAGGTGTTTTTTGGCCTTCTTTTTTTTTTTTTTGAGACGGAGTCTCGCTCTGTCACCCAGGCTGGAGTGCAGTGGCCAGATCTCAGCTCACTGCAAGCTCCGCCTCCCGGGTTGATGCCATTCTCCTGCCTCAGCCTCCCGAGTAGCTGGGACTACAGGCGCCCGCCACCTCGCCCGGCTAGTTTTTTGTATTTTTTTTAGTAGAGACGGGTTTTCACCGTGTTAGCCAGGATGGTCTCGATCTCCTGACCTTGTGATCCGCCCGACTCGGCCTCCCAAAGTGCTGGGATTACAGGCTTGAGCCACCACGCCTGGCCTTTTGGCCTTCTTAAGTGTGAAACCAAGGAACAGGTGTCACCCCAAAATAAAAATGTCAGAATCCTTGGCTAAATGACTCGGAAGCAGGGCAGGTGAACCTACCTGCAGCCCCACCCTGGCGTCGGTGAGCTGGCAGGGAAGGGCAGAGGCTAGGATACTGAATTGGGGAAGCAAGAAGACAAAGTCTGTAAGAAGACTAAAGTACTTTAAGGGAGTGGGAGAAGACAAATCTTGCTTCTGTGTCTTGTGCCTCAGCCAGAGCCAGGGAGACTCAGGCTGTATTGATAGGAGGCCCAGCTGCATCAGAACTGGGTAGTTGATAATTTCCTCTTTGCCATTTCTGTAGCGCAGGCAGCTGTTCCCTTGATGTGGCATATATTACCTTAGTTACTACAACGCTTCAGAGCAGCATCAGGCCCTTTGAAGCATACTTTCCTTGACTATAACTGTTGGAAAAGGAATAGCTGGAAGAACTACAGCAGGGATTGGGGATAGGAGACATACCTCCTGAAACAGGTGGTGCCCAGCAACCAGGCCCTGGCCTTTGCAGGAGGAGGGATAGGGGCTGTCTGCTTTACTACCACAGGATGGTCCTGATCAAGTGAGCATCTTTCCTTCCCCTAGAACTTACCTTACCAGGCTTGCTCTGAGTGAGCTGTTAGAGTCATAGGCCCAGCAGGAAGCTGCTTCTGCTGGGTAGGACACATTCTGCAAACAGCTGATATTTCACATCTGTGTGTGCCATGGAAGCAGAACCACTGATAGCAGAGATCAGGGCAGAACACCAGGGGTCCGTGCCAGGTTCACAAGGACAGAGGCTAGTCCCTGCCTGAGTGGCAAGCAATGAAAAGAAATAACAAGGTGTTTGATATCGTTCCTCCCTGTCCTCCTAAGAGTACAGCACATCTGGTGAAAGACACCTCTGCTTTGAGCAAATACCAGTAGCAGGTGACTTTATGCAGTGGCTGTCTTAGAGATTATTGGCACGTAGATGGGTTTCTTTTTTTTTTTTGTGAGACGGAGTTTTGCTCTGTTGCCCAGGCTGGAGTGCAGTGGTATGATCTCGGCTCATGGCAAGCTCCACCTCCTGGGTTCATGCCATTCTCCTGCCTCAGCCTCCCGAGTAACTGGGACTACAGGCGCCCGCCACCACGCCCGGCTAAATTTTTGTATTTTTAGTAGAGATGGGGTTTCACTGTGTTAGCCAGGATGGTCTCGATCTCCTGACCTCATGATCCGCCCACCTCAGCCTCCCAAAGTGCTGGGATTACAGGCGTGAACCTCCGCACCCGGCCCCAATATAGGTGGGTTTCTAGTAGTCTGGAAATGCTATTTGTCTATACCTGCCAAATAGGCACTGCTTCTTTGCTGCTCCATATAGCCTGGGACCCATGTAGTCCCTGCAGTGTCCACCATTAACACCACCTCTCTTTGGAGCATCTTTCACCTTGGGATCTGCAGTACCTCACAGGGGTCTGCCGTGGGGCAGCCAGGTCCCCTCTGTGAGGGAAGCCATGCTTCTCCCGAGCTGGGTGAGTTGAGCCATCAGGGCCCACTATGCTTCTGGGTGTCCCTCCTTCTGGGAACAAGCCTCTGCTCCCCTGGCATGATTGGGCACTCTGTCAGCCGGTACCTAACTGAGGCTGGTAGGGGGAAGAAACCAACTGATTGTCACCCTGTAGTTCAAGCCTATAGGGTGCCTCCAGGCAGCCCTGTCTGGAAAAGGGCTCATGGCACAGGAGGGTCTCTGAATTAGCTGGAGCAGCTGTTCAGGACCAGGGCCGTGGGAAGATAGGTTGGGTTTGTGTACCTGGTGCTGCCTTGCCCCTCTCTGCCTTTCTTATTCTGTCATTTCTCCTTCTGAGAGGCCCTTGGCACATGGCCTAGATGGGAGTGAAGGAGTAGATGTCCAAGGCCTTGTAGCTCTGAGCAGCAACAGGTTCTCCAGGGCAGTCCAGAACAGAGGGTGGTTTGGCATTTGAGCCCCAGAGGTACTTAGCTGGTGATTCAAGCTGTGACTAATGATGTAAGTGCTGCAGGACACTGTGCTCCATGCTGAGAAGCTTGTTTCATGCAAGTTGCTCTCTGCTTCCCTGCCACTCCTGCCCGGGCTGGCAGCACCCTTGGCCCTATGGCCAGCAAGCACTCGTTCCTTTTCTGTGGGCCTCCTCCCTGACCCACAGGAGACCTGTATCACCCCGGCACACCCGGGCTGCTCAGCAGCCTTTTCAAGTGAGGCAGCTCAGCCAGACCTAAAAACTCTTATTCCTGGGCATGGGATTCCTCCTCTATACTGTCCGGTTTTCATCTTCCAAATACCAGCCCCCAGCCTTTCTCACAGAAGTAAACATTCTAAGACTGGATTTTTCAGGGCAAGTTAAGTCCTTTGAAAGAAAAGATTTCATCGACAGCAGAGGGCCAGTTCTGAAACCTGAGTTTGTCAGTGTCTCAAAACAGAGATTCTCAAGTGTCTTGGGTGAGGCTGAGGCCATATTAGGGTGAAGCAGAGTGGAGACCAGTTCCCATTCAGTCCCCTGCCTTCCTAGTGCCAGCAGAGGATCTGTATCCTGAGACCCTGGGAATGTGGGGATGCCACTCCAGGGATTCCTTTCGGGAAGGGGTTGGCCTTTGCTTAGGACCCAATGATGTACACAGAGCCACAGGCATATGTTACCATAGGTCACCCGTCCAGTGACTTTCCCAGGAGGCTCAAAAGGAGCTTGGGGAAACAAGCAAAAGTCAAACCCAGCCCTAGAAGAGAGACACCTAGCCTGGCGAGCTGATACTGCACCTCAGTTTTGCAGGATACCGCAACACCTTTCCTTAGCCTGGTTCAGTATGGGTTACCGAGCCAGCTTGTCCTGTCGGGACAAGGTGTTGGCAGGTAGCGCTGCCGGATGGGCCAGATGCCATCTGAGCCATGTCCTATCCAGACTCAAGCTAGATCCAGCCTGGCCCCCCTAGGCCTCTCCTGGCCATCAGGAATCTACTTCTCCTGGGTGGGGAGGGTGTGATCTGTGCAAGGCCCCCCCCCCCTTTTTTTTTTTTTTTTTTTTTTTTTGAGACAGAGTCTCACTCTGTCCCCCTGGCTGGAGTGCAGTGGCGCGATCTCGGCTCACTGCAAGCTCTGCCTCTTGGGATCATGTCATTCTCCTGCCTCAGCCTCCTGAGTAACTGGGACTACAGGTGCCCGCCACCGCGCCAGTCTAATTTTTTTTTTGTATTTTTAGTAGAGACGGGGTTTCACCGTGGTCTCGATCTCCTGACCTTGTGATCCGCCCGCCTTGGCTCCCAAAGTGCTGGAATTACAGGCGTGAGCCACCGCGCCTGGCCGCAAGGCCCCTTTTTCTGCAGGTGCTAGCTGTATTGTTCTTTGCCCTGCCCGTGACTTCAAGCTGACACCTGGGTCCTATCTCAGTGGAGGGCCTAGGTGCCCATGGGAAGGCATGCCCCACTTGGTGTCAGCCCCTGGTATCATCAGCTACCTGTAGAGGTAGCCTTTTTCTCCTGCCCCTTTACCATGGCTTCCATGCTGAGCTACCGTGAAGAGAAGACGCTGCACCCAGGGCACTGCCAGATCTCCTGCCTGCAGTGCCAGAGGCATCGCCTTATGGTTACGTTGGTCCTGGTTCTTGGTTCTAAAAGGAACAGCCATGGGAGTGCTGTGACAGGGGTGTTCTCTGATGCCACCCCACAGCATTTGCTGAATGAAAAAAATCTCTTTTGCTTTCCCATTATCCATTGTTGAGCTGCTCCAGGCCATGGGTCCTGCCAGATTTTTTAAGATAGTTGAGGTTATGGGGATAGCATCTGTCTGCTGGATTTCTGGGGATTGATGGCTCTGTGTGAGTGACCACCCTTGTGGAGCAGCCCTGCCATGATGTCCTGCAATGTACCTGGGCCCGGCCCCACGCTCAGGAAGCACTCTGGCCAAGCCAGCGCAGCGCTCATCCCTCCACAGCCAGCCTCAAGAGGGACGTTCTGAGAGCCACGGGGCATGGCTGTTGAACCCTGCCTGGTGCTGCAAGGGTTAGATGGCCTCCCCAGGAGGCCAGAAACAAGCAAGAGTGGAGCAGGTCTGGGGCTGCTGCCTGTGGCCACTCATTAGGAGAGGGGCTAGTGACCAGCTCCACCCCTACCCGCTCCCTCAGGGCAGAAGGGAGCAGAACATGTGAAGTGCCCAGAGTCGGCTGCAGAGCCAGGGTTTAAGATGGTGAGGAAAGGGAATCTCCCTGGTGAGTGTCTCTCCTGCGGACTTGTGTCCTATGCACATTCCCTCTTTTTTTTTTTTTTTTTTGAGATGGAGTTTCACTCTTGGGCCCAGGCTGGAGTGCAATGGTGCAATCTCAGCTCACCGCAACCTCCGCCTCCTAGGTTGAAGCGATTCTCCTGCCTCAGCCTCCTGAATAGCTGGGATTACAGGCATGTGCCACCACGCCCGGCTAATTTTTAAAATATTTTTAGTTAAGACAGGGTTTCTCCATGTTGGTCAGGGTGGTCTCGAACTCCCGACTTGAGGTGATCCGCCCGCCTTGGCCTCCCAAAGTGCTGGGATAACAGGCGTGAGCCGCTGCACATGGCACACATTCTGTTTTAATCTTCCTGCCATCCCCGAGAGAAGTTTAGCTAAGGGAACTTGGGGGCTAAGAAGTGACAGAATTGGGATCCAAGCTCGAGTCTTCTGACCCACAGTGAGTGATGGCTGGGACCCATGTGTTGGGAAGAGATGACTGGCTTGGTGATCAGTGCTCAGGCTAGCTTTTTAGGGGTTGCTTTGTTTTGTTTCGTTTTGTTTTCTGAGACAGAGTCTAACTCTTTTACCCAGCCTGGAGTGCAGTGGTGCAATTTTGGCTCACTGCAACCTCTGCCTCCCAGGTTCAAGCCATTCTCCCGCCTCAGCCTCCCAAGTAGCTGGGATTACAGGCACCCGCCACTACACTTGGCTAGTTGTTACATTTTTAGTAGAGGTGGGGTTTCACCATTTTGGCCAGGCTGGTCTTGAACGCCCGCCTTGGCCTCCCAAAGTGCTGGGATTACAGGCGTGAGTCACCGCGCCCGGCCTCAGGTTAGCTTTGTGAGGGAGATGTGTCTGGCCCCTGTGTGCTGGTCAGCTGGGCCAGGACCAGAACCTGGTGGGCAAGCACAGCTCTAGCCACTTCCAGGTTCCAGACTAACATGCTGCTTCTGAGGAAATCTTTCCATTCAGCAGTAGGAGTGTTCTCCATTCCTCGATGCCCTGGGACTGAGGCCTTGGATGTGCCGTGGTGGATGGGAGTGGTATGGGTGGGCTGCTGGAACGGTCATGCTGGAGTCCCTGGCACCCTACAGGAGGAGTCTCCCATCTCTAGGGCACTGTCCAGGGATGATACCTGGGAGTGCCAAGGTGATAAACCATTTCTGCAGCCACCCTGGCAGTTCTGTGACTGTCTAAGTGATGATGCAGGGGGAAGTGGGTGGTGCCAGAACATCTGCACTGGCCTCCTGGGGTCTCCTGCCTGCTGGTTCAAATGTGGCTTAGTTTCTTCTTGTGTCACTGGCATCTCCTAGGTACTTGACATGGCCAGGCATAGACTTTTGTGTATGGGTGCCAGGCTGACTGCCCATCCCTTCTCTCTGGGAGTGACAAGGCTTATTCTCTTTGGAGATAAAAGAATGGTTAGTGGGTGGTCCTCTCTGCCAGAGTGTTGTCCCCATCATGTGGCCCCAGCCATCCTTCTGACCCAGAGCCAGCCAGATGTGACTCCCTGAGGGCCTGACCCAGGTAGCCATGTCCACTTGTTTTTTTTTGTTTTTTTTTTTTTTTTTTTTTGAGGCAGAGTCTTTCTCTGTCACCTGGGCTGGAGTGTGCAGTGGCGCCATCTTAGCTCACTGCAACCTCCGCCTCCCAAGTTCAAGCAGTTCTCCTGCCTCAGCCTCCTGAGCAGCTGGGATTACCGGCATGTACCACAATGCCCGGCTACTTTTTGTATTTTTAGTAGAGAAGGGGTTTTGCCATGTTGGCCATGCTGGTCTTGAACTCCTGACCTCTGGTGATCCACCCACCTTGGCCTCCCAAGTGCTGAGGTGTGAGCCACCATGCCCAGCCCACTTGTTCTTTTCTGGCCCTCACATCCCAGTGCCCTCTGAGACAGCCATCTCTGGCCTCATGGTATGGGTGACAACTCTCACTTCTAGGCACATCTCCAGCCTCTCACTAGACCCACCCAGGGAGGGGTGGCGTGTTTAGAAAGTTGATGACTTTGGCTTCAGGACAGGAGTGGGAAAAGGGTTGTCCGGTTCTGAAGCACAAGGTGGTGGGGCTGGAGGGGCTGCTCACCCAGGCATAGTTGCTGGACTCCCCTTAATGGGAAGGGCAGCGCCCTAGGCATGGTGCTGGGTGGTTGGCTCAGGAAGGAGGAGGTAGCTTCACCATCACAAATACCAGCTTGGTGCTCCCCTGGGTGTCCCTCAGAGGAGGGGAGAAGTGTTGTCTACATGACCACAGGCCTCCACTCAGCCTCTTAGTGCCTCAGTTTCCTCTGTCCTCTGATGGGATTTATCATACCTGCCAGTGGGTTGGAGTCTTAGAATGTTTCCTACACGTAGACATCCAGGGCCCTTTGACAACCATGCCTAGTCCCTTTCCTCTCATTTTGTAGAGAAGGGAACCAAAGTCTGAGGTCTAAGGATGAGTGACTGGCCAGGGCCTGTCACGAGAAGGACAGTGCTATGGCCAGAACCAGACAGCAGAAGCGCTTCAGCCCCACTGGCTGTCCTGGCACCCAGGGCCATAGTCTGTTTCTAACAGAGGCCAGTTTGCCTGTGTGAGGATCCTAGCCTGAGGCTGACAGCAGACTCACTGCAAAATGTGGGGCCGGGGCTAAGCCCTGGCCTTGTGGTTTCCAGTTTCTCAAGACGGCAGTGTCGTGCCAGTTCCTCTCCACTGTACAACTTCCCAAGGCCTGGGGAGCGGGTTCACAGCGGGGCGGATGACTGAATCCATCGTCTCAGCTTCTTTGGGCTTCTGGTGCCTTTGTTGCATGTTTGTCCTGTCCTTTCTAGCCCTTAGCTAGCCTGAATCTTTCTCACAAAGGAAAAACAGAAAACCATTGTATGTATCAGGACAACACAAGAGGAAAATCCTCCAGTGACTTCACTCAAAGTTTTCTGTCCACACCACTGTTTGTTTAATGAGCATTTCCCCATCACAGTCTTTCCGCATCTGGGAAGGAGCCACAAAGTCCCTGGACCTGCCACCATCTTACCTGCCTTGTTCAGCTGCTGGCTACGTGGATGTCTAATAAGACATCTCAAGCTTAGCATTTCCGAAGGTCCTGTTCCTTCCGCCCATCTTCCTTGTCTCTTGATAAGTGGTGCCACCATGTACACGTTTGCTTAGGCCAGAAACCTGGGTGCCATCCTTTTTTCCTCTCACATTAGCTGCACCCACACCTGGCGAGTCCTGCCCACTCTGCTCTGAGTTTTCGTAAGTCTCCCTCAGCTTCAGCCCCACTGCATGCTTTTCTGTTTCTCAGACATGCTGAGTTCATACCCTTTACCCCGAAGGTTTTTCCTTCTGTTTCTCTTGTCCAGCAGACAGACCTCTGCTCAGGAGTCACCCTCTCAGCAGGAACTCAATGGACTGCCCCATTCCAATCAGTCCTCATCTCCACCCCCCACACTGCTAGCCCATCATCTGACTTTGCATTTTCTTTTCTTTTATAGATAGAGTCTTTGTTGCCCAGGCTGGAGTGCACTAGCATGATTATAGCTCACTGCCACTTCAAACTCCTGGGTTCAAGAGATCCTCCCTCCTCAGCAGTACTACAGGTGCGCACCACAGCGCCTGGCTAATTTTTTTATTTTTTGTAGAGATGGGGTGTCGCCATGTTGTCCAGGATAGTCTCGAACTCCTGGGCTCAAGCGATCCCCTTTCCTTGGCCTCCCAAAGTGCTGGGGTTGCAGGCATGAGCTGCTGCACACAGCCTTTTTTTTTTTCTTTTAGGATGAGATATCTCTCTGTTGCCCAGGCTAGAGTACAGTGGCATGATCCAATCTTCCCAACTTAGCCTCCTGTGTAGCTGGGACCACAAGTACGCACCGCCACACCCAGCTAGTTTTTGTAATTTTTTGTCGATATGGGGGGTCTCACCATGTTTCCCAGGCTGGTCTCGAACACCTGGACTGAAGCAGTCCTCCTGCCTTGGCCTCCCAAAATGCTGGGATTATAGGCATGAGCCACTGCACCCAGCCCAGCCTTGTTTTCTTTAGAGCATACTTGATCTACCAGGTGTTTCTTGTTTTCCTGTTTGTTTACTTACATTTTCCCTGTCTTTATTCCTTTCACACTTCCTACTCCCACTTTGCAAACTCCCTGGGGCAGGCCTTTGTTAGTTATTTGGTGGCGAGCAGATAGTGCTTGTCCTTTCCAGAGGATATGAAGGCAACACGGTGGCCATAAACCGTGCTGCTGCAGCAGCCAGTGATACTAAATGAGGTATGCCACATTCTGTTTTTAACTTCAGACTGCCTTTTGCACACGTACTTTGTGTGTGTGTGTGTGTGTATACATACATGTATTTATGGTATATACCTTATATACACACACAGACACTGTGTCTGGAAAAAAATATTGGTAGCTTCAGTTGAAGATACATTACAGCTCTGTAATGGCAGACCCCTGACCAGAATAGGTTCAGATTTCCTGGTGCTACTGTAACAACAATGGTGGCTTGAAATAATCATTTTACAGTTCTGGAGAACAGAAATTCTAAAGTCCAGATGTTGGCAGGGCTGAGTTCTCTCTGGAGGCCCTAGGGGAGAATTCATTCCTTGCCTTTTCTAGCTTCTGGCGGCCTCCTGTGTTCCTTGACTCATGGCCTCTTCTTCCATCTTCAAAGCCAGCAGTGAGGCATCTTCCATTTCATAAAGACCCCTGTGATTGCATTGGCCCACCTGATAATCCACTGTCATCCCCTACTTCAAGGGCTTTAACTTAATCATTCTGCAACATCCTTTTTACTATGAAAGGTGACATAGTCACAGGTTCTGGGGATTAGACCGTGGACATCTTTGGGGTGGGGGTCTTATCTGGCCTATAACAGGTACTGTGTATTTTTGCCCTCTGGGAAAATCTATAAAAATTGATAAATCATTTGGGAATTGGAAAAGCAGAAAACTTATCTCTTTTTTGGCCAAACTGAGGTGATGGTGAATCCTGAATTGACTCTAATTTTTTTTTAAATTGAGCTCTTTGGTTTTTTTAAATTTAAAATCCATATTTATAGCCAGAGTTAAAAATTTTTAAATTTTCTTTTTTTTTTTTCTTTTTGAGATGGAGTGAAGTGGCACAATTTCAGCTCACTGCAACCTCCGCCTCCCAGGTTCAAGCGATTCTCCTGCCTCAGCCTCCTGAGTAGCTGGGATTACAGGAGCGGTGCTAGCATGCCCAGCTAATTTTTGTATTTTCAGTAGAGATGGGGTTTTTCCATGTTGGCCAGGCTGGTCTCAAACACCTGACCTCAGGTGATCTACCCACCTCAGCCTCCCAAAGTACTGGGCTTATAGGTGTGAGCCACTGAGCCTGGCCCCCCTTTTTTTTTTTTTTTGAGACAATGTCTTGCTCTGTTGCCCAGGCTGGAGTGCATTGGCACAATCTCAGGTCACTCCAACCTCCGCCTCCCCGGTTCAAGTGATTCTCATGCTTCAGCCTCCCAAGTAGCTGAGACTATAGGCATGTGCTACCACACCCAGCTAACTTTTGTATTTTTAAGTAGAGACGGGATTTCACCATGTTGGCCAGGCTGGTTTCAAACTCCTGGCCACAAGTGATCCGCCCACCTCGTCCTCTCAAAGTGCTGGGATTACAGGCAAAATCTAAAAATTCTGTGCTCATTTTGTCAAAATAGTTATATAGTTTATTTTTAAAGAAAATTATTTAAAATACTTATTTTAATTTTAGGTCTTTGAAAATTTAAGCATCTGTTGTTTTCATAGTGGTTATTGAACTCCCATACACTGAAACAAAAATATCTCCCAAATATCCTTGAGTCGCTCACTAAGTAGGTTCTTCCTGATGATTTCATGAGCTTTCATAAATCAAATGACCAAATTATTGTTAGGTTTTCTAGGATATCTACTGTTCTAACCTGAGAAAGTGAAAAAAGGAAAGCTTCTAGCTTATGTCTTGGACCTCCTGGACAGTAAAATTTGCATAAAAATCTGTCATACAGGACCATCCTTGTGTGAGAAAGAGGCAGGCTGACAGCTGGGGCTGGTCACTGGTGGTACATGAACACACATGTGTATGTGCACACACTTGTACCACCTGTCAGACTCCTGACATGCTGGGCACTGGAGGAATTGTCCTGAGATCATTTGGCCCCATACCAAGGAGCTCATGATCTTGGGGGAAGGGGCGTGACAGTCGCGGGAACAGTGACTAGTGATTGAAGAGGTTCAGTAGGCACCAGGCAATGGACCAGGGATATGGGCTGTGTGCAAGGGGAGGACCAAAGGATGTTATGGAAGACTCCAGGAGGCAGAAATTTGAACTGGATCATGATGCCCTGGCAAGAGGGGAGGACAGAGTGGATACTACTAGTTCTTGGGCATAGTTCTAAGAGGACCCAGAGGAGCAGCAGGCAACCTTCCTGAAAGACTATTTGGGGAGGGTGGAATGGGCAGTGGCTTTGCTGGATGGTGTGCTCCCATGGCCACATAAGCAGTGGACTTGACTTTAGGGGGCTGTGCAGGTCAGGGAGCATTGAAGAGAGCCCCGTCCTACCTTCTGGCATCCCAGACCCCTGGCAACATCTGTTGTGCTCTGCCAAACACACAGGGTTATGTTTGCTCTCCTAACAGTTGCCACATTGTTGTCAGTTACTGCCTTGCAGTGGGAAATCCCTGTGCTCTATCTGAGGGATGAGGGGCAGCGGGAGGAGGAGGGCTTCTGTGGCTGCTGTAGCCCATGGTTGTGGATCCTGTCAGGGCAAGCTGGTGGGCATGCCTGGGGCCACCACAGTCTGAGCCAGACCTGGAGGCATGATTGTCACTTTGCTCCTCACTGCTGTCCAGCTG
Organism: Macaca thibetana thibetana; assembly: GCF_024542745.1. NCBI lineage: Eukaryota > Metazoa > Chordata > Mammalia > Primates > Cercopithecidae > Macaca > Macaca thibetana. The sequence continues at coordinate 10,922,620 of NC_065597.1, read as the reverse complement.
GCCGCCCTCATCTATAGCCTGCTATAGACCAGGGGAACAGCTGCCGCCATCAGGAGCCATGGTGCCTCCCGAGTTGATGCCTGAGAAAAGGCCTTGACTGTGATGGCCTCATGAGCCTGCCTCTTGGTGGGGAATGGGCATTGTTCGCCAGAAGAGCTATTTCTCTGAGGTCAAATGATTTGCATACCCACTAGCAACAGAAAGGCCTCTCCCACTGCTGGGCCTGGTGAGCTTAGGAGCTGAGTTGATGCTCAGAGCAGCAATGTGTGCCCTGAGCCAGGCAGTTCCAATGTCTTTGGGGAATTCAGAAAGTGAGAATAGAGTCTGGATCCAGGTAGAGGCTTTGGCCCCTCTAAAGCCAGTCTCAAGCAGTTCTCACACTGGTTTCCTGGTGATGCAGTGGGGAGATGCAGGAGGGACCAGCAGGGCTGAGGTCCTCTACCAGTCTCCGAGAGCCCTTCAGTCTTGGCCTGTTTCCCACTGTGGGTGCTGGAGAATCTTTGTTTAAATAGAGGCTTCCTGGATGAAAAGACATGAAAGCTCAGGGTACACTAGGCTTGGGATGGGTGCTGTGACCAAGGGGACAACTTCCCTTGTGCTCGCTGATTCAAATGCTGAGTTTAGGCTCCAGGGTTTGGGCCGTGTCACCTCTCCAGTCACACTCTCTGCCTCCCTTGTCAGCCCTTGGCCCTGTTATCCTTCTTTTCTCACCTCCACACCTTTGCTTGCTGCCTGCCCACACCCTGTGCCTTGCCCGTCCACATACACACATGCACTATGAATGTTTGAGCTTTGCCCTGCTTTCTAGCTACTCAGATCCTCTACTCAGAGGAGAGCCTCTACCCACGCCACTTGGGAGGGGAGGGATGTGCTTAAGCGTGTTCATATGGTGTGCTGTTCAGGCCCCAAGGAGAAAGCAGGCAGACAGTGGGGAAGCTACCTGGAGGGGTGCCTGGGGAGTAGACCTGCCTGTCAGCCCATCAGCTCCCTAGCCTGTGCAGGTCCTGGGCTTGTCATGGCTCTATGGGTTCCATTTCTCCTCCTTAGCCAGGCAGTCGAGCTCCTCTGCAGCTCCACTGCTCCTGCCCCACCTGTTCTCATGCCTTTGCCTGCACATCCTCCTCCCTTTTTCTTTTTTTTTTTTGAGACGGAGTCTCGCTCTGCCGCCCAGGCTGGAGTGCAGTGGCCGGATCTCAGCTCACTGCAAGCTCCGCCTCCCGGGTTCATGCCATTCTCCTGCCTCAGCCTCCCGAGTAGCTGGGACTACAGGCGCCCGCCACCTCGCCCGGCTAGTTTTTTGTATTTTTTAGTAGAGACAGGGTTTCACCGTGTCAGCCAGGGTGGTCTCGACCTCCTGACCTCGTGATCCGCCCGTCTCGGCCTCCCAAAGTGCTGGGATTACAGGCTTGAGCCACCGCGCCCGGCCCCTCCTCCCTTTTTCACTTCCCTCTCCCCTTGCATAAAACCGTGGTGCAGAGGTGGGAGGATCGCTTGAGGCCAGGAGTTTGAGACCAGCCTGGGCAACATAGAAAGACCCTATCTGTACAAATAATAGTAATATATATATTTTTTGCCTTCCTGAGTACCATGCACGTTTTTTTTTAAGACAGAATTTCGCTCTTGTTGCCCAGGCTGGAGTGCAGTGGCATGATGTCGGCTCATTGCAACCTCCACCTTCCCAGATTCAAGCTATTCTCCTGCCTTAGCCTCCCGAGTAGTTGGGATTGCAGGCACCCGCCACCATACCCGGCTAATTTTTTTTGTATTTTTTTACAGACAGGGTTTCACCATATTGGCTAGGTTGGCTTCAAACTCCTGGGCCCAAGCAATCCTCCTGCCTCAGCCTCCCAAAGTGCTGGGATTATAAGCAGGAGCCACTGCGCCCGGCCAGAATAATTAATATTGTTAAGCTATCTGTTCTCTCCAAATTGATCTAGAGAGTGAACACAGTCCCAATCACGATCACAGCCCACCTTTGAAAGACATTTTTTTTTTTTTTTTTTGAGACGGAGTCTTGCTCTGTGCCCCAGGCTGGAGTGCATTCACGCCATTCTCCTGACTCAGCCTCCTGAGTAGCTGGGACTACAGGCGCCCGCCACCACGCCCGGCTAATTTTCTTGTATTTTTAGTAGGGACGGGGTTTCACCGTGTTAGCCAGGATGGTCTCAATCTCCTGACCTCGTGATCCGCCTGCCTCGGCCTCCCAAAGTGCTGGGATTACAGGCTTGAGCCACCGCGCCCAGCCTGAAAGGCATTATTAAGAAAGTGAGGGGCCAGGCACGGTGGCTCACACCTGTAATCCCAGCACTTTGGGAGGCCGAGACGGGCGGATCACGAGGTCAGGAGATCGAGACCATCCTGGCTAACATGGTGAAACCCCGTCTCTACTAAAATACAAAAAAATTAGCCTGGCGTGGTGGCGGGCGCCTGTAGTCCCAGCTACTCGGGAGGCTGAGGCAGGAGAATGGCGTGAACCCGGGAGGCGGAGCTTGCAGTGAGCCGAGATCGTGCCTCTGCACTCCAGCCTGGGCGACACAGTGAGACTCCGTCTCAAAAAAAAAAAAAAAGAAAGTGAGGGCTGGGCGCAGTGGCTCACGCCTGTAATCCCAGCCCTTTGGGAGATCGAGACCATCCTGGCTAACACGGTGAAACACCGTCTCTACTAAAAAATACAAAAACAAAATTAGCCAGGCATGGTGGCGGGCGCCTGTAGTCCCAACTACTTGGGAGACTGAGGTGGGAGAAGGTGTGAACCCAGGAGGCAGAGCTTGCAGTGAGTCGAGATCACGCCACTGCATTCCAGACTGGGCGATAGAGCGAGACTCCGTCTTAAAAAAAAAGTAAAGAAAAATAAAAGAAAATGAGGCTGGATGGCCATGGCTCATGCCTGTAATCCCAACACTTTGGGAGGCCAAGGCACGTGGATCATTTGAGGTCAGGAGTTCGAAACCAGCCTGGCCAACACGGCGAAACCCTGTCTCTACTAAAAATACAAAAATTAGCCTGGTGGTAGTGGCGTGTGCCTGTAATCCCAGCTACTCAGGAGTCTGAGGCAGGAGAATCCCTTGAGCCTGGGAGGCGGAGGTTGTGGTGAGCTGAGATTGGGCTACTGCATTCCAGTCTAGAAGAGAGAGTGAGACCCTTTCTCACCCCCCCCCAAAAAAAAATGATGATAAGCCACAGACTGGAAGAAATACTCACTCACAGAACATAAAAGGACTTGTATCTAAAATATATCAACCTTTACAGTGCAATACAATAAACAATCCAAAAAAAAAATGAGTTAAAAATTTGAATAGACAGTTGAATAGTTTTCCAACAAATAGATGGCAAATGAGTACATTAAAAGATACTCAATATATTTTGTCATAGGGAAAATGTATATTAAAACCACAGTGATATCAAAACCACTATAGGCCGGGCGCGGTGGCTCAAGCCTGTAATCCCAGCACTTTGGGAGGCCGAGACGGGCGAATCACGAGGTCAGGAGATCGAGACCATCCTGGCTAACATGGTGAAACCCCGTCTCTACTAAAAAATACAAAAAACTGGCCGGGCGCGGTGGCTCAAGCCTGTAATCCCAGCACTTTGGGAGGCTGAGACGGGCGGATCACGAGGTCAGGAGATCGAGACCATCCTGGCTAATATGGTGAAACCCCGTCTCTACTAAAAATACAAAAAACGAGCCGGGCGAGGTGGTGGGCGCCTGTAGTCCCAGCTACTCGGGAGGCTGAGGCAGGAGAATGGCGTAAACCCGGGAGGCGGAGCTTGCAGTGAGCTGAGATCCGGCCACTGCACTCCAGCCTGGGCGACAAAGCGAGACTCCGTCTCAAAAAAAAAAAAAAAAAAAAAAAAAAAAAACTAGCCAGGCGAGGTGGCGGGCGCCTGTAGTCCCAGCTGCTCGGGAGGCTGAGGCAGGAGAATGGCGTAAACCCGGGAGGCGGAGCTTGCAGTGAGCTGAGATCTGGCCACTGCACTCCAGCCTGGACGACAGAGCCAGACTCCGTCTCAAAAATAAAATAAAATAAAATAAAACCACTGTATATACACTAAAAGGCCAAAATTTAAAAAAACTGAGAATAGTAAATACTGAAGAAGATATGGAACTCATACATTGCTGGTTGGAAAGCAAAATAGCACAGCCACTTTGGAAAACAGTTTGACAGTTTCTTATCAAATTAAACATACACTTATCTTATAACCCAGCAATACCACTTGTAAGTATTTATCCAAGAGAAATGAAAACATATGTCTGTGCAAATACCTTAAAGCAAATATTTGTTGGCTTTATTCATAATAGCTAAAAATTATAACAACTCAAGTGTCATCAACTGGTGTATAAACAGACAGAAAAACTGGGGTGTATCCATAACATGGAGTACTACTCAGCGATAAAAAGGAATGGAACACTGCTTCTCCTAACAACATGGATGGATTGCAGATGCATTGTGCTAAGTGTAAGAAGCCAGGCAAGACACCTCATGTTCTATGATTCCATTTATGTGAAATTCTGGAAAAGGCAAAACCATAGGAACACATCAGATCAGTGTTGCCAGGGACTGGGGATAGATGGAATAAATTGACTCCCAAGAGGCCTGAGGGAACTTTTCTTGGGGAGATAGGGTCTCATTTTGTTGCCCAGGCTGGAGTACACTGGCATGATCATAGCTCACTGCAGCCTTGAACTCCTGGGCTTAAATAATCCTCCCACCTCAGCCTCCTGAGTACCTGGGACTACAGGCAGGCACCACCACACCTGGCTAATTTATTATTATTATTATTTTTGAGACAGAGTCTTGCTCTATCGCCCAGGCTGGAGTGCAGTGGCACGATCTCAGCTCACCACAACCTCTGCCTCCTGGGTTCAAGCGATTCTCCTGCCTCAGCCTCCCAAGTAGCTGGGATTATAGGTGTGCCCCACCACGCCCGACTGATTTTGTATTTTTAGTAGAGACGGGGGTTTCTCCATGTTGGTCAGGCTGGTCTTGAACTCCCGACCTCAGGTGATCCACCCGCCACGGCCTCCCAAAGTATAGGGATTACAGGTGTGAGCCACTGCCCCTGGACTATTTTTAAAATTTTTTATAGAGATGAGGTCCCACTATGTTGTCCCAGGCTGATCTTGACCAAGCTCAGCTTTAGTGATGGAAATGTTCTGTGTCTTGATTGTGTCTTGATTGTGGTGGTGGTAATTCAACTGTATACATTTGTTAAAACTCATTTGAATTGTACAGTTTAAAAGAGAGAATTGGCCAGGCACGGTGGCTCAAGCCTGTAATCCCAGCACTTTGGGAGGCCGAGACGGGTGGATCACGAGGTCAGGAGATCGAGACCATCCTGGCTAATATGGTGAAACCCCATCTCTACTAAAAAATACAAAAAACTAGCTGGGCGAGGTGGCGGGCGCCTGTAGTCCCAGCTACACAGGAGGCTGAGGCAGGAGAATGGCGTGAACCCGGGAGGCGGAGCTTGCAGTGAGCTGAGATCCGGCCACTGCACTCCAGCCCGGGTGACAGAGCAAGACTCCGTCTCAAAAAAAAAAATAATAAATAAAAGGGAGAATTGGCTGGGTATGGTGGCTCATGTCTGTAATCTTAGCACTTTGGGATGCCGAGACTGGAGGATCACCTGAGGTCAGGAGTTTGAGACTAGCCTGGCCAACATGTTGAAACACCGTCTCTACTAAAAATACAAAAATTAGCTAGGCACCTGTAATCCCAGTTACTCCAGAGGCCGAGGCAAGAGAATCCCTTGAAACTGGGAGGCGGAGGTTGCAGTGAGCCAAGATCACACTACTGCACTCCAGCCTGGGTGACAGAGGGAGACTCTGTGTCAAAAAATAAATAAATAAAAGAGAGAATCTTACTATGTGTAAACTAATTCTCAATATAAAATACATTTTAGGCCGGGTGTGGTGGCTCACGCCTGTAATCCTAGCACTTTGGTAGGCCAAGGCAGGTGGATCACAAGTTCAGGAGATCAAGACCATCCTGGCTAACAGGGTGAAACCCCGTCTCTAGTAAAAATACAAAAAAATTAGTTGGGCGTTGGCCAGGCACGGTGGCTCACTCCTGTAATCCCAGCACTTTGGGAGGCCGAGGCAGGTGGATCACGAGGTCAGGAAATCGAGACCATCCTGGCTAACATGGTGAAACCCCATCTCTACTAAAAATAAAAAAAAAATTAGCCAGGTATTGTGGTGGGTCCCTGTAGTCCCAGCTACTCCAGAGGCTGAGGCAGGAGAATGGCATGAACCTGGGAGGCAGAGCTTGCAGTGAGCCGAGGTCGCGCCACGGCACTCCAGCCTGGGCGACAGAGTGAGACTGCATCTCAAAACAAACAAACAAACAAAAAACCATTTTTAACAACCTGCCAGGTCCACTTCCAAGGTCACTTCCAGCTCTCGCTCCTTCACAAGGCTTCCCCTGACCACCTCCTTGTTGTGCCACCCTCTCGTGTGTTCTTTCCGGGTCACTGATCCTGTTAACCACAGCATGGGATCATTCCTCTGTGGGGCTGCATCAGCTACTTGGGCGGTCACCTGCTGGACTCACAGCCAGACTCTGTCTACTGGTGGCTCTGTTAGAAGCCAAGAGTGCTGACAGAGGTGAGGCAGGCTGAGGAGAGGCTGAGAGACCTGGGTGGGCTTCTGTGACTGTCTTGTTCCTCCCTTAAGTACCTACTCAGTTATTGCTGCTCTCTTCCCCCACAGGTTGGGACAAACATTCCTATGGTTACCATGGTGATGATGGGCATTCCTTCTGCTCCTCGGGGACTGGCCAGCCCTATGGTCCCACATTCACCACAGGAGACGTGATCGGCTGCTGCGTCAACCTCATCAATGGCACCTGCTTCTACACCAAGAATGGCCACAGCCTTGGTGTGTGCATGAGGGACCTTGGAGGCTCTGCTCTGTGGAGCCACTTTGGTTGGTGAGAGGCTCAGGGGCAAGTGCTCAAGGCAGTGTCGCCTCTGCTGAGCTCTGGGGTACCGCACCATTTCCAGGCATTGGAGCCCTTTCAGGTGAATAGAGGGTAGCAGGGGCACGCCTTTGTTCATCCAGCCGGTCAGCTGCATTTATCCAGCCCGGGGAGGATGCTGAGAGTGCAGTAGTATCCTGGTCGTGATCTTGGCTTTGGTGGCACTTGATGGAGCAAGGTTTGGCATCTGATGAGAAGTTTGGGGAACCCTCGCATAGGTTGTGTGATGATGGTTTGCGTGCCTGTGACTTGGCCCAGACTTTGGTGCTGGTTGCTGTGGAGCAGCAGTGAGGGTGGCACTAGTCCAGGAGGTAAACAGGCTGGAGTCAGATAGGGCCAGACCTCTGTTCTGTTCTTGGTGAATGGGCAGCAGCTGGGGCAGTTACATTGAAAAAGGCTTCTGGTGAAACCATGAAGGATGGACCAGAGTAAAGACCAGGGGAAGAGGCAGATAGCCTGAGGTAAGGCAGTAGTGATGAATACAGGACAAAGGCCTGGGTGTGGCCTTGCAGGGCTTGGTGACAGATGGGGTTCACTTGCAAGAAGGCAAGGTGGGAAAATGGCTGGATTGGTATTGCTGTTAACCAGGAGAAGAAACCCAGGAGAAATTGCAATCAGTGGAAGAGGATGGGGCCTGTGGGATCCCTGGAAGGAGCATTCCTGTATGTGTGTAGACATTTAGGATTAGGGCTTGAGAGGAAGAGACTTTGGCTATTCTGATGCCTTGCCTACTGGGTGCTAACTGGTATTTGACCACATTGGCCCTGAGGTGGTGACTAACTGCCTGGTCTGCCTGCCTGGGTTTGCAGAGGTCTCCAGTCTACACACCCTAGTTCTCCAGAATGGAATGGTATAGTGAGGAGAGGACTGGCAGAACTCTACCAGCCCAGCTGCCAGCAGCTCTGCCAGGAAAGGGAGTGGGCATTTTACTTGGAACCCAACTCCTAGAAGTCCCATTTCCCTTGGCTTGAGGGTCAGTAAAAAGGTGGCTGCAACTCTCCACATCCCCTCTATGACTTCTCCAGGAGATGAGCGCAGCTAGAATCAGGGCACCTGAGTGGGAATTGGATTGCTGATGGCTGGGGCTGCATGCCTAGGAGCCAGCATTCCTCAGTAGGGCAACTGGATGCCCCAGCTAAGAGTTGGCAGGAAAGCCTTGGTAGCTAGGCAGCCGAGAACATAGCACAGACACTACTGAGCTGACCTAGGTGCACATCAGAGAAACCCTCCTCTGAAATTGATGACCACCTGGCTGCAGTTGCTAGTGACCAGCTGGTGAGGAGCTAGCGGGTAGAGGGTGGGCCAGGGCCTGAAGACAGCTCTTCACTCTCCACTCGGCACTCTGACTCCAGCTATTTCTTGGTTCTGGGTTCTGCTATCAAAGTCCCAGGGGCCACTATTGTGGGCTTTCACCCTATATGCAAGCCCCCCTTCACCGGCCCCCTTGTATAGCTGCCTTCCTCACATCCCTCCAGCTTGTCCACATTTTGCTCATGGATGGGGGCAGACTCTGCTGTTCCCTCTGTACCTGCATCTGTCTCCTCCAGGCCCTTCATGTGCACCAGGACCACCAAAGGGCCATGAGCTCTTTGTCAGTCAAGTCCCAAGGTCCCATAGAGAGCAGATGGCCACTTTAATGTCACCTCAAACCCTTCGGCTGTTTTTAGAAACCCATCTCCTTAGTGGATGCTTTTTATAGACCCCCATCCAAGACCTCACACATCTTGTAATGAAACTTCATCTAGTAGTATTTTGACTTTTTTTCCAGCCTGTCAGCACTTTCTGTGTTCTTACTTGTTCTATCTCAAATATTTGATATCCTTTTCAGTCTTGTATTAATCTAAAATTTGTTGTTTGTGTTTATGTTTTCATGAAGATGTTGTTAAAAAATATAGAAAGAAGAGAAGGTTAAGATTTGAGCCCTTCAGTGTACAGTTGAGCTTGTCCTGGGAGACATCAGCCATTTAAGAATAATTAAGTTGGCCGGGCACGGTGGCTCATGCCTGTAATCCCAGCACTTTGGGAGGCCAAGGCGGGTGGATCACAAGGTCAGGAGATCGAGACCATCCTGACTAACATGGTGAAACCTGTCTCTACTAAAAATACAAAAAATTAGTTGGGCGCAGTGGCAGGCACCTGTGGTCCCAGCTACTCGGGAGGCTGAGGCAGGAGAATGGCGTGGGCCCAGGAGGCGGAGCTTGCAGTGAGTCGAGATCGCGCCACTGCACTCCAGCCTGGGCGACAGAGCCAGACTCCATCTCAAAAAAAAAAAAAAGGAATAACTAAGTTGGTCAAGCGCAGTGGCTTACACCTGTATTCCCAGCACTTTGAGAGGCCGAGGTGGGCAGATGGCTTGAGCCCAGGAATTCGAGATGAGTCTGGGCAAGTGGTGAGATCCGGTCCCTATTAAAAAAAAAAAAAATCAGTTCCTGAAGCTCATATTTTTCCATTTTTTCCACATGGATATTATTGAAACCTTACTGAAAATGGGATATGGCCTGTCCCCTGCATTTTTAGATCACAAAATGTAATGGGAAAGCAGTGAAGTTGGAGTGACAGAATGCGTGGTGAATCTTCTACTGTCCCTGTTTCCGTTTCCCAAGCCATCCTATCAATAATGTGCTTCAGAATCGAACCCTTCCCCATTTTACAGCAGCGGAATGATGTCTCCTGCCTCTGGCCTCCCTGCTCCTTTCCTCTGTCAACAGCCCTTGCCCTATGTACTATTGGTCAGTTATCTGCATAATTGTTAGTCATATGCCATCTCTCTTGCTGGAATCTGAGGGCCAGGCTCTGCAGCTGTTTCTCTAGTCTTGTGACAGCAAATACTTGGTAGAAGGATGAAGGAATTGAGTGAACAGAGATACGGACTGATGTCTCATTTGCAAGGGGTCCATGTGCTCACAGAGTCATTTCCACACAGCTCTGTGCTTTCCCACAAGGTTTTTATGTTCTCAGCCTCAGAGGTCCCTGACCTATGTCTGTTTGACTCGGTACTCCTTATCAGCAAGTTTGGCTATCCTATTTGCATTCTGGATCTTTGCCTGAACCTTCTTCCCGTGGGCCAACTCAGATCTTGCCATCAAAGTGACGTTACAGGCTGGAGGAGCAGTGTTGCCCTTGTCTAGTGCAGTAGTGGGTGGAGTAGCGTCTTTCCTCATTCTCCTGGAAGCACCTCAAGGCCTTATCCTTCCTGGGTGCCATTGAGAGGCAGAGTTGGGCAAGCCTGGGTAAGTCATCCCCTGACCAAAAGTGTTGCAGTTTCCTCACCCTGTGGCATTACTGCAGCTGACTTATATGTAGACCTCAGAGTTCATGAAGTAGCTTTCACAGAATGTCTCATTTTCTCCCTTTTTCCTTGAAGTCGAGATATCGATATTATCTCTTTTTTTCAGATGAGCTCAGAGAGGTTGGGATACTCGCCAAAGGTCACACTGCATATAACTTATGGAGCTTGGATTCCCTTTTTCCAGGCTTCTTGGGGACTCCTCCATGAGCCCTGGAGTAAGCAATATCCTGGCCATGCTGAGATCCGTGAGGGCAGCTCCTGGGCAGACCTGGAGGGTGGACATTGGGGTCTCCTCCTGGGTAGAGAGATTTCCAGATTCAGTCCTGCCAGCATGCCAGAGTCATGCCGACTGTGCATGTGGGGCCCAGAAGTGGCCTCAGACAGGCAGACCATGTGGCTTATGAGCATCCCTCAGTGAGAAGCAAACAAAATAGCCAAACAAAGAATATAAACCATCTCTCTGCACCTTGGTTTTTTCATATGTGACCTAGTGTCAGAGGCAGTATACATCTTCCAAGGTTGTCTAAGGATTGAATGGTGCCTTATAAGACACTCAGTCCAGTGCCCAGCAGAAAGGAAGCATGTGGTATGCACTGGCTGACATGATTCCAGCCAGGTTTCTGGGAGACCTGTTGTCAGATCCTCACCTGTTCTATTTTGCAGGGCTTCAGTTTCTTTTCTGGGTAGGGGTTGGAGTAGCAGACTGGAGATCTCTAAGGAATCAGCAGTTTGAAAACCTCTGAGGCCAAAAGCTCAGGAGCTTCTGGGAGATGTAAGACTTTATCTAGGGCTGGGCGCGGTGGCTCACGCCTGTAATCCCAGCACTTTGGGAGGCTGAGATGGGTGGATAATGAGGTCAGGAGATTGAGACCATCCTGGCTAACACAGTGAAACCCCGTCTCTACTAAAAATACAAAAAAATTGCCGGACGTGGTGGCAGGATCCTGTAGTCCCAGCTACTCGGGAGGCTGAGACAGGAGAATGGCGTGAACTTGGCCGGGCGCGGTGGCTCACGCCTGTAATCCCAACACTTTGGGAAGCCGAATCAGGCGGATCACGAGGTCAGGAGATCGAGACCATCCTGGCTAACACGGTGAAACCCTGTCTCCACTAAAAATACAAAAAAAAGTAGCCGGGCATGGTGGCAGACACCTGTAGTCCCAGCTACTTGGGAGGCTAAGGCAGGAGAATGGCGTGAACCTGGGAGGTGGAGCTTGCAGTGAGCCGAGATCGCGCCACTGCCCTCCAGCCTGGGTGACAGAACTAGACTCCATCTTAAAAAAAAGACTTTATCTAAAAAATGAGAGGGTTTTGAGTCCTTGGGAGAATCTCCACTGGTCCTGAGTCATTTCCCAATGTGAATAACATGGGTGCTCTGGTGGCTTGCTTATATAGTTGGGGTCCCACTGCCCTCTACTCTCACTTCCAATTCAGAGCTGAGGTCCCTAGAAATGCAGCCACTTCTCTTGGCAGGAGGGTTTTTGACAAGCTATTTTTTGTTTTTGGTTTTTTGGGACGGGGTCTTGCTCTGTCACCCAAGCTGGAACCCAGTGGCACAATCATACTAGCTCACTGCAGCCTCAACCTGCAGGGCTCAAGTGGTCCTCCTCTCTCAGCCTCCCAAGTCGCTGGGACCACAGCTAATTTTATATATTTTGTAGAGACGGAGCCTCGCTGTGTTGCTCATGCTGGTCTTGAACTCCTGTTCTCAAGAGATCCTCCCACACAGGCCATTGTTAACCTGTGCTTTGCCAGCTTGGAACCTCTGAGGACTCTGACTGCGTATGGTCTGTAGATAGGCAGCTGCCACCCTCCCTGTTTCCGCTTCTCTGTCAGCTTAGAGATGACATTGGAGCATCGGACTAGGAACGAATCCAGCCCCACCACTTTTGCTAGCTTTATGACTACTGGCAAATTGTCGAACCTCTGAGGCTTTTCTCCTTTGTAAAATGGGATAAGCCTGCTTCCCAAAGTTGGTATGAGGATCAGACGAAGTAATGGATGGAAAAGGGGTGAGGCATGGTGGCTCACGCCTGTAATCCCAGCACTTTGGGAGGCCAAGGCGGGCAGATCACTTGAGGTCAGGAATTCAAGACCAGCCTGGCCAACATGGTGAAACCCCATCTCTACCAAAAATACAAAAATATGTATTAGCTGGGCGTGGTGGTATGTGCCTGTAGTCCCAGCTACTCAGGAGGCTGAGGCAGGAGAATTGCTTGAACTCGGGAAGCAGAGGTTGAAGTGAGCCAAGATTGTGCTACTGCACTCTAGCCTGGGCGACAGAGTGAGACCCTGTTTCCAAAAAAGGATCTGGCATGCACAATAGGTTTCCATAAATATGTGTCGAATCAAGAGAAGAATCAGGCCTTCTAAAGGGCCACAGGGGATAGATCTTTTGAATTTAGTTCCCCTTAGCAGGCTTTCTTTGAGGGTGGAAGAGCTGTGCACCTACCTAAGCATCTGATTTCACTTCTGGCCAGGCCGCCAGTGAAGAGAAGGTCATGGTGTGATTAAAACTACTTAGCCCGGGCCGGGCTCAGTGGCTCACGCCTGTAATCCCAGTACTTTGGGAGGCCAAGGTGGGCGGATCACGAGGTCAGGAGATCGAGACCATCCTGGCTAACCCGGTGAAACCCCGTCTCTACTAAAAATACACAAAAATTAGCCCAGCGTAGTGGCAGGTGCTTGTATTCCCGGCTACTCGGAGGCTGAGGCAGGAGAATGGCGTGAACCTGAGAGGCAGAGCTTGCAGTGAGCCGAGATCGCGCCACTGCATTCCAGCCTGGGCGACAAAGCGAGACTCCATCTCAAAAAAAAAAAAAAAAAAAAAACCTGCCCAGCCGGACACGATAGCTCATGCCTGTAATCCCAGCACTTTGGGAGGCTGAGGCGGGCAGATCACTTGAGGTCAGGGGTTCAAGACCAGCCTGGCCAACATGGTGAAATGCTGTCTCTACTAAAAATATAATACGAGTGTGGTGGTGGGCACCTGTAATCTCAGCTACTCTTGAGGCTGAGGCAGGAGAATCGCTTGAACCGGGAGGCAGAGGTTGCGGTGAGCCAAGATCGCACTACTGCACTCCAGCCTGGGCTACAGAGGGAGACTCTGTCTCAAAACAACAACAACAACAACAACAAGAAACCAAAAAAACAATACCTGGCCCTAGCACTGGCTCCACCATGGGGTGCAGAGGCAGAGTAGCCCCAGGGGCTGGCCCTGATAACTGTTCCTTTCCCCCCACAGGTATAGCCTTCACAGACCTCCCGGTGAGTACTACTATTGGGTCTTCCCCTCCTGGGCTTCTGGGGGCTGACTGGGATGGGCATGGTGGTACCTGCAAGTGCAGGGTGTGGAGTCTGGTTCTTTCCCCAACCAGGGATGTGTGCCATGCTGTCAGCTTGAGGGTACCAGGAGGGGCACTTGCTGGCCTTCCTCTCTCTCCAGCAGCAAGGTCTGGTCTTCCTACGACTCTTAGCAGGTGACAGTAATTTGTGGCATTTCCAGAGGCAGCTGTGGGCCTGGGGGGGTTAGGGTGGTGGAATGAAGACAGCTCCATGGCTCAGCTGGTCTAAGCCAGCTCTGTGTCACCTGGGGTGCAGAGTGTAGGGAATTATTCCTGAACTGTGAGGGAACCCAGTCCCTGTACATACCCATCAGAGATCCCTGAGGAAAGCCAGTGCCCTAGGGGAACTCATCTGCTACTACCTAGGGCACCCCCAAGCCAGAGAGGTGAGCTTTGTGGGGTCTTCCCTTCTTATAAAAGGATGGGGTTTTCTGCTTGCTTAGTTCAGGGTGTATCCTTACCTCCAGCCATCCCACACCTGTACCCCAGTACCTCTTTATTATGAGTCATCACAGGCCTAATCACATGCAGTGCCTCCACCCAGGATGCTGGGAGCCTGGCCTGGCTCTGTGTGTTCTGGCTGGGTTCTGGGAGGAAGGAAGGTTTACTGACTCTGGTGGCTGCTTTGGGATCCCAGACACCCCAGTGATGCCCCAGGAAATGCCTTTGTGATCTTATGGGCCTCTGAAACCCAGACCATAGCACCCAGGGTCCTGTTAGAACCTCCAGTCTATGGCTCAGAATCCTTCCCTCCTACCTGGAAGCCCCAGAGAGAGGCTGTGGTCCTAGGCAAAGAGCAGATTCAGGTGGAGAATGCTGACCCTGGCTAGGGAAGAGTCTAGTTATGGGGACGTGACATGAAATGACCAGGCATGAGCATGGCCAGTATGCATCCACATGCAAGAAGGTATGGGGGATGACATTGTGGGCAGTGACGGTCAGGGAAGGCTTGCTGGAGGAGGTGGGCCTTGCCTGTGGTGTGGAGGATGGTAGGGGAAAAAAAGGAAGCGAGAGGTCCTCTGTGTGCAGAGCCCATGGTGGGCTGAAGCCAGCATACAGGAAAAGGTCCCACACCTTGTGCAGATACAAAAATGCATGGTTAGCCGGGTGCACTGGCTCATGCCTGTGATCCCAGCACTTTAGGAGGCCAAGGTGGGCAGATCACCTGAGGTCGGGAGTTCAAGACCAGCCTGACCAACATGGAGAAACCCTGTCTCTACTAAAAATACAAAATTAGCCGGGCATGGTGGCGCATGCCTGTAATCTCAGCTGCTCAGGAGACTGAGGCAGGAGAATCACTTGAACCCAGGAGGTGGAGGTTGCGGTGAGCTGAAATCGCGCCATTGCACTCCAGCCTGGGCAACAAGAGCGAAACTCCGTCTCAAAGAAAAAAAGTGCATGGTACTCAGGAAGGAACATGGCCTGAGCATGGGATGAAGAGTGGACTGAGGGCCCTAAGAAGACCATCTGCAGTGACAGTGGGGAGGAGGCTAGCGAGGCTCTGGATAGTAGCAGCGGGGAGCCCCAGGAACCATCAAGTGAGGGAGGGACTGGACAAAAGCCAGTCATGGCAGAGGCTAGGTGGAAAGCAGGGAGCCCTACACCCTACTGGCCAGAAGATCCTCCTCTTAGCAAGCGTCTAACAGGAAGGGTAGCTTCTCTTCACCCTTTGCCAGCACCAGGGGTCTAGACCACTGGTTCCCTTTTGCCATGCTCCCCTCCTCCCTCCTTTCCTGTGTCATCCCATCTCTGCCTACCCCATTGTGTATCTATTTTTTTTTTTTTTGAGGCAGGGACTCACTCTTGACACCAAGACTGGGTTGCAGTGGCAGAATCGCAGCTCACTGCAGCCTCAATTTCCTGGACTCAAGCCATCTTCCACCTTAGCCTCCCGTGTAGCTGGGATCACAGGTGCACACCACCACACCTGGCTAATTTTTATTTTTTTATTTTTTGTAGAGACAGGGTCTCACTTCGTTGCCCAAGCTGGTCTCGAAAACCTGGGCTCAAGCGATCCTCCTAAATTGGCCTCCCAAAGTGCTGGGATTACAGGCATGAGCCACCGTGCCCAGCCTCATGTGTCTATTTTTTTGTGGCAGAAAGATCCTTGGCCCTGGAACTTTCCAAGAGGAGCCATGATCCACCATTGCAGCAGACCTTCACAGGCATGTCTGCAGGGTCGTGGAGCCCAGCCCATCTCTGTATGCCTTGACTGAGTTCCAGAAAGGGTTCTTGGGCCTTGAGGACACAAAGGCCTCTGATGCAGGGCAGGACACTCTCCATGATGTGCCTTGCTTGCTTTTCTTTTGCTTTCTCCCCTCAAGCTTTGGGGCATAATGTCTCTGCTAGGGAGGTGGACAGAGGTGGCTCTGCCCTGCCTCCTCCAGCCTTGCTGCAACTCTCCCAGCCCGAGTATGGGGCGGCAGCAGCCATGGAGGTGAGGTGAGGCCTTACCACCCCACTGCCCTTAGGGCCTGACTGACATTTCATTCTCCTCCTCAGGCCAACCTCTACCCCACCGTAGGCCTGCAGACACCTGGGGAGATTGTGGACGCCAACTTTGGTCAGCAGCCCTTCCTGTTTGACATTGAGGACTACATGCGGGAGTGGCGTGCCAAGGTCCAGGGCACGGTCCACTGCTTCCCCATCAGTGCTCGGCTTGGCGAGTGGCAGGCAGTGCTGCAGAAGTGAGTGCCCTGCTCCCGCCCTTACCCACCCCCACGCCACCCCAGCCCACTTCACTCTAGGCGCCTGTAGGGCTACAAGCTGTTCTTAAAAATTCCAGCGGGTGGATCCTTTCTGGGAAACATTCCCAGGGCGATTCAGCCTGCAGCTCTCCTGCTTCTCTCTCATCAGATGGACAGTTCCCGCCAAGTTCTCCGGGCTACTCCTAATTAAACCTTTGCCTCTCAGCCAGATTGGAGGTTCCTGTATATAAGATCACCAGCAGGGCTGTTTTCCTTCACCAGGTCATTTTGCAGAGGGTTTTGCAGAGGATGCCCTGTGGTCTCTTCCTTTGTGGACCCTTTTTCTACCATAGGGAGTATCCATGATGCCGTGACTCTGGCCTGAGGCCACCTCACAGGGCCCAGCATCCAGCTGAGTCTCATTCGTCTGTAGCAGTGGTGGAAGGAAGGGAGTCCTCCCTAGGACCAGCTAAGCTAGCTCCTTGGCTGATTAATTCCCAGACTGTCCTGGAAGCCAGTGTCGCTGAACTCCCAAGGGAGGCCAGCTTTGGGTTTCTCTTGCACTTGCCAGCTGCAAGCCTGAGTGAGGCAGTGACCAGTACCCACTCTGCCAGGAGGTGGGTGTTAGCTTAGCTCCCAAGGATGGGCAGATGGGCATGGGGAACAGCTAGGCTTCCACTACCTCTGGTCATTGCCCTGCAAAGGCACCAGGGTGCTAGGGTCCTTGGGGTGGGGTTGGGGTGCACACTGGTTTCTTTGTACAGCCTTTGTCCCTTGAGGCAGACCCCAAGGATGGGCTGAGGCAGGGGCTAGGTGGCCAGACCTTCCCCAGGAAAAACAGCATTGTTGCCTCTTGTTCCCAGTCCCCCAGAGCAGATGACAAGGACTTCCTTGGATGGCCAGGACAGTGCCACTCCCATAGCAGGCTTGGTGGGATGGGCAAGGAGAGGGGTGAAAGATGCCAAGTCTGTGTAGAGGAGGAACTGATCCTCTCAGTTTTCAGGGCCTCGGCTCAGCACATGGATGTGTTTTTGTTTCGGGGTTTTTAAAAAAATATTGAGATGGAGTCGCACTATGTTGCCTAGGTTGGACTCCTGGGCTCAAGTGATCCTCCCACCTCAGCCTCCTGAGTAGCTGGCATCACAGGCATGTGCTACCATGTCCGGCATAGCACATAGGTGTTTCTGTTTCCATGTGTGTATCCATGTGCTTGTGTGTGTTCATATGTAGCATTTGCCAAGACCTGCATATAATTTGTGTACTATGGTTTTATATAACTTCATTTAATGAATATTGATAATGGCTATGTTATCACAGAGACAAATTTGTCACACGCCTTTTGGCTGGCTTCCTCTAGTGGAAGGTCTGGTAATTTCCTCTCTTTTACTTGTGTAGGTAACCCTCTTGTAGGTAAAGAATTTTTCATATTTCCCCTTGTGTTTATAATAATAATATGGTGTAATAATAATAATTATACTTACTTTACTTTTTTCTGAGTCAGGATTTTACTGTATTGCCCAGGCAGAGTGCAGTGACACAGTCATGGCTTACTGCAGCATCGACCTTCTGGGCTCAAGCAATTCCCCTACCTCAGTCTCCTGAGTAGCTGGGACTGTAGGCATACACCACCATGCATGGCTAATTTTTTGTATTTTTTGTGGGGAAGGGTTTCACCATGTTGCCCAGATTGGTCTCAAACTCCTGGGCTCAAGTGATTTGCCTGCCTCGGCCTCCCAAAGTGTTGGGATTACAGGCGAGAGCCACTACACCCAGCCAATAATTTTTTTTTTTTTTTTTTTTTTTTTTGAGACGGAGTCTTGCTCTGTCACCCAGGCTGGAGTGCAGTGGCCGGATCTCAGCTCACTGCAAGCTCCGCCTCCCGGGTTTACGCCGTTCTCCTGCCTCAGCCTCCCGAGCAGCTGGGACTACAGGCGCCCGCCACCTCGCCCGGCTAGTTTTTTTGTATTTTTTAGTAGAGACGGGGTTTCACCGTGTTAGCCGGGATCGTCTCTCGATCTCCTGGCCTTGTGATCCGCCCGTCTCGGCCTCCCAAAGTGCTGGGATTACAGGCTTGAGCCACCGCGCCCGGCCGCCAATAATTATTTTTAAAGTAAAGATGAGATCTTGCAATGATGGCCAGGTTGGTCTTGAACTCCTGGCCTCAAGTGATCCTCTCGCCTTGTCCTCCCAAAGTGCTGGGATGACAGTCATGAGCCATCACGCCCAGCTGATAATTATTATTTATACTATAATATTATGTAATATATCATTTCATAATAAGAAGAAGTCTTATTTATGGACTTCTTCCTGCCGGGTACTTTATGTGTATTATCTCATTTACCCCTTAAAGCCTGAGAGAACACACACCCAAACTTCTGTGCCTTCCACCTGACAACCCTTCAGACATTTGTGTTTAGAGTTACAGTAATGACATCAGATACATGCACACACCAAGGTGTTCACTCCTGTACACATCAGATTCGAGGGTTCAGCCTCTGCTCTATATGTGTACACACATGTGCCACTGTTCAGCCAGCTTCTGCTGGGGTAAAATGGCTACTGGGAGTCAGACTCCTCCAGACCATTTCCCAGTGATTGTGTTCCCACTGGCCCTGCTGCTGCCTATCTCTGCCTGGCAAAATCAGCCTGATCGCTTGGCTTCTTGGGCCCCTGATTTGTGGCATATCATGGTGTAACTCTGTGTTGTGAGTTAGCTTCCCATCACTCACTCACTAGAGCTGGAACTGCTGAGGGCAGGTTCACCTGGGGGACTGAAATGCTTCTGTCAGGTACATGGCACAGGCTGCAGAGGGGCTTCTGTGTCTGTAGAAGGTGTGCATGTGGCATGCATCTTGTCTGGGAAGCTGCCAGATTACCTGACTGGCTGCAGTTTTGGGACGCTATCAGTGAGACCATTGGCCCCGTAGGCTTGCTGCAGTTCCCAAAGAGGCAGCCACCTGTGAGGAGTGTGCCTGTGTGTGTACTTCTGTTATCGTACTTGCTTACTTGTGGGCAGCATGTCTCAGAGAAACTGCAGCCACTCCTCTGAACTGTGGGCACACAGGTGAACAGCCCCTCCGCAGCCTGACTTCGTGACCATGGGGCACCATGGGGGAAGTTTTCATTTTGTTTCAGCCCCTTTATTCTCATTCTGTGGAGGTTACACCTCCAGGATGTGTTTAGGGAGACCTCTGGGGGAGGTAATCTGCCCTGAGTCCATCAGGTGGTCATTGAGAAGTGCAGTTCTTGAGTGTCACCTGAAGCTCTTCCTTTCTTCTAGCATGGTCTCATCTTACCTCGTGCATCATGGGTATTGTGCCACAGCCACAGCTTTTGCTCGAATGACTGAAACCCCGATTCAGGAAGAACAGGCATCCATAAAGAACAGACAAAGTAAGGTTTATTCTGCTTTCCCCTTTTCCTCCCTTACCTGTCCCTAACTCTGCTCTCTGGCTCATGCCAACCCTGGTTCACCTGTCAGGAGTCCATTCAGCTCTGGTCCTCATGACCAGCCTGCAGCCCAAGGCCATGTTCCTGTCCCACCTTCAAGATGGCACTGCCCCGATGGACAGTTGGCAAGATGGAGACATCTCAGGGCAGCCTCCCTAATGCATATTCTGAAGGCTGGGCGCAGGCCAGGCCCTGGCATGGCTGGTTCCATTCCTCCATTTCCTCCCTGCTTGTTTCCTTCCCCTCTGAATCCTGGATTCCTCTCAGCCTCCTGTTCATGGTCTTCCAGGAAGACTGTTTGCCTGTTACCAAACTCTCTGCCTTTCTCACCATTTACTCAGCCTTTAGTAGTTCTGCTTATTCTTAGCCAGAGAGGGGACTGAAGTGGTCAAACAGGGCAAAGCCAGTGCTCAATGACTGCTATGGGGGCACTGCTTTCCGCTCCCCACCTCTGGTCCTGCCCTTTGCTGACCACCTAGAGTCCTCGCTTCGCCAGAGCTCTCCCAGTGTTGATGCTGGCCTGGATGCTGTGCATCTGGAGGCTCTTTCATGGAAGGAGCGGTGTTGGAAAAGTGGAAAAAGAGCCCAGCGAGGAGCTAGAAGGAGAAAAGGAGAGTGAGGGCGAGTGGGTGTGGATATGCGTGTCTGTGAGTGCCTGCCTGCCCCTTTCCGAGCCTGCTGTCTCTTCTGTATATGCATGTTTCTGTCTCCCAGAGAAGCTGTGTTCAGCCAGACAGAAAGGGATCCCAGACTTGGGATCTATGAATGAGAGCCTCAGACCCTGAAGTTGCTCCCAGCGAGATGCACGAGGCCCCATGGCAAGAGCAAAAAGGCAGCAGCAAGATGCTGATGGCCTGAGAGGTGTCAACGTCAGAGGTGCCAGCATGAGGAGGATGGCCTCCTCTCCCAGCAGGGGGCATGCTGCAGCCCTTGAAAACCACCAGGCACAACCCTGATCAGAAACCAGTGTGATTTCCTTGCCATTACCCTGTGAGGCCTGGAAAGAGAGGAGTGTATCTGAAGAGGAGCCCCTCAGGCCACCAAGCTGCCTGGGTGCCCATCCCCAGATCATGCTGCCCCAGCTGGGGCCCTACCCTGCCCCCAGGTTCCTGGCACCATGTGCCTTGCAGGAACAGGCCTCCACATTTACCCTCCTGCCTTTGGACTGAGTTTCCCCTCCATCTTCCCCGTATTCTTGAGGACTCTGACGCTTGGCAGAAACCAGGATCTGTTGGGCTGGGCAGTCAGGTTCTTTCTCCAGCCTCCTCTCCTGTGAGCATTTCAAGCTGGCGAGGCACTCTGAGCCAGCCCATCTGATCATGGCCGGCCCCTGCCCTGAGGCTGGCAGCATCCCAGGCATGTGGCTGTGGGAGAGGTCTGTAGCCCTTGCTCACTGCTGTGTTCTTGCACCCTGCAGAGATCCAGAAGCTGGTGCTGGAGGGCCGTGTGGGCGAGGCCATCGAGACCACCCAGCGCTTCTACCCAGGGCTGCTGGAGCACAACCCCAACCTCCTCTTCATGCTCAAGTAAGTCTTGGGCATGACCCCAGCTCCCCCAGAGTCCAGCCCCTCTCAGCTGGTGATGGGAACGTCAGCCTGGACCACAACCAGAGCATTATTGCTCCGCTCCCTCTGCAGGTGCCGGCAGTTTGTGGAGATGGTGAATGGGACGGACAGTGAGGTCCGCAGCTTGAGCTCCCGAAGCCCCAAGTCCCAGGACAGCTACCCTGGCTCCCCCAGCCTCAGCCCCCGACATGGCCCCAGTAGTTCCCACATGCACAACACAGGTCAGCCACTCTCCAGAGGGCTCTGGGAAGAACTGGTGTGGAGGAGAGAGGCCACCCCACATACCCTTTCCTGGGCTGGGCTCCGGGCTCACTGCTGGATTTGGGAGAAGGGAAATGGGACCACTGTGGTTATTCTTGGGGCTCCACTTGAGGGCAAGCTGCCCCTCCTCTTCTGACTGTCCCCCTGGCTTCTAGGAGCAGACAGTCCCAGCTGTAGCAATGGCGTCGTGTCCACCAAGAGCAAACAGAACCACAGTAAATACCCTGCACCCAGCTCCTCATCCTCGTCCTCCTCCTCCTCGTCCTCCTCTTCCCCATCCTCCATCAATTACTCCGAGTCCAACTCAACAGACTCCACCAAGTCCCAGCCCCACAGCAGTACCAGTAACCAGGAGACCAGGTGCCTGCCTTGCTCTGCTTCCTCCTCTGCCTTCTGCCCCATGCCAGTTGGGCCCATTGCAGTCTATCCTTTGAGTGCCCTTCCCTTCACCCCCAGCCTCCATCTCAGGTCTGTGCCTGGAGTCCTAGCTTTTGGCCCACTGGGCCAGATGTCAGCTCTGGCTTCTAGTCCTCCCTACGATTTAGCTGCACTTTCCTTGGCCTTGGCTTTCTCCAGAGGCTCCAGTGATACCAGGCTGAGGATGTGGTCTCCTCCAAAGAGGCCAGGCCTGTGAGAACCCTCAGGGTCCATCATGAGGGAGCTTTCCCTGGCTCTGGCTTTATAGACAGCCAGGTTGGGCAGGCAGGGGAAGCTAAGCTGCAGGCTAGAGCTCTAGGTGGCTCTCAGCATTCCCAGATACACCTCAAGGCTGACCTGGGTTTGGCTCCCAACCAAGGCCACAGAGATGCCCATGGGGGCCATGGGGCCCAGTCAGTAGGTTGGGGAATATGTAGAAGAGGTGTGTGAACTCAGAGGAGGGCCAGGGACGGGAAAATCACAGAGGCAGCACTGGGACAAGGGTGGGAATCAGGTGACAGGCCTCTGAGGATAGCTGGTGTCACAGTAGGGGTCAAGTGCTGAAGACTTGGAAGCCTGAGCTGTCCTTTCATGTTCCTGGGGGGTCCTCGGTTTACCCACAGCAACCCATGGCTATAGCCTGAAAGGAGGCCCAACCAGGCAGCTCCAACCACACCCCCTGGGCCAACTCCCACCTCAACCCTTCCCCACAGCGACAGTGAGATGGAGATGGAGGCAGAGCACTACCCCAACGGTGTGCTAGGAAGCATGTCCACGCGCATTGTTAACGGTGCCTACAAGCATGAGGACCTGCAGACGGATGAGTCCAGCATGGGTGAGAGCCACGGCCTGGTGTGCTATTCTTTGAGGGCAGTGTGCAGTCTGGGTGCCCTCTTCCCCTGGGAGGAGCTGGGCTAGGCAGGCTTTGGCATCTTGAGAAGCTCCAGCCAGACCTTGTCCACTGCCTCCTTAGCCAATTGTGGATGGGTCCTTGAGGTGGCTCCAAATGTACGAAGGCCCTGGCCTGTGCCAAGACCACCTGTGTTTGAGGCTAGAGTGTGTTCGAGAGCGTGGCCACCCTAATGAGCACCCTGCGTCTGTGCGGGCTGGGAAGAGGGACAGCTTCCAAGTCCTCCCTGAACCCTAGACTGTGTGCCAGGTGGACGAAGAGAAGAATGCCTCAACTGTAGCTGCCTTACCTGTTCCTCCCAGTCCTTCCTGCCCCACCCCAGTCCTGCCCTTCCCTCCTCACCTCTCCTAATGTATTCTCCACTGCGTTCTGGATGCAGATGACGGGCATCCTCGGCGGCAGCTCTGCGGGGGCAACCAGGCTGCCACAGAAAGAATCATTCTGTTTGGCCGTGAGTTGCAGGCATTGAGTGAGCAGTTGGGCCGGGAGTACGGCAATAATTTGGCCCACACAGAGATGTTGCAGGTACAGGATGAGCCAGACCTCATGCAGAGCAGGCCCCATTTGGTGTTGGGGGCAGGGTGGCTCTGGGAGAGTCCAGGGGGCAGCAGGAAAGAGTGGGCTCCAGCCAGGTCTGCAGAGGGAAGTGGGGCATCTGGGCCCACTGGACATGCGTGTCCAGGCTCTGGGGAGAGTATAGCCCTGCTCGACCCTACACCCCACATTCCAGGCTGGGCATCATGCAGGGCCCTGTCTCCCTCTGGAGCCATGGGTAGCAGGGCGGGCTATGGTGTGTGCCACAGTCCTCTCAAGAATGCCCTGTTCTATAGGATGCCTTCAGCCTGCTGGCATACTCAGACCCCTGGAACTGCCCAGTAGGCCAGCAGCTTGACCCCATCCAGAGGGAACCTGTGTGTGCTGCCCTCAACAGCGCCATTTTAGGTGAGTGAATCTATTTTTTATTATTATTAGAGACAGAATCTGCTCTGTAGCCCAAGCTGGAGTGCAGTGGCACAATCTTGGCTCACCGCAATCTCCACCTCCGCCTCCCGGGTTTAAGCGATTTTCGTGCCTCAGCCTCCTGAGTCGCTGGGACTAAGGTGCATGCCACCATGCCTGGCTAGTTGTATTTTTTGTAGAGATGGGGTTTTGCCATGTTGGCCAGGTTGGTCTTGAACTTCTGGCCTCAGGTGATCTGCCTGCTTCAGCCCACCAAAGTGCTGGGATTACAGGTGTGAGCCACCATGCCTGGCCTAGGTGAGTGGATCTAACAAAAACAGAAGCTGGCCCATGGCTACCTGGGTGGTTCCCACTCCCAACCCCAATTGGCCCCAGTAAGAGCTGTTTGTCCACACCGGGGCAGCAGGCTCTGCATAGGCCCTCTCTGGTGACTCAGGACTCCTGGGCTCCCATGGTTGAACCTAAACCCTGACCTCCATCTGCCCAGCTGAGTTCATGATGGGTCCTAGGCCATGGCGGTGGGCCCAGGCCAGCCCAGTGCTCTACACTGGGCTAAGGACCTCAGGTTCCTGGCATGACCTCAGGGCCATGGCCTGGTGGCTGGGACACACTTACACAGAGGTACTGAACACTCTGTTCCAAGAGAATCTGTCTACTGCCCCCTCTTTCCACTCCCAAGGGAACTTTGACCTGGGCCCAAACCCTGGGCAGGGCAGTGACCAGGCCTTTTCTTTCCTCCACAGAGTCCCAGAACCTGCCAAAGCAGCCCCCTCTGATGCTCGCCCTGGGCCAGGCATCTGAGTGTCTCCGGCTCATGGCCCGAGCAGGCCTGGGTTCTTGCTCCTTTGCCAGAGTCGACGACTACTTGCACTAGCTGACCGTGCTGGCTGGCTCCGGCTGGCCCTCCGCTGGCCCCAGGGCTGGAGCTGCCCTGCCCTCCATAGGCACCTGGTGCAGGGACTGGGAAGCCATGGACAGAGTCCACTCCTCCTGCCTGGCCTTTTCTCCTCTCCCTTTCCTTCCTTCCTTCCTTTCTCTGCCCACCACCCCCTCAGTCTCTCTCTCTCCCCTTCACGTGCAGCGGCCTGTGACATAGTATTGGCTGGTTACTCTCATGTAGCGCCTTCTATTTTGAAAGGGGGGGGTTTGTTTTGAGGAGGGGTTGGGGTTTTTAAATTTTTTTTCTCCTGACTGAGCCACCAGTATTTATCTCTGGAGAGTTTGTGCTGAGCTGGTTTCTGCTAATTTAGTGATGAAGCCTATCCAAGTTGGTGATAGCTTATTATTTTCATAAATAAAAAACAAATGAGATTTTTTATATATATATATATATATAAATATATATATATTAAAAAAAAGACAGTATTTATCATAGCATTAGTGGTCCAGCACCTCTTGGGTGAGGCTGTCCAGGCACCATGTTTTCTTTGAGTCCAACTCATTAAAAAAGAATCATCTTTGTCACCTCAGCCAAGTGATTTATTTTTTGCTCCCCCTTTTTTGAGTCACAGGCCGAGCTGCAGCCTAGGAAACCCAAATAGGGTTTGGTGGGCCACTTAGTGGGCATGGTTATGTTGGTTTATAGCACCCCAAGAACTGTGGGTCCCTAGGCCCCTGAGAGCTGGACAGAGCAGAGAACTACAGGGCCAAGGGTCCAGAGAAGTGATAACTTGACCCAGGGCCACACAGCAGAGGTAGAGGGTCCTTGGCCAGCACACTATCTACCACTCTACCCCACCTCCCACTGCTTGCCTTGCTCCCCTTTCCTCCCTTTTCAATACCCTACCTTCCCTTGTTGTTAAGATGGCCAAATAATACATTTACTCTAAATTGATTGCCTGGAAACTACCTGCCTTCGTCCTGAGAGCTTCTCTGTGTCAGGCTGCCGGAAAGAAGACTCCATTCCCAGGACAGAGGCCCTTGAGTACAGGGGCTGCTTTCTTCCTGCCTGGATCTTCACCATCTCTGCACAGCTCTGAGAGAATGGATGCTTTCTGTTGAGAAACCAGTACCTTGTGGAGGCAGGTTCTTGGGCTGCTACTCCAGGGAGTGTTTGGAATCCTTGATCCCCTAGGCCAGACTTCACTGCCACTGTACCAGACAGCTCCCTGCAGCTGGACCCTAGCCAGTCTTAGGAAAGACTGTTGGGAGTATTTGCTGGCCAGAGGATGGGACTCCATCAGCTTTACAGATGTCCCACCAGCTGTTTCAGATAGATCCTCACAGCTGGCGGAGTAAAAATGGTCCCGCTACCATTGGGGAATAAGAAAAGGAAAGGCTGAGATGGTTGCCAGGACTTGGGGTGGCCCATCTGTGGAGAGGACTGGCTGCCCTGGAGGAGGAAAGGGAGGAAGCCTACACAGAGGAGCACCAGGACGGGCTGGAATTATCATACGTGCTTCACAGTGTGAGGGGAGTGCAGAAGCCGCCCATGCAAAGAGTAGGGGCAGCCATGGCAAGGCCAGAAGTTGAACTTTCAGTCCCTGCCTGAATCTGGGCTGTGCAAGCTCCTGCTCCATATTGGTGGACATGGGAATGGTTGGTGTGGCCTGAGATACTCATTGCTCACCAGGCCTCACTGGGCCCACAGCTGGGCAACAAGAAAAATGATTGAATTGGACCAACTGCTAGTGATGGGGCCAGGGCCCTGGGCCCTGTGCTCTCAGAATTCTGCCTTGGGAAATGATCCTATAGCTGCTGCTTTTTCTTGGTCCTTGGGGCTGGCAGGCCCATAGACCATGGCCTGTTAGGAGGTGTCCTGTCCGTAAAGGAAATTCATCTCTTGTGACAGCCTGGGGCTACCTAGCTCCCAAATCCAGAGGTTGGAAATATCAGGCTGTTAAAATGATCACAGCCTAGCAGGATTGGGAATTGAAACCACAGGCTTTTGCAGTTGGAATGGAGTTCAGTGAACATCTCCCCGATTCCTCTCCTGCTACAGATAAGGAAACAGACCCAGGAGATTAAGTGACTTGGCTAAAGTCACACAGCAAATTAGTAGCCGAGCCGAGACTATCCCTTATCCCTGTGGGTTGGGCAACACTGTTTATTTAGTCCTGAAACTGAATGGCAGATAAGCCCCATGAAGGGTTAGGCTGATGTGCCCTCCAGCAGTATGTGAGAAGCTGCTACCTTCAGGGTTGTGTCAGGGATGAGGATGGGTGCCTGAGCTTAGGTTGTAGAGTGGCTGAGAGGGCCCAGGAGGGCTCGGGACAGCTGTGTGCTGCATGGGGTTGGGTGTCTGCCTGGCTTGCACTCGGTACCCATGGCCACCTCCCCATTTTCTGTGCCTTATCTCACTGTTTCAGCTGAGTCCAAGCTGTTTACTCTGTTCCTCTCCAGAGGGGCTCTCTGTCCCAGTTGGGCAGCTCACCTTTGGGACATAAGCCTTTGCCCCACAAGCTGTGGAGAGGGCCAAAACCAAGCTGCTTGAGCCCACTCTCTTGCTGAGAGTCCAGGCCTGCCTGCCAGCCGGAGGTGCCCCTTATGCACATCCAGTCCTACCAGCCTGCTTCCAGGAGCCTAGAGTGGGAAAGGCACCTGGGGGAGCCCTGGTGAAGGGCTGGACCTGACTCGTGGCGGCAGGAGGAAGACCTGGCTTTCTTGGTTTGTCCAGCTCTGAGGAGCAGCCTTCCCTACTCACTTTCCCCTTGCGGCACCAAATGGTCACTCCTTCCAGAGCAAAAACTGGCACTCATAGCAAGCCAGAACCCCCATTCCCATCCACATGGGTCTGTGGCTGGGTGCAGGCCATGAAAACGGACACCACGAGACAGAAGTGGGGACTGCCTGGCCATCCAGCGCCTTCCCACTCCTTAAGCAAGCACAAAGAAGATAAGGCAGAGAACTGTCAGAGCTGAAAGTTCCTTTGGTTGCTCACAACTCAGGTATGCACCCATGTGGCAGCCAGGCAGCGGAGCCCTACTAGACTGCCAGTCTCATGCACCCAGACCTGTGGCCAGACTGTGGCCTCTGGCTGCCTCAGGCACTTGCCTCTTTGCATCGGGTTTTCCTCCATTAGTAACTACAGCTGAAACAGACATCCTCCACATTGTGCACACTGGTTTTGCCTTTGTCCTCGAGAGTTGATACTTGGCATTAGCATGAAACTTGTGGGTGTGGGAGGATGGAGAGAGAACTCTAACACAAAACATCTTATTAAAATTGTACTTGAGAGATTAAAAAAAAAAAACTCCTGTTGTATTTTGACAGAATTATTTTTATTAAAATACACATCCATGAGCAGTCATGTGTGTCTGGTCTCTGTTTTGAGTCTTATTGAGGTTGGCACCCCTTCTATGACACATCCTGTCCTAAAGGATTTGGGCCCTTCCCAGCCTCTCAAGTGCCCAGGCCCTTAGGTGCCTTCCTCAAGGACCCTTGAAACTGTATTTGTAAGACCCCAAAGAGGACAGGTACTTAAACCTTAGTTTTCTCTTGAAATGGCTTTCATCTTAGACAAGGAAAAAGTAGCAAATTCACCTAAAGAGCCTGGGAGCAGTGACTCACGCCAATAATCTTAGCACGTTGGGAGGCTGAGGCAGGTGGATCCCTTGAGCTCAGGAGTTCGAGAACAGCCTGGGCAACATGGCGAAACCCTTTCTCTACAAAAAATACAAAAATTGGCCAGGTGCAGTGGCTCACGCCTGTAATCCCAGCACTTTGGGAGGCCGAGGTGGGTGGATCACGAGGTCAGGAGATCGAGACCATCCTGGCTAACATGGTGAAACCCCGTCTCTACTAAAAATACAAAAAATTAGCTGGGCGTGGTGGCAGGTGCCTGTAGTCCCAGTTACTCGGGAGGCTGAGGCAGGAGAATGGTGTGAACCCGGGACGCGGAGCTTGCAGTGAGCCGAAGTCATACCACTGCACTCCAGCCTGGGTCAAGGCTGCAGTCAGCTGAGATCGTACCACTGCACTCCAGCCTGGGTGACAGAGTGAGACCCTGTCTCAAAAAAAAAATTCAACTAAATAAAGGTGGGCCACAGGAACTTCTCCCAACAAAAATAAGATATTAAGAATACATTCCAGAGCCAGGTGCAGTGGCTCACACCTGTAATCTCAGCACTTTGGGAGGTCGAGGCGAGCAGATCACCTGAGGTCAGGAGTTTGAGACCAGCCTAGCCAACATGGTGAAACCCCATCTCTACTAAAAGTACACAAATTAGCCGGGCGTGGTGGCGGGCTCCTGTAATTCCAGCTACTAGGGAGGCTGAGGCAGGAGAATTGCTTGAACCTGAGAGGCAAAGGTTTCAGTGAGCCAAGATCGCACCACTGCACTCCACCCTGGGTGACAAGAGCAAAACTCCATCTCAAACAACAACAACAAAACATTCCAGGGCCAGGTGCAGTGGCTCATGCCTGTAATCCCAGCACTTTGGGAGACCAAGGCAGGAGGATCGCTTGACCCCAGGAATTCGAGGCCAATCTGGGCAACATAGTGAGACCCTGTCTCTACAAAAAATGGAAAAAATTAGACATGTTGGTGTGTGCCTGTGGCCCCAGCTTCTCAGGAGGCTGAGGCTGGAGGATTGCTTGAGCCTGGGTGGTTGAGGTTGCAGTGAGCCATGATCGAGCCACTGTACTCCAGCCTGGATGACAGAGCAAGGCCCTGTCTGGAAAAAAAAAAAATTCTAAATATTATTCTCCTCAAATATTGCACAGTCAGAAAGTTTTCTGAGCACACCTCTTTTGAGAGTTGTTGTTTTTGGGGTGGTTTTTTTGAGACAAAATCTTGCTGGGTGCAGTGGCTCACGCCTGTAATCCCAGCACTTTGGGAGGCCGAGGCGGGTGGATCACGAGGCCAGGAGATCCAGACCACGGTGAAACCCCATCTCTACTAAAAATAAAAATAAAAAAAAAAAAAAAAAAAAATTACCCAGGTGTGGTGGCGGGCGCCTGTAGTCCCAGCTACTCGGGAGGCTGAGGCAGGAGAATGGCGTGAACTCGGGAGGCGGAGCTTGCAGTGAGCCGAGATGACGCCACTGCACTCCAGCCTTGGTGACACAGTGAGACTCCATCTCAAAAAAAAAAAAAAAAAAGAATGCTCTTAGGGAAGAGGTAGCATAGAGGGGAAAATGTGGGTTTTACATTAAGCATAAAGTCCTGGTTCTATATAAATAAAGCCAGAGTAGGCTCATTTTCCTCTAGACTAGTGGTTCTCAACTGGGAATGATTTTGCTCCCAGGGAGACACTTGGCAATGTCTGGAGATTTTTTGGTAGTCACAACTGGGCTTGGGGTGCTACTGGCATCTACTGGGTAGAGCCAGGGATGCTGCCAAACATCCTACAATGCAGACAGCTCCCCCCATCCCTGCCCAACAAAGAATTATCAGGTCCAAAATGTCAGTAGTGCCATTGTTGAGAAATCCTACTCAAGAAGAGTGGAACTCTGAAGAATGACTAAGAAACAGATCAAACAGGCACATTTTGACTCTGCCTCCCTTCCGCCTGGCTCTTGAGGATCCAGGAGAGAAAGGATAAAACACCATTAGAAGAGGGGGGGTTTAGGGGTTACAACTTATCACTCGGGGAGCCTTCCATGCTCACAGGTGGTAGGAGTCCTGTCTCCTCGGCTCAAAGCAGGCATAGCTCTACTGCTAGTTAGCATATCTCAGTAGGAACTGCCTCACGCTTAGGTCAGCTGACATATTCTGTCATCACAGGCTGCTCTGGAATGATGGCTGGGAGACCATCCTAATGCCAGCTGAGTGGGGATCTTGATACTCAGCAGGAGGGTCAGACAAGCAGGGATGGGGGCTCCCCATGCAGATACAAACCCCAATCACATTTCCTACACAGCCAGTTTTATTCTAAGATCTACCGGCTTCCTTACTCTAGCTGACAGTCTTCTATTTACTTTGGTGGGGCATAGGCTTCAGTAAAGAGGCCAAGGGGACTGAGGTCACAATCCTGA
Source organism: Macaca thibetana thibetana (assembly GCF_024542745.1). NCBI lineage: Eukaryota > Metazoa > Chordata > Mammalia > Primates > Cercopithecidae > Macaca > Macaca thibetana. The sequence goes on along the minus strand of NC_065597.1, from coordinate 10,891,840 downwards.
AGAGCACTGATATTTAAAGAACAATCAAAAAACATCCAGAGGAAGAGGAGCCCAGATAGGCACCTGAGAAAACGGAAAAACGAGTCACTGGGAGTCAGGAAGCCAGGAAGTCCGACGAGTTCGAGAGAACTGGCCTTCTGCAGATATGTCGTTGTCCAACAAGAAATCGTCTTTCATTCCAGGACCACCAAGGCTAACCACAGCTCCCAAAACCTGGTTCTTGACGCTGGTCAGCGGACCGGAGAGAAGCCAAGCTTAGGAAACCGCTGGCTCCGCCGCCTCCGCCGCCGGAAATGAACGACCTGAGCCTCCTAGCCAGGCTGCTTAACCTCCGCCCCCAACCTGCGAGCATGCGCAGTTCCCCGCTACGGCCCCTCCCAGCGTAGGCCCACTCCCGTTATAGAGCATGCGCAGTCCTTATGCCGTCCCGCCCCTCCCTTTCCAGAGCCCCCCGTTCCTTAGAAACCAGGCGGCGCGTTCCGGGTGGCGGCGCCCTGGACTCGCGGGCCCGCGCATCCTCGCCAGCCTTCCTTAAAGCGGATGGGTGGCTGCCGAGACCCCCCGGGACCCATGGTCTCCAGTGCAGCGCGGAGTGGGCGATGCCAGCGTGCCAGGTGAGAGGCGGCCAGCGGCGGCGGGTGAGGGCGAAGGAGGGCATGGCGCGGCCGGAGCTGGCGGCGACAGGGCCTCCTCCGCGGCCCGGCGCCGGAGGTTGGAGGCGTGGACCCGCAGACCCGGGGCTGGAGGGGGCTCGTTCCAACTGCCTGCAGGCGGGCGGAGTGAAGGGTCGCCTTGGGGTTCGCCCTTTCCACCGCAGAAATAGGACCCGCAGGCTTGGTGGTAGAATTATAGGATTTGGGATCCTGGAAGAACCTGAGACATAATCCATCCTTTACCAGATGCAAAAACCTAGTCTCCCCTGCCCTGTGCCTAGCCGACCTCCTGCCTGTGTTAGGATGGACGCTTTGTGGATGAGGATGTGTGTGAGGTGTAGAAGCTTGGGACAAAGGGCTCGTGGGGTAGCTAGTTCATCCCCTTTCAGAATGATATGGGACTTTTGGGGATAAATATTTAAGAAACGGGTTTTCAGTTGACAGGTGGAAGAAGGGACACCCCAGAAGGTGCGAGTGACTCTGCCAGCCCCCATATACCCTATGGCCACGTCTCAGTGGCCCTGGCCTACCTTTGTAGCTCTGGAAGGAAGCAGATGGACTTGAGACAAAAGGTGAAGTGAGGTATTCCCATCAAGGCCCTATCACACTTAAAAGGTGAGGGAGGAAAAGTGGACAGGAACATGAGGGCTTGGGAATGATTGTGTGAAGAGTTTATCGTCCAGACTACAGCACGATCTAAAGAGCAAGGCAGGGTAGAAGAGTTGAAAGCTGCATTGGATAGGCATCAAGGAAGCTTATTTAACTGTCTTATTTATGTTCATTGTTCCCATAATGTCATCCTGAGGGCAAGAGAGTGGATGCCCTTTTAAATGTCCAAAAAGAACTGGGGCAGGGCAACACCTTTGTGATCTGTGGGGCCCAAAAGCCTCTAAAGGAATAGCCCTTAGTGTGTGGCCCTTAAGTTGAAGGGAACAGCATTTAATTTAGAAAAGGAAGACACTTAAATTTATTGTGATACGGAGCAATATAGAGAAGATGGTTTTCTTTGAGTCGGGGAAGCTAGATTCATTCTTTTTTTTTTTTTTTTTTTTTGAGACGGAGTCTCGCTGTGTGGTCCAGGCTGGAGTGCAGTGGCCCGATCTCGGCTCACTGCAAGCTCCACCTCCCGGGTTCACACCATTCTCCCGCCTCAGCCTCCGAGAAGCTGGGACTACAGGCGCCCGCCACCACGCCCGGCTAGTTTTTTTTTGTATTTTTAGTAGAGACGGGGTTTCACCATGTTAGCCAGGATGGTCTCGATCTCCTGACCTCGTGAGCCACCCGCCTCGGCCTCCCAAAGTGCTGGGATTACAGGCTTGAGCCACCGCGCCCGGCCGCTAGATTCATTCTTGATAAGGAAACTTACTTCCTTCTGAAAAGCTACACTAGAGAACAAAAGAATTTTAAGGCCATCTATTTTACAGAAATCGTGAAAAAATTAACTGCTTTTGGGATTGGGAGTTTAGAGAACCTGCCTGGACCAAGAGAGGAAAATTTTCAACATACGCTTCTGTTGGTCGATTCCTTATTTCACAGATAAAGATCCTATTGTGAGAGGTTTTCTCTTACCACCTGGTTTTCCCACTTTTGCTATGGAATAATCATTGGTTTGGGTTTGTTTATTTATTTATTTATTGAGACGGAGTCTCTGTCACCCATGCTGAAGTGCAGTGGTGCAATCTCAGCTCACTGCAACCTCCGTCTCCCAGGTTCAAGCGATTCTCCGGCCTCAGCCTCCCAAGTAGCTGGGACTACAGGCATGTACCACCATGCCCAGCTAATTTTTGTATGTTTAGTAGAGAAGGGGTTTCACATGTTGGCCAGACTGGTCTCGAACTCCTGACCTCAGATGATCTACCTGCCTCGGCCTCCCAAAGTGCTGAGATTACAGGTGTGAGCCACCACGCCCAGCCCTCATTATTGTTTTTATTTGCTAGGGCAATTGATATCTGATTTCTATAGTAATACTAGAACACATTAGTAGTAGAACTAGGTATTTTTAAAAAAGCCTCTCCTGACCCAAAACTTAAAAATTAGAAGTATGTGATTTTTAAAAGATGGTCCCTGATTCTAATCATCAAAGCTAGTTTGTCCCTCGCTTGATAAAAACAAATTTTCTATTTACATTTGACTTTGCAGCAGGTTTTTCCCCTTGCCCTTATAAGAAGATAGATTGGAAGTATAATAATGTTAACAGGTGAAATCAGTTTAAAGAAGAAAGCTTTGGGCCGGGCGCAGTGGCTCATGCCTGTAATCCTAGCACTTTGAGAGGCCGAGGTGGGTGGATCATCTGAGGTCAGGAGTTTGAGACCAGCCTCACCAACATAATGAAACCCCATCTCTACTGAAAATACAAAATTAGCTGGGCATGGTGGTACACGTCTGTAATCCCAGCTACTTGGGACACTGAGGCAGGAGAATCGCTTGAACTTGGGAGGCAGAATTCGCAGTGAGCCGATACCGCGCCATTGCACTCCAGCCTGGATGACAAGAGCTAAACTCTGGTTCAAAAAAAAAAAGAAGAAAACTTTGTTTTGGCTTCATAATTTCAGCATCATACCATAACTATGGGTATTGTGACTGTGCTTTTTACTGACTTTTCTTGCACTTGTGGGGTTATTTTGTATAAATACCTCAGGAGATATAATGGAGCATTATCAGAAGCAGATGTAACCTGTGCGGAAAATCAGTACTGTTAACCAAATTCTGTCAGAAAGACTTCATGAAAATCATTGTGTTCTGTGCAGAAACCTTCATTACTTTCAGGTTGACCCAGAGGAAGGTAAGACAAGGAGGCCAAAATCAAGTCAAGGTAAAATGGAAGGGAGCAGTTGCCATCTGTGGAACTGGATGGAGTGTGGGAGAGTGTTTTGAACGTGGGCCCAAATACTTTGAATGAGCTTTGGAGAGGGTACTGCTTAAATATGGCTGTGGTGTGCCCTGTGGATTTGTGTGCGTTTTCTGAACTCCAATCAGAAAAACACTTGTTTTCAGAGAAGGGTAGATTTACAGAGGACTCTCAAAAGTCCTGGTTGCTATGACAGTGAAACCTTTGACAAATAATTACTTAACTTCTATGCCATTTTCTGGAGCAACTGAGGGCAGTTATCATATCTGGCCTGTAATAAAGTAATCAACAGTGTTTGACAGGCCAACCGTGAGGAAACTACCAGATAAACCAGCAATGCTAACAGAAGCTACTTTCACTGAACTGATTTTCTAGTTTTCCCATAAGAGGAGAAATGGAATGGAGATGCAATGTCATCTGATGTTAGAAGTTGAAATGCAGAGGTTGGTGTTCAGAAAACACAGGAATCAGAGAGACCGCTAACTTAGAAATAGGAAAAGTGCCTTTCTGATGCCTGAAAAGTCACTCATGCATATTTTTTTTTAAATGTTTATTCATTTTTGAGACAGGGTCTTGCTCTGTCACCAAGGCTGGAATACAGTGGCGTGATCACAGCTCACTGCAGCCTCTGACTCCTGGGCTCAAGTGATCCCCCCCACCTCAGCCTCCTGAGTAGCTGGGACCACAGGTGCATGTCACCATAGCCAGCTAATAAAAAAAAGTTTGTCTTTTTTTTTTTTTTTTTTTTTAAGAGATGGGGGTCTCTATGACAGGGGGTCCAATTCTAGAACAAATCCACAATTGGAATTAGAGTACATCTAGGAAAGAATGGAATTGGAGATTTTGCTATTTTTGAGAACTTATATGCAGTTTAGCAATGGAACATTATCTTTCTTACATTCAAAAGTAGTAGGTTTATATTAGCAAACTTAAAAGTAAACTGAAATTTGGAGTCTAAAAGTCCTTATGGAAAATTTAAATGGCAGGTGTTTTAAAAATTGAGAATGAAAGATACTTGAAAAACTTGGGTTCATGAAAGTTAGAATGATAAGAGATACTGAGAAAAACATGAAAGCAGGAAGACTTCCCTATACTCTAACACCACCTTATAAGTTAGACATTGGGTCGGGAATGAGCTCACTAAAGTACCTTGTCTTCAAAGACGTAAGAAATGAAAATTTTCTCTCATAGTGATGTGAATAAACACTTAGAAAATATGGATTAGACTTTGGGAGGCTGAGGTGGGCAGATCACGAGATCAGGAGATTGAGACCATCCTGGCTAACACGGTGAAACCCCGTCTCTACTAAAAGTACAAAAAATTAGCTGGGTGTGGTGGCGGACACCTGTAGTCCCAGCTACTCTGGAGGCTGAGGCAGGAGAATGGCGTGAACCTGGAAGGCGGAGCTTGCAGTGAGCCGAGATTGAGCCACTGCACTCCAGCCTGGGTGACAGAGCGAGACTCCGTCTCAAAAAAAAAAAAAAAGAAAATATGGATTAGAGCCAGGCGCAATGGCTCACGCCTGTAATCCCAGCACTTTGGGAGGCCAAGGCGGGTGGATCGCCTGAGGTCAGGAGTTGGAGACCAGCCTGGCCAACATAGTGAAACCCTGTCTCTACTAAAAATACAAAAAATTAGCTGGGTATCCTGGCGGGTCCTTGTGATCCCAGCTACTAGGGAGGCTGAGGCAGGAGAATCGCTTGAACCCAGGAGGCAGAGGTTGCAGTGAGCCAAGATCATGCCGTTGCACTCCAGCCTGGGCAACAAGAGCAAAAGTATGTCTCAAAAACAAACAAACAAAAAGCAAATATGGATTAAACATTAAGAAGGAAGAGTTGAGTATTTCCACGTTACTTAGTACACTTAAACCCTATCCTTAAGCACTTGTTTGCTAGCTCCTGCTCTTAGAAAGGGAGTTGCAAGTGGTGTTTTTGTCCAAAGTACTGTCATTTCTCAAGGTAGCCGGTGATAAAATGTATATACTCTTTGGGACCCTGGATAGTCTTGAAATTCATGGGAACATAGCTCACTCTCTCTGCCACCTCTCTAAGTCGTTCCCAAGAGCTTCTGTAAAGATTTCTATCAATCCTCTATTTGATCCAAATCCAAGGATTTGGAATGAAGGCTGTGAGAAATGGGAACTGGGTATTTAGTGTGGTCTTCCTTTCTGACCTGGGATAACTGCTTCTCTCAAATTGTCAGCTCTCAATTTCTCATGAGACTAGATAACCCCAAAATAGAACCCAGAACACTTCTACTTGGCTTTGAGATTCTACTGTATCACTTTATAACCTCAAAATCTTCATCATTTACTTTCACAATTGTATTTTACTTAGGATGATAACCTTAGGCAAATCGTGTAATTTCTGGATCATAATTTTTTTTGAGACAGTGTTTCTATCTCCCAGGCTGGAGTGTATTAGCACAATCGCGGCTCACTGCAGTGTCCACCTCCTGGGTTCAAGCGATTCTTGTGCCTCAGCCTCCCGAGTAGCTGGGATTACAGGTGTGCGCCTTCATGCCTGGCTAATTTTTGTATTTTTAGTAGAGATGGGGGTTTTGTCATGTTGGCCAGGCTGGTCTTGAACTCCTGGCCTCAGTGATCTGCTCACCTCAACCTCCCAAAGTGCTGGGATTACAGGTGGGGGAGCGACCCTGACTGGCCACTAGACCATAATTTCTTAACCTGTATAACAGGAAGCAAAATGAAAATGTCGTAAATGTGTAACAGTAGAGAATGAAAAGCTCGTTCACATGGTCAGTGGCTGTGATATTGTGAAATGTATATTTGGTCTTCTGTCTCTGTTTCCTGGCATGCAATTTCAGTAGGTTGGTGCAAAAGCAGTTGCGGATTTTGCTGCAAAGTAATGGCAAAAACCACGATTGCTTTTGCACCAACCAAATCGCTGGAATCTCCTAAGTGATGGATTTTTGTATGCTAGTGAGTTGGCTGGTGGCTGGCAGCTCCTGGGTAGTTTCAGGCTGAGGACTGGTCACAGGAAACATCAAAGCATTATTAGAGGGTTGTGACTTTCAGCCCCACTCCCCAGCCTCTGGGGAGGAGAGCAGGACTGAAGGTTAAGTTGATCAATGGCCAGTGGTTTAATCAATCATGCCTAGTTAATGAAGCCTCCATAAACACAGGGAGGTCACGAAAGCTCCAAGCCCCTTTCCCCATACCTTGCCCTATGTACCTTCTTCATCTCTATCCTTTATAATGTTCTTTATAATAAACTAGTAAATAAAAGTACGTTTTCCACAGAGTTCTGTGAGCTGCCCTAGCAAATTAATTAATCTGAAGGAGAGAGTCATAGGATCTCCATTCTGTAGCCCATCAGGCAGAGGCACAGTTGAAATAACCTGGGGCTTTTGATGGCATTGGAAGTTGGGGAGGGGAAGTCTGTGGGACTGAGCCCTCTACCCGGGGGATCTGATGTGATTCTCCAGGTAGATAACGTCACAATTAAATTGAGGGACACCCAACAGGTGTTGACTGCAGAATTGCTTGCTAGCCTGGTGTATGGGGAGAAACCCCCACACATTGGTCTTCTGTGTTGATCGTTGTGGTGTAAAAGCAGAGGAAAAACAATTGAAGTTTGTCTTTCCACTTTCACAATGACATATCTATTATGTAACCCATAAAACTATTTATGATACCATGAAAAATCCTTATGTCTGGCTGGGTGTGGTGGCTCACGCATGTAATCCCAACACTTTCAGAGGCTGAGGTGGGCGGATCACTTGAGGCCAGGAGTTCAAGACCAGCCTGACCCAGATGGCGAAACCCTGTCTCCACGAAAAAATACAGAAAATTAGCTGGGTGTGGTGGTGCATGCTTGTAGTCCCAGCTACTCAGGAGGCTGAGGCAGGAGAATCACTTGAACCTGGGAGGCAGAGGTTGCAGTGAGCCGAGATTGCATCACTGCACTCTAACCTGGGCGACAGTAAGACTCCATCTCAAAAAGAAAAAAGAAAAATGCTTGTGTCAAAAGAGTAAGTAAAATAACTCAGGATACAAAACTGTGAATACAATATGATTACCAAACAAATGTAAAAAAGTAGCCAAAATAGAACATAAGAAAACACCATAGTTTTCTTAGTATGTATTTTATTATTATTATTATTATTTATGATTTTTGGTTGAATTTCTTTGTAAAAACATTGACCACCATTTAACATGTAGTGGCAGCCAGGCACGGTGGCTCATACCTGTAATCCCAGCACTTTGGGAGGCCAAGACAGGCCTGTCACCTGAGGTCAGGAGTTCAAGACCAGCCTGGCCAACATGGTGAAACCCCATCTCTACTAAAAATACAAAAATTAGCTGGGCGTGGTGGCACCTGCCTGAAGTCCCGGCTACTCAGGAGGCTGAGGCAGGAGAATTGCTTTAACCCAGGAGGCAGAGGCTGCAGTGAGCCGAGATCATGCCACTGCTCTCCAGCCTGGGCAACAGAGCAAGACTCTGTCTCAAAAAATAAATAATAAATAAATAAATATTAGCCAGTGGTGGTGGTGCACACCTGTAATCTCAGCTACTCAGGAGGCTGAAGCAGGAGAATGGCTTGAACCCAGGAAGCAGAGGTTGCAGTGAACTGAGATTGTGCCACTGCACTCCAGCCTGGGCGACACAGTGAGACTCCTTAAAATACAAACATGCAGTGGCAACAAAATGCATCCAATTTACATGCATCAACAAGTTAAATCACAATACATGAACAACACAAATTTCAAACAAACAGTACTGAAATAGCTTGTGTTGCATTTACTACAGTACTTGTACTCCTAATAGAGATGGGTCTATATTTTAAAAAGTAAACCCTCTTAAAAGTTTTTTGCTGGTATAAATGAGGATATAAACTCATCTTCTGAGAGACTTCACCCCCTCTCACTCTATGAAAATTGGTTTGTGAGTGGGGAGAATGATGGCAGGGACTACTAGGTGGCACTGATGTTTCCTTTCCCAGGTGTCAGTGAACCAAACAGTAATGAGGTTACCTGGATAACGAGTGTGTGTGTTTGTGTGTGTGTAATTGAAAGGTGACTATACACGACTGGGCACAGTGGCTCACACCTGTAATCCCAGCACTTTGGGAGGCCGAGGCGGGTGGATCACTTGAGGTCAGGAGTTCGAGATGACCCCGGGCAACATAGTGAAACCCCTTCTCTACTAAAACTACAAAAATTAGCCAGGTGTGGTGGTGCATGCCTGTAATCACAGCTTCTTGGGAGGCTGAGGCAGGAAAATCACTTAAACCTAGGAGGCAGAGGTTGCGGTGAGCCGAGATCATGCCACCACACTCCAACCTGGGTGACAGAGCAAGACTCTGTCTCCAAAAAAAAAAAAAAAGTGACTATATAGATCTTAAATGTTGCTTTCTAAGGCTGCTGTTTCTTGTTGACAGGTGGTTTTGACCATTTGGGTTTCTTTAGTGGTGCTTGATGGACAGCAAGTATATTATAGGATGTTCCATGTGGCTAGTGGTTTTTATGGCAGGGTAGCTCCTCCTAGGAAATGATTCTCTCTGAGAGGCCCTTCTAGGGGTGACTCTGGGAGCACGTGAGATTGTGTGATTGTCCTGCAAAGCATCCTCTGATTGTCAGGGAGAAGGGGGATGGAAGAGAGGTCAGTTATACATCCGGTTGCTTTTCAACCTTTTGTATTCATATTCCTGAACTCACATTCAGAAGCTCAGGGGACACAGCTTGTATTTTGGAGCAATGGGGAAGATGATTTAACATAGTATTTCTTTTTTTTTTTTTTTTTTTTTTTTTTTTTTTTTTTTTTTTGAGACGGAGTCTCGCTCTGCCGCCCAGGCTGGAGTGCAGTGGCCGGATCTCAGCTCACTGCAAGCTCCGCCTCCCGGGTTCACGCCATTCTCCTGCCTCAGCCTCCCGAGTAGTTGGGACTACAGGCGCCCGCCACCTCGCCCAGCTAGTTTTTTGTATTTTTTAGTAGAGACGGGGTTTCACCGTGTTAGCCAGGATGGTCTCGATCTCCTGACCTCGTGATCCGCCCGTCTCGGCCTCCCAAAGTGCTGGGATTACAGGCTTGAGCCACCGCGCCCGGCCAACATAGTATTTCTTATCTGATGTTATTTTCAAAATAAATCACTGTAATTCAATGACTGTTTTAGTTCTCTTAGCCCTGGGCTTGCTCCTGTTCATGGTGGGTTTTTTTGTTTTTGTTTTTTTGCTTTTTTTTTTTCTTTGAGACGGTGTTTCGCTCTTGTTGCCCAGGCTAGAGTGTAGTGGTGCAATCTTGGCTCACTACAACCTGCGCCTCCCAGGTTCAACTGATTCTCCTGTCTCACCCTCCCAAGTAGCTGGGATTACAGGAGCATGCCACCATGCCTGGGTAATTTCTGTATTTTTAGTAGAGACGGGGTTTCATCATATTGGTTAGGCTGGTCTTGAACTCCTGACCTCAGGTGATCCACCCGTCTCAGCCTCCCAAAGTCCTGGGATTACAGGCATCAGCCACCGCGCCTGGCCTCATGGTGTTTTTTTTTTTTTTTGAGACAATCTTGCTCTGTTGCCCAGGCTGGAGTGCAGTGCTGGGATCTTAGCTCACTGCTGCCTCCACCTCCTGGGTTCAAGTGATTCTCATGCCTCAGCCACTGAGATTCGATATTTTACATCTCTCATTTAGCAGCTAGCTGGAAGATTGTTAACTCACTACTCAACATGGTCATGGCCCAGCTGGTAAGCCGTTTTCTGTGTATAAGTAGGTGGTGCTTGTGAAGGGCCCTGGACCTTTCCTGTCACGGGGGAACTACTTAACCTTCCCAGTGACCAGAGACTATGTAACACAGAGTTATAGAACACCCATCAGGGTCCCTGCACTCTTGAGTACCCTGAAATCCAGAAGGAAGACAGATGGGTGACCCAAAGTGTCTTTTGCTACCATTGAAATAGCAAGCACTTTTCTCAGAAACAGAGCACTCCTATCTATATAGAAGGTAGAAAACACAAGAAAACTTCAGTCAATTAGGTTTGCACATTGAAAAATGTTTAGCATAATTAAATACCCTCTTCTTGGGACCACAGGTAACACCTCTCTAGGGTTGGCTACTTCATGTGCATCGCAGACAAGTGTGCTTTACCTCAGTGATTCAAAGGCAAAGGCAGAGTCTTGGTTTACATGCCTGCCACAGGGAAAGGTCTTTGAACACTCACTATGTTCTTCAGTCACATCAGTCCTTGGTATTTGGCTAAGGGTAGCAAGAAATGGAAACTGTAAGCTCCAGGGACCTGGCCTGTTTGTTTGGATCATGCTTGTATGTCCCAACTCCTGGCATAATGCTTGATTCAGGTGGCATTTAAAAATGTTAGGGAATGACTGGGCACAGAGGCTCATGCCTGTTATCCCAGCACTTTGGGAGGCCAGATCACTTGAGGTCAGACGTTCGAGACCATCCTGGCCAACATGGTGAAACCCCGTCTCTACTAAAACTACAACAGTTAGCCAGGTGTGGTGGTGTGTACCTGTAATCCCAGCTACTCGGGAGGCAGACGCTTGAGAATTGCTTGAACACTGGAGGCAGAGGTTGCAGTAAGCCGAGATGGTGCCACTGCACTCCAGCCTGGGTGACAGAGGGAGACTCCATTTCAAAAAATAAATAGGCCGAGTGCAGTGGCTCACACGTATAATCCCAGCACTTTGGGAGGCCGAGGTGGGTGGATTACTGGAGGTCAGGAGTTCAAGACCAGCCTGGCCAACATGGTGAAACCCTGTCTCTACTAAAACTACAAAATTGTCTGGGCGTAGTGGTGTGCACCTGTAATCCCAGCTACTTGGGAGGCTGAGGCAGAAGAATCGCTTGAACCTGAGAGGCGGAGGTTGCAGTGAGCTGAGATTGTGCCATTGCACTCCAGCCTAGGCAAAAAAGAGGGAAACTCCATCTCAAAAAAATATATATAAAGGCCGGTACGGTGGCTCACGCCTATAATCCCAGCACTTTGGGAGGCCGAGACGGGTGGATCACAAGGTCAGGAGATCGAGACCATCCTGGCTAACACGGTGAAACCCCGTCTCTACTGAAAATACAAAAAATTAGCTGGGCGCGGTGGCGGGCGCCTGTAGTCCCAGCTACTCGGGAGGCTGAGGCAGGAGAATGGTGTGAACCCGGGAGGCGGAGCTTGCAGTGAGCTGAGATCCGGCCACTGTACTCCAGCCTGGGCGACAGAGCAAGGCTCTGTCTCAAAAAAAAAAAAAAAAAAATATATATATATATATAGATACATATATAAAATCAATAAATACCTAATGTAGCCAGTAGATAAGTACTTTGCCTATGTTAGTAAGTAGCTGAGGTGGGGTGTGATGGCTCATTCCTGTAATTCCAGCACTTTGGGAGGCCAAGGCAGACGGATCACAAGGTCGGGAGTTTGAGACCACCCTGGCCCACATGATGAAACCCCGTCTCTACCAAAAATACAACAATTAGCCCAGTGTGGTGGCACGTGCCTATAATCCCAGCTCCTCAGGAGGCTGAGGCAGGAGAATCGCTTGAACCTGGGAGGTAGAGGTTGCAGTGAGCCAAGATCGTGCCACTGCACTCCCGCCTGGGCGACAGAATAAGACTCCATTTCAAAAAAATAAAACCTCACAGTGATCCAGATACTCCTGTGAGTGTTAAATTTACTTCTCCTTTATGATCCAATTTTTCTGATCCTTTTTGTACATTGGGTAGTTATGCTTCATAGGATAGATCATTAGCCTGTCATTAGTGTCCTTCCTGGGACACTGTGTGGAGCAAGGTAGAATTAGGAGCTGGCATCTCTGGCTAGGGCTTGGTCTGTTCTCTGATGACATGGTAGTTGCCTAGCAGTTTACTGCCATGTCAACTATAGAGCTGGAGGGGTAGCATTTCTTTCCTTTGCTTTTCCTTTATTTATTTATTTATTTATTTATTTTGAGACAGAGTCTCACTCTGTCCCCCAGGTTGGAGCGCAGTGGCGTGATCTTGGCTCACTGCAACGTCCACATCCCAGGTTCAAGCGATTCTCCTGCCTTGGCCTCCTGAGTAGCTGGGATTACAGGCATGCACCACCATGGTCAGCTAATTATTATTATTATTTTGTATTTTTAGTAAAGACAGGGTTTCTCCGTGTTGGCCAGACTGGTCTCGAACTCCTAGCAGCAGGTGATCCACCTGCCTTGGCCTCCCAAAGTTCTGGGATTACAGGTGTGAGCCACCACGTCCCACCTGTATGCTTGTTTTTCAATCGTTACTCAGCACCTACTCCATGTCAGGCACTGTGCTCTGTCCTGGTGACATAGCAGCATGTGAGACAAGCAAGGTCCTGCCATCATGACAGACACTAAATAGGTGAGCCAGTGAAGCATGCTGAGCATTTGAAAGCCAAAGCTGAGGCTGCTGTGGGGACTGTGAATAGAATCACTTAACCAGCTGAGGCACAGCTTCTCTGAAGAAATGTTGTTTAACTGGAGACCTAACAGATCTCCTGAGAAGGAGTTAAACTGGGATAGTCGGAAAAGGTTGTCCCAGGCAAAGCAAACAGCATGGACCACAATCTCTGAGCAGAACTGAAAGGGTCAGGCATGGTAGCTTCTAGCCTGACAAATGCAGTCATAGGAGAAAGATGAAGAACGGTCCCACCCACACTGGGGAGATGCTTTGTGAGCCCCATCAAGGAATTTGGGCTTTATCCTATGGGCACTTAAGGGTTGGGGAAGAAAATGGTCAGAACCAGGAGAGAGACATCAGGATGTCCAGCTGATGGAATGGAAGGATGGACTGGCCATGGGGGCAAGGAGGCTTCACTGCAGCCATAGTGGTTCCTGAACTGGTCAGGTTTCAGTCACTATCATTTATTTGGGTCCATTATCACTTGCCTTCCCTTCACATTTGTCTGTTGACATTTGACTCAGTATGTCCCTTAGGTGCTAGGTCACTGTTGTCCTGCAAGGCTTGCTCAACACAATATAACTTCTCTGGTAAGAGGGAGGAAACTTGACTGCAAGGGGACTGAGGTGATGGATAGGCCTGGGTCATGCCCTGTGGAGGAGGCATGATGGTTGGAGAGACAGTTCTATGTGAGAGCAGCATCTTGGCGTATCATAATGTAGTAGAAGACAGAGCAGCAGTTCATCTTCCTTACCCCAAGCATCAAGCAAAGCTATTATGGTGCTTGTTTTCTTTCCTGAACCTTCAAGCCAGATTCCGCTCCAAAGTACTTAGGCTAGTGACATAAGAAATCTCTTTATTACTTTTTTGTTGTTGTTGTTGAGATGGAGTCTTGCTCTGTCGCCCAGGCTGGAGTGCAGTGGCGCCATCTCTGCTCACTGCAAGCTCCACCTCCCGGGTTCACGCCATTCTCCTGCCTCAGCCTCCTGAGTAGCTGGGACTATAGGTGTCCACCAGCATGCCCGGCTAATTTTTTGTATTTTTAGTAGAGACTGGGTTTCACTGTGTTAGCCAGGGTGGTCTCAATCTCCTGACCTCATGATCCACCTGCCTTGGCCTCCTAAAGTGCTGGGATTACAGGCGTGAGCCACCGCGCCTGGCCTCTTTATTACATTTTTAAGCATATCCCAAGAGCCTACTGAATTATGTATGGTTTTGATGAGCTCAGTATATATCTTAGTTTATTGACTGACTATGCAGGAACTAGGCCTGAAATCTTTCATTCTTTTAGCAAATATTTAGCACCAACTACATGTCAGAACTTGTTTTAGGCACTGGGGATATAGCAGTGAACAAAACAGACAAAAAATTCGCTGTCTTCAGGGAGCATACATTCTAGCAGGGATGGTGGGGAGAGACAAACAATGGAAAAATATACCTGTTTCTGTAAAGACAACATAGAAGTAGAGACCTAAAGGAAACATGAGAGAGAGAGAAAGCCAAGTGGATGTCTGCACAGTAGAGGACAGTGTAAGTGCAAAGGTCCTGAGGCAGGATGTACCTGACATGTTTGGGGTGCAGACACCAGAAAGCTACCATTACTGGAGCAGAGTGAGTGAAGGAAGAGTGAGTAGGATATAAGATCGGAAAGGTAGGCCGGGTGCAGTGGCTCACACCTGTAATCCCAGCACTTTGGGAGGCCAAGGCGAGCGGATTACGAGGTCAGAAGATTGAGACCATCCTGGCTAACGTGGTGAAACCCCATCTCTACTAAAAATACAAAAAATTAGCTGGGAGTGGTGTCAGGCGCCTGTAGTCCCAGCTACTTGGGAGGCTGAGGCAGGATAATCACTTGAACCCAGGAGACAGAGGTTACAGTGAGCCGAGATTGCGCCACTGCACTCCAGCCTGGGCAACAGAGCGAGACTCCGTCTCCAAAAAAAAAAAAAAAAAAAAATCAGAAAGGTAAAAGGAGTGTGGGATTGCAGACATGTATCATGTAGGGCCTTGTAGGTCAGTGAAAGAACTTTGGCTTTTACTCCAAGAGAGATGGGAAACGTTTGGAGGTTTGGACAGAGGAGTGGCTTAATCTGACTACATTTTAATCGAGTTCCTCTCAGTGGTATGTTGAGAGTAGATGGGAGGCAGGGGGTCAGGTAGGGTAGAAGCTGGGAGACCAGTTAGGCTATTGCAATAATGTAGGAGAGAGGTAAGGGTGGACTGAACAAAGGTGGTAGTAATAGCAGTTGTGGGAGGTGGTTGAATGCAGGGTATATTTTGAAGGTAGAGAGTTAGCAAAACTTGTTAATGGATCAGATGTGAAGTGTGAAAGAAAAAGAAGAATCAAGGATAACTCCAAGATTTTAATTTGAACAGTTGAAAAATTTGTGTTACCAGTTTCTGAGATGAAGGCATTGTGGGAAGAGTATGTTTGTTGGGGAGAAACATCAGGAGTTTAGTTCTGGACATTTTAAGTCTGAGATACCTATTAAACATCCAAGTAGAGATGTTTTTGTTTTTTTTTTTTTTTTTTTTTTGAGACAGAGTCTCACTCTGTCACCCAGGCTGGAGTGCAGTGGCCAGATCTCAGCTCACTGCAAGCTCCGCCTCCCAAGTTTACGCCATTCTCCTGCCTCAGCCTCCCGAGTAGCTGGGACTACAGGCGCCCGCCACCTCGCCTGGCTAGTTTTTTTTTTTTTGTATTTTTTAGTAGAGATGGGGGTTTCACCGTGTTAGCCAGGATGGTCTTGATCTCCTGACCTTGTGATCCGCCCGTCTCGGCCTCCCAAAGTGCTGGGATTACAGGCTTGAGCCACCGCGCCCGGCCCAAGTAGAGATGTTAATAGGCAGTTGTTTGCACCCGTCTGGAGCTCAAAGAGGACCTGGCTGATAACTTTGGGAGTCAGCAGGGAATAGATAACATTTAAAAGCCATAACACTGAATGGAACCACCAAGGGAGTGAGTATAGTTGGAAAGGAGAAATAGACTGGGGACTGAGCCATGGTTACTACAGTCACCATCAGGAGAAACGAGCAGAAGGAACCGAGAAGTGGTCAGAGAGGTAAGAGGAAAATCAGGAGAAATTTGTGTTGTGGAAGTCAGGTGAAGAGTGTTTCAGAGAGGTTGGAATCGGCCATGTCAGATGCTGCTGATAGGCAAAGTGGGATGAAGGTGGGAATTGACCACCGGATTTAATTGTATTTGATAAAGATCAGATAGCTGAAGCTTGGTTATTTGTAGTGTGATTTACAACCAATAATCTAGGGTTTTCAGCCACGATGCCTGAACACAGAGCATCATGAGAGAGTTGCATAATTGCAGTTTGAAGTTCTGAACATTTTACTTTTCTTTCCTACCTCTTTTGGACTCTTCATTCTGAAGAAATGCTTTTGGGTCTGGTTACTGCTCTGGGGAAGGGGAGTGTCTGTTAATCACAAATTGGGTTTTTAATGACGTTGGGCTGCTGTGCCTTTTACTGCACTACCAGTGTCAATGTTTGGGTTTTTTTCATGATGATGAAGACTATTCAGGACCATGGTGATAGGTATAGGTACCTCTGCAATGAGTCTTGCAGTCGGGGAGAGAGACTGAGCTCAACTCTGAATACAGCACAGCCAGTGGGGATTGATAGTCAAGGAGCAGGGTAAGGGTCAGTGGATAGAAAATGACTCACAATGTCAGTGTTTTATCGTAATTCAGCCTCAGAGTGTGAAACCTTTCTCACGTGGAACTCGAAGTGCATTATAAATCTGTCATTGAACACTTTTAAATTAAGGCTAACTTTGGGAGGCCAAGGCGGGCAGATCACTTGAGGTGAGGAGCTTGAGACCAGCCTGGCCAACATGGTGAAACCCAGATTCTACTAAAAATACAGGACTGGCATGGTGGCTCATGCCTGTAATCCCAGCACTTTGGGAGGCCAAGGCAGGAGGATCATTTGAGCCCAGGAGTTCAAGGTTACAGTAAGCTGTGATTGCCCCATTGCCCTCCAGCTAGAGCAACAGAGCGAGACCCTGTCTCTAAAAAAAATAATAAATAAAAATACAAAAAAAAAAATCAGCTGGGCGTCATAGTGCACGCCTGTAATCCCAGGTACTCGGGAGGCTGAGGCAGGAGAATCACTTGCACCCAGGAAGCAGAGATTGTGGTGAGGCAAGATTGTACCACTGCATTCCAGCCTGGGCGACAGAGTGACACTCTGATCCCCCCCTAAAAAATAAAAAATAGGCCGGGCGCGGTGGCTCAAGCCTGTAATCCCAGCACTTTGGGAGGCCGAGATGGGCGGATCACGAGGTCAGGAGATCGAGACCATCCTGGCTAACATGGTGAAACCCTGTCTCTACTAAAAAATACAAAAAACCAGCCGGGCGAGGTGGCGGGCGCCTGTAGTCCCAGCTACTCGGGAGGCTGAGGCAGGAGAATGGCGTAAACCCGGGAGGCGGAGCTTGCAGTGAGCCAAGATCCGGCCACTGCACTCCAGCCTGGGCGACAGAGCAAGACTCCATCTCAAAATAAATAAATAAATAAATAAATAAAATAAAAAATAATAATAAACATAAGGCTAATTTGGCTGGGCACGGTGGCTCACACCCATAATCCCAACACTTTGGGAGGCTGAGACAGGCAGATCACTTGAGGACAAGAGTTGAATACCAGCCTCAAGACCAGCCTGGGCAACATAGGAAACCCCCTCTCTACCAAAAAATACAAAAAAATAGCTGGGTATGGTGGCACGTGCCTGTGGTCCTAGCTACTCAGGGGGCTGAGGTGGGAGGAATGCTTGAACCCAGGAGGCAGAGGTTGCAGTGAGCTGAGATCATGCCACTGCACTCCAGTCTGGTGACAGAGTGAGACCCAATAATAATAATAATCATAAGGCTAATTTATATCCTGTTGAGTCTCTCATAGCACTATTCTTTTCCTTTTTAGCATTTAATCTCAAATTGTAATTACATATTTATGTGATTATTTGATTATCTTATCTCTCCTCCTAGGCTGTACGCTCTATGCAAGTAGAAACTATATCTGTTTGGCTTGCCAAAGTATCCTGTGCTTTGCTGAGGCCTGGCTCATAGTCCGTGCCTAATAAGTATTTATTAATCAACTTGCATAAATTACAGGTGTCATTTTATACACAAGCACCTAAAACACCTAATCAGCTTAGCTAATGTCACAATCTTTTTTTTTTTTTTTTTTTTTGAGATAGGCTCTGTTGCCCAGGCTGGAGTACAGTGGTGCAGTCACAGCCCACTGCAGCCTTGACCTACTGGGCTCAAGAGATCCTCCCACCTCAGTCTCCTCTCCTGAATAGCTGGGACTACAGGTGTATGCCACCATACCTAGCTAATTTTTGTATTTTTTGTGGAGGAGGAGTTTTGCCATGTTGCCCAGGCTGGTCTCAAACTCCTAGGCTCAAGTGATCCACTTGCCTGGACCTCCCAAAGTCCTGGGATTACAGGTGTGAGCCACAGCTCTCAACTCTACAGTTTGTTTTGAAGTTAGGTTGAGGATCTGTCTCACTTCATAACTAGGGCCCTGACTCACCTCTGGCCCCAGTGCTTTACTTTAGCTTGTGTTATATTAGGATAAAATTACTGAAAAGAATTCACCCACAGAAAAATCAAATTCTGAAACAAGTCTTATTTGCATTTCAAATAAATGGAATTCTACAGTATGGGTCTTGACACTGGCCCTTTGGAATGTGCCTGAGGGGACAGAAGTGTGCAGCAAGTCTGTGGAGGTGCCTTTCAAGATTCAGTGCTCTGGAAGGTGGGGGCTGGCTCTGGGGCTAGTTCATGGTGAGTGGCCCTTGAGGCACAGTAGAGGCTGACACTAAGTGAGGGCTTGCCACTCTTTCAGTGCCAAGTCTTATTGCCCAACCTGTATAGCTACAACTACAAACTGATACATACCAATGCTCTATGAATAGCCATCGTTAAGTTTGCTTGCCAGAAGTGATACCAGAGAACCCCTCTTGAACCCTCCCTTCCTCAGTATGAGTTGTTGGTGAGTGGTGAGGACTTCTAACATCTGGAGCTCAGCCACTCACCCAGTGTGACACTGCCCAGGGAAAAGTGCCATCTTCAGATATATTCAGCAAGTTCTGGGACTCACCAGCCTACTGGGCCTTAGCTTGAAGTTACTTTCTCAGAAAACTTATTCTTTTGGCCCCAGCCTGTATTGATGATGTTCCCAAAAGTAAGCTTACAGGTTTTTTTTGTTTTTTTTTTTAAAGGAAGAAGACTTCTAATTCGCACATACCCCTTTAGTTTGATTACAGAACTGAATCTGCAAGCTGTGAACGGGTTGTTCTATGGCCTTGGGCACAACTACTTAAGGCTATTAAAAATTAAGGTATACTTTACATACGATTAAAAACACAGATCTTAAATATTCAATTTGATGAGTTTTGACAATTGTACCACCATGTAACCCAAGCACCACACAAGATATAGAACATTTCCATCACTCTAGAATGTGGCCTTGTGCCCCTTTTTGGTTGATTCCCTCCACCAAAGCCACCACCGCCACTGCCGCCTTCTGACTAGTATCACTGTAAATAAGGCTGGCTCCTGAATTTCAAAAAAGTGGAATTCTACAGTATGGGTCTTTTGTGTGCGGACCTGCCATCTTTCACTCTACATAAGTTTTTAAGATTCATACAGGCTAGGCGAGGTGGCTCATTGTAATCCCAGCGCTTTGGAAGACTGAGGCAGGAGGATCACTTGAGGCCAGCAGGTTGAGACCAGCCTGGGCAACATAGTGAGACTCCCATCTCTACAAAAAATTAATGAAATTTTTAAAAAGAAAAAAATTCATTAATAGTTAATTCCTTTTTACTGTTTTACTGTATTCCATTGTGTGACATCATAATTTATGATGTTCTGTGAACGTTTGTTTCCAGTGTGGGGCCATTATGAATAAGGCTGCTGTGAACATTTGTATAATTTTTTTTTGTGGACTTATGTTTTTATTTTCTTACATAAATATCTGTAAGTGGAGTTGCTGTGATTGGGTTGATATATGTTTAACTATAAGAAACTGTCAATTTTCCAAAGTGGTTGTACTGTTTCACACTCCCACCAAGAACGTATGAGAGTTCCATTTGCCACATATCCTCTCCAAACTTCAGGATTGTAAGTCTTTTTTTTTTTTTTTTTTTTTTAAGATGGAGTTTCACTCTTGTGGCCCAGACTGGAGTGCAGTGGCACAATCTCGGCTCACTGCAACCTCCACTTCCCGGGTTCACACCATTCTCCTGCCTCACCCTCCTGAGTAGCTGGGACTACAGGCACCCGGCCACCATGCCTGGATAATTTTTTTGTAATTTTAGTAGGGACAGGGTTTTACCATGTTAGCCAGGATGGTCTCAATCTCCTGACCTTGTGATCCACCCGCCTCAGCCTCCCAAAGTGCTGGGATTACAGGCGTGAGCCACTGCGCCTGGCCCTTTTTTTTTTTTTTTTTTTTTTGATGGAGTCGTGCTCTGTCACCCAGGCTGGAGTGCAGTGGCACGATCTCGGCTCACTGCAAGCTCCCGGGTTTACACCATTCTCCTGCCTCAGCCTCCCGAATAACTGGGACTACAGGCACCCGCCACCATACCTGGCTAATTTTTTTGTATTTTTAGTAGAGACGGGGTTTCACCGTGTGTTAGCCAAGGTGGTCTCGATCTCCTCACCTTGTGATCCGCCCACCTCAGCCTTCCAAAGTGCTGGGATTACAGGCATGAGCTACTGTGCCCGGCGACAATTTTTTTAATTGGGTGGTTCATCTTTTTATTGTTAATTTTTAGGAGTTCTGCAGACAAGTCCTTTGTTACATATATGTTCAGCTCATGTTTTTTCCCAGCCTGTGGCTTGCCTTTTCATTTTTTTAATGATGTCTTTTAATGAGCAGAAATTGTTTTAAATTTTGAAATCCAGTTTTCAATTAGTTAGTGCTTTTGGTGTCCTGTCTGAGAAATCCTTACCCTATGATTTCAAAAAGTACTCTCTGATGTATTTTTCTAGAAGCTTTATGGTTCTGGCTTCTACATTTAGGTGTTTGATCTGTCTTGAATTAATTTTTGCATATAAGAGGGGTTAAGGTTAATTGTTTGCCATGTGGATATCCAATTGTTCCAACACCATTTCTTAAGAAGAATTTTTTTTCCCCATTGAATTGATTTAATGCTTTGGCTGAAAATCAGTTTACTGCATTTGTGTGACTTGCAGGGTAAAGATAGTATTACAAGGCTATAACTTTGTCTATAGAAGTCTCTAATGGTTCTTTTTAAAAACCCGGCACTGAGACATAAAAAGCATATTTTGTAATTTTAAAAAGTATGGTCAGGCCAGGCGCAGTGGCTCATGCCTGTAATCCTAACACTTTGGGAGGCCAAGGCAGGCAGATCTCACAAGGTTAGGAGTTCAAGACCAGCCTGGCCAACGTGGTGAAACCCCATCTCTACAAAAAATACAAAAATTAGCTGGGCGTGGTGGCACGCGTCTGTAATCCCAGCTACTTGGGAGGCAGGAGAATTGCTTGAACCCCAGAGGCGGAGGTTGCAGTGAGCCATGATTTCCCCACTGCACTCCAGCCTGGGCGACAGAGCAAGACTCCATGTCAAAAAAAAAAAAAAAAAAATCACAGAGAAAACACTATAACAGGCACTTTTTTTAAAAGACAGAGTTTCTTGGGAGTCCAAGGCAGGCAGATCACAAGGTCAGGAGATCATAGACCATCCTGGCTAACTCGGTGAAACCCCGTCTCTACTAAAAATACAAAAAATTAGCCGGGCGTGGTGGCGGGCGCCTGTAGTCCCAGCTACTCGGGAGGCTGAGGCAGAAAAATGGTGTGAACCCAGGAGGCGGAGCTTGCAGTGAGCCGAGATCGCGCCACTGCACTCCAGCCTGGGTGACAGAGCGAGACTCCGTCTCAAAAAAAAAAAAAAGACAGAGTTTCACTCTGTTGCCCAGCCTGGAGTGCAGTGGCACAATCTCGGCTCACTGCAACCTCCGCCTCCCGGGTTCAAGTGATTCTCGTGCCTCAGCCTCCTGAGTAGCTGGGACTACAGGCATCTGCCACCGTGCCCAGCTAATTTTTTGTATTTTTATTAGAGACAGAGTATCACCATGTTGGCCAGGCTGGTCTTGAACTCCTGACCTCAAGTGATCTGCCTGCCTCGGCTTCCCAAAGTGCTGGGATTACAGGCATGAGCCACCACACCCAGCCTATTATGGTACATTTTTAAAAAGCTTAGATGGAACCACCCAGGTTCCATTCATCTATAAGTTTCTGAAGAGCTCGCTGCTGCTAATAGGATCAGGGAGACACAATCCCAGAACAAGTAATGACACTTGAAAAAACCTGTAGATAGGCCGGGCACAGTGGCTTACACCTGTGTTCTCAGCACTTTGCAGGGCTGAGGCAGGTGGATCACTTGAGGCCAGGAGTTCGAGACCAGCCTGGCCAACTTGGCAAAACCCCGTCTCTACTGAAAATACAAAATTTAGCTGGGCGTGGTGGCACATGCCTGTAATCTCAGCTACTTGGGAGGCTGAGGCAGGGGAATTGCTTGAACCTGGGAGGCGAAGGTTGCAGTGAGCTGAGATCATGCCACTGCATTCCAGCCTGTGCAACAAAGTGGGATTCTGTTTAAAAAAAGAAAAAAAAAAAAAACTGGCAGGCGATCAAAAGTATTCTTGAAAATGTACTGAGAGGTATTTAGGATGAATAATGGATACCATGGCAGGGAAAACAACTATTCAACTCCTATATTTCTCTTTCATCAGAGACCCAGCTAGAAGGACCAGGTGCAGGGAAGGTAGACTACCCAGTGCCCAGTGGGTTTGTTTCCTCTGATCAATTTGAATTACATCCCATGGGTCTTAGAAAAGTAGCAGCTGACCATGATATACTTCATAAACTACTGTCAGTAAGCGTTGAGGCATTGTGGAGCAGAGGCAGGTGCCCGATGATGGGAGATACACAACATCTGTGATGTTTGAGCCTGATGCTGGTGATTCCTCAGAACAATGTGAGAACATCTCATCAAAGAAATGATCCCTGAACACCTGGAAAGAGAACTGGCAAACACTGCAAGATGTGTGGATTTATAAAGGACATCATCATCTAACATTTATTAAGGCCTAACTCTATGTCAGGTGCCTATACACGTCTGGTTGTTGGCCTTGTGGATATCATGGTGAGTTCTGACTGTGCTCTTGGTAACAATTTGTTTTTTTTAGTATGCTTGCTGGATTATTGGTAACCTTGAGGGGAGTGCCAAATATAAATATCATTTATTTAGATGTGAGCTGTGGGGGTTTTTTGTAGCCCCTCATCCCATTGGGCAAAAAGAGAAATGAGAGCTAGTATAGTTCTGTGAAATTGTAAATTACTGTACTTGAAATCACTAATCCAGAAAATGATGGCAGCCTCAGTTTCCTCATATGTAAAATGAAGATAATAATAATAATGGCACCTGCCTCTGGAAGTTATAATTGTTAAATCAGATGATGCCTGTAAAGCACGGGGCACGCAATGTTTACTCAAAAAGAGGTGTTGTTATGCTGATCTGATTTTCAGCTGACACAAAACTGGTAGGGACAGTGAGTAAATATCCAAAATTATCTCAGCCGGTAAACAGTCAGTCAAATTAAACTAAATGAAATTTATTAGAGTGAAAATTTAAAGTATTGGACTTGGGGTCAAAAAACTGTAATTTGTACACCCAAGTTCATAGCAGCATTATGGACATAGTAAAATGTAGAAGCAACCCGAGCATTCACTGACGTAAATGGATAAGCAAAATGTGGTATCTACATATGATGGAATATTATTATTCAGCCCTTATAAAAGGAAGGAACATCTGACACATACTACAACATGGATGAACCTTGAGGACATTACGCTGAGTGAAATCAGCCAGACATAGAAGCACAAATACTGTATGATTCCACTTATGTGAGGTACCTAGAGTAGTCAGATTCAGAGACAGAAAGTAGAATGGTGATTGCCAGAGGCTGGGCAGAGGGGTAATGGGGAGTTATGTCATCTCCTCCAGGAAGTCTTTCCTGCCTGTACGCTGCCTCTAGCCCCTGTAGTTAATGGTGCTCTTCTTTGCACCAGAGGCAAGTTTCTGTTGCTCTGCCTGTCATATCATATGATAGATTTGCTCAAGTGCCTGTCCGATCTATGGAGTTCTTTGAGGGTACAGGTAACATCTGATTTATCTTTTCAGTGTCAAAATCTGCAAGAAATTGTGTTTTATCCTCAAGTCACCTCCTGGTGGTAATTCCAGACAGACAGGGGCAGGGGTGACAGTTCCTGCCAGTTGAGATTGCCTCCTTTAAAGAACATTTCCAGACATTCTACCAAACTAAACCTTCTATATTTATCTCATTTGACACACCTCTTTACAAGTAATGCTAGGAAATACAGGGTGTTGTTTTTTTTTTTTGAGACAGAATTTCGCTCTTGTTGCCCAGGCCGGAGTGCAATGGCGTGATCTCGGCTCACCACAACCTCCACCTCCTGGGTTCAAGTGATTTGCCTTCCTCAGCCTCCCAAGTAGCTGGGATTATAGGCATGCACCACCACACCTGGCTGATTTTGTATTTTTAGTAGAGATGGGGTTTCACCATGTTGGTCAGGCTGATCTGGAACTCCCAACCTCAGGTGATCCACCCGCCTTGGCCTCCCAGAGTGCTGGGATTTGGGCATAAGCCACCATGCCTGGCCAGGAAATATAGGTTTTAACTCTGCACTTTAAAACCCCAACATTAGGCCGGGCTGGTGGCTCACGCCTGTAATCCCAGCACTTTGGAAGGCCGAGGTGGGCAGATCGCGAGGTCACGAGATCGAGACCATCCTGGCTAACACGGTGAAACCCCATCTCTACTAAAAAAAATACAAAAAATTAGCTGGGTGTGGTGGTGGGCGCCTTTAGTCCCAGCTACTCGGGAGGCCGAGGCAGGAGCCTGGCATGAACCCGGGAGGCGGAGCTTGCAGTGAGCCGAGATGGCACCACTGCACTTCAACCTGGGCGACAGAGCGAGACTCCGTCTCAAGAAAAAAAAAAAAACCAACATTATAAAGACTGTTGGCAGGAAAGAAGGATTCTTAGGCACCTTCTGCTGAGGGTCTGACCACTATACAAGCTGCCTAATGAGCAAGTGACCTCTAAAGTTATCCACTGACTCCAAAATTCCCAGAATCTGATTTCTCACACACAGTGAGTGATCCTTCTTTTACTATAATCCTGGCTACTGGCCGGGCTCAGTGGCTCACTCCTGTAATCCCAGCACTTTGGGAGGCCAAGGCAGGCAGATCATCTGAGGTCAGGAGTTCAATACTAGCCTGGCCAACATGGTGAAACCCCATCTCTACTAAAAATACAAAAATTAGCCAGGCATGGTGGCATACGCCTATGATCCCAGCTACTTGGGAGGCTGAGGCAGGAGAATCACTTGAACCCGGGAGGCAGAGGTTGTAGTGAGCTCAGATTGTGTCACTGTGCTCCGGACTGGGCGACAGAGTGAGACTCCATCTCAAAAAAAAAAAATTTAAAAAAATCCTGGCTACCTTCATGACGATACTGTGTCACTTGGAGTTCCTGAGCCTTATAACAGAGTGTAGGGCAGGGGTCAGCAAATCTTTTCTGTAAAGGGCCAAATTGTAAAAATTTTTTTTTTTTTTTTTTTTTTGAGACAGAGTCACTCTGTTGCCCAGGCTGGAGTGCAGTGACGTGATCTCTGTTCACTGCAACCTCCGCCTCCCAGGTTCAAGTGATTCTTCTGCCTCCGCCTCCTGAGTAGCTAGGATTACAGGTACACACCCCGAAGCCTGGCTAATTTGTGTATTTTTAGTAGAGACAGTGTTTCATGTGTTGGTCTTGAACTCCTAGCCTCAAGCAATCCGCCTGCCTCAGCCTCTCAAAGTACTGGGATTACAGGTGTGAGCTACTGCACCAGCCTCCAAATTTTAAATATTTTAAGCTGTGTGGGCCATATAGGCTTCTGTTGTACCTGCTCTGCTGTTGGTGGTACAAAAGCAACCAAAAAAAAGGAGTATTACCTACTGTGTTCCGTCATACCTGTAAAATTATTTACAAAAACAGTTATCAGATTGGATTTCTCCCACCCCTGTGATAGCCAGTGGGTCGTGGCCTCTAGTTTGGCAGAAGCATGGGCTCTACAGACTAGATACACAGAAGGTAAGATGATGTTCGGGCAGTCTGGGAAAAAACAATTCACAAATCTCAGCTTCCACACCAAAGTCTCAACAGTCAGGCCTTTTGGGTTCCATGTTTCTCTTAAGGACACTGCAGTTTCTGTCACTTAGGCTTAGAACCTCAGGGTCTTTTTTTTTTTTTTTTTTTTTTTTGGTGGGGGCAGTCATATTTGTTGAAGTATAGTTTACAGAACAGTGAAGTTTATCCTTTTTCTGTATATTCTGTGCTATCAGTTTTGACAAATGCTCTCATGTAATCGCCACTCTAGACAAGATATAGAACAGTTTCATCACCCCGCAAAACTTCCCATGCCCCTTTGTTGTCTACACTTGGCCCCAGTTCCAACCCTTGACAACCACTGATCTATTCTCTGTCCCTATAGTTTTGCTTTTCCATTATGGCATTTAAATGGGATCACACAGTATGGTGCCTTTGAGTAGGGCATCTTTCAGTTAGCAGAATGCATTTGTTCATTGTGGCATACATCCGTAGTATGTTCTTTTTATCGCTGAGTAGTTTCCATTGGCATTGATATACTACTGTTCATCTATTCACCAATTGAAGGATATTTGTGTTGATATTGTGTTGATTACAGGATGTGGCAGTTATGAATAAAACTGCTATAGACATTCATGTATAGGTTTTTGTGTGAATATAAGTTTTCATTTCTCTTGCTAAGTACTAAACCTAGAAGTAGGATTGTTAGGTTGTATGATAGGTATCTATTTAGCTTTGTAAGATGGGAAACTTTTCCAAAGTGGCTATATTATTTTACATTTTCATCAATAATGAATAGTTGCTTCTTACCCTTGCCAGTATTTGATATCAGGTTTTCTGAATTTCAGACTTGTAATGTGTATTTAATACGTTTTAATTTGTATTTCTTTCTTTCTTTTTTTTTTTTTTTTTTTTCTTTTGAGAGAGAGAATCTCACTCTGTCGCCCAGGCTGGAGTGCAATGGCGCAATCTTAGCTCAATACAACCTCTGCCTCTTGGGTTCAAGCGATTCTCCTGCCTCTGCCTCCTGAGTACCTGGGATTACAGGCATGCACCACCACACCTGGCTAATTTTTTTTTTTTTTTTCTAGTAGGAACGGGATTTCACCATGTTGTCCAGGCTGGTCTCGAACTCCTGTCCTCAGATGATCTGCCCGCCTTGGCCTCCCAAAGTGCTGGGATTACAGGCATGAGCCACTGAACCCAGCCTTAATTTTTTGTTTGTTTGTTTGTTTGTTTTTGAGACAGTCTTGCTCTGTCACCCAGGCTGAAATGCAGTGGCACCGTCTCGGTTCAGTGCAACCTCTGCCACCCGACTTCACACAATTCTCCAGTCTCACCCTTCCGAGCACCTGGGATTACCAGGCACCCGCCACTATGCCTTGCTAATTTTTGTATTTTTAGTAGAGACAGAGTTTCACCATGTTGGCCAGGCTGGTCTCGAACTCCTGACCTCAGGTGATCTGCCCTCCTCAGCCTGCCAAAGTGCTGGGATTACAGGCTTGAGCCACTGTGCCCGGCCTTAATTTGTATTTCTAATTAATGCTGTCTAATGACTATTAATATAGTGAGTTATAGTAATTGATTTTATTACTTTTTTACATTTTTTTTTTTTTCGAGACGGAGTCTCACTCTGTTGCCCAGGCTGGAGTGCAGTTGTACGAGCTCGGCTCACTGCAACCTCCACCTCCCAGGTTCAAGCAATTCTCCTGCCTCAGTCTCCCAAGTAGCTGGGATTACAGGCACGTGCTGCCATGCCCGGCTAATTTTTTTTGTGTTTTAGTAGAGACGGGGTTTTACCTTGTTGCCCAGGCTGGTTGTGAACTCCTGAGCTCAGGCAATCTGCCCACCTCAGCCTTCCGAAGTGCTGAGATTACAGGTGTGAACCTCCGCATCTGGCCTATTTTTTATTTTTTTGAGGCAGGGTCATGCTCTTGTTGCCCAGGCTGAAGTGTAGTGGTACAAACATGGCTCACTGCAACCTCCACCTACCGGGCTCAAGTGTTCCTCCCATCTTAGCCTCCTGAGTAGCCACAGGTGTGTGCCACTGCACCTGGCTTTTTTTTGTTTTTTTGTAAAGACAGGGTTTCACCATGTTCACCAGGCTGGTCTTGAATTCCTGGCCTCAAGCAATCCATCTGCCTTGGCCTCCAAAAATACTGGGATTACAGGTGAACCACTGCACCTGGCCTTTTTTTTTTTTCAGTTAAACATTTTGCTATCCAGGCTGGGAGCGGTGGCTTGCTCCTGTTATCCCAGCACTTTGGGAGGCTGAGGCTGGTAGATTGCTTGAGGCCTGGAGTTCGAGACCAGGCTGGCCAACATGGCAAAACCCCTTCTCTACAAAATGTACAAAAATTAGCCAGGCGTGGTGGTACACATCTGTGGTCCCAGCTACTCAGGTGGCTGAGGCAGGAGAATCACCTGAACCCAGGAGGCGGAGGTTGCAGTAAGCTGAGATCGCACTACTGCATTCCAGTCTGGGTGACAGAGTGAGACTGTCTCAAAACAAACAAAAAAAACCCATATTCTCCTATCCAATAGTAGTTGATTTTAGAATGTTGAGTCAGCCTTGCATTCCTGGGATTAAACCCCTCTTGGTCATGGTGTATTTTATTTTATTTTATTTTTTATTATTGATTTTTTGTTTTGTTTTGTTTTGTTTGTTTCTGAGATGGAGTCTTGCTCTGTCGTCCAGGCTGGAGTGCAGTGGCGTGATCTCAGCTCACTGCAAGCTCCGCTTCCCGGGTTCACGCCATTCTCCTGCCTCAGCCTCCCGAGTAGCTGGGACTACAGGCGCCCGCCACCTCGCCTGGCTAGTTTTTTGTATTTTTTAGTAGAGACGGGGTTTCACAGTGTTAACCAGGATGGTCTCGATCTCCTGACCTCGTGATCCACCCGTCTCGGCCTCCCAAAGTGCTGGGATTACAGGCTTGAGCCACCACGCCCGGCAATCTTTTGTATTTTTTAGTAGAGACGGAGTTTCACTGTGTTAGCCAGGATGGTCTCAATCTCCTGACCTCATGATCTGCCTGCCTCGGCCTCCCAAAGTTCTGGGATTACAGGCGTGAGCCACTGTGCCTGGCCTTGTTTTGTTTTTTAAGAGACGAAGTCTTGCTCTGTCACCCAGGCTGGAGTGCTAGTGGTGCAATATCAGCTCACTGCAGCCTCTGCCTCCCTGGTTCCAGCGATTCTCCTGCCTCAGTCTCCTGGGTAGTTTGGATTACAGGCACACGCCACCATGCCTGGCTAATTTTTGTATTTTCAGTAGAGATAGGATTTCACCATGTTGGCCAGGCTTGTCTCAAACTCCTGATCTCAGGTAATCTGCCCACCTTGGCCTCCCAAAGTGCTAGGATTACAGATGTGAGCCACCACACCTGGCCAGTGTGTTGCCTTTTAACTCATTGCTAGATTTAATTTGCTAATATTTTATTGAGGATTTTTGTGCCTAAGTTTATGAGAGGTGTTGGTCTATAGGTCAGTTTTTTTTTTTTTTTTTTGGCTCTCCCACCCCCTGATAATCCCAAATCCTAGTGATAACTGTCTGCTCCATTTCATTCTAATTTCTAAAATGGAGGGAACTCCATTAGACCCTTCTTATGTCTTACCTGATATCCTAACTGGTTCTCTGTGTCTAGTGTCTCCTAAACTCTATCCTACCTACATCTTTCTGCCAAATTAAAGAAAAAAAATTCAGGCCGGGCGCAGTGGCTCACGCCTGTAATCCCAACACTTTGGGAGGCCGATGCGGGCAGATCACCAGAGGTCAGGAGTTCGAGACCAGCCTGGCCAATATGGGAAAACCCCGTCTCTACTAAAAATACAAAAATTAGCTGGGCATGATGGCGGGCACCTGTAATCCCAGCTACTCGGGAGGCTGAGGCAGGAGAATTGCTTGAACCTGGGAAGCGGAGGTTGCAGTGAGCCGAGATCACACCACTGCACTCCAGCCTGGGTGACAGAGCAAGACTCCATCTCAAAAAAAAAAAAAAAGAAAAAAAAAAAAAAAAACAGTTCAGTGGTTCTTATTGCTTACCTACATTAGTCAAGGTCTAGGCAGGAAACAGTGTACTCAAAGGGTTAATTAAAAACTCTTTAATGAAGGGATTATTCACAATAGCGTGAGTAGTAAAGGAAACATACAAGGGATGGTGGAGCACCCAGGGACTGGCAAGATAGTGTCAGCACGCCAGGTGCAATGATGGAGTGGGGATGTGTCACTGGAACCTAGCAAAAGCTATGGTCATGGGAGAGAGGGGTCCTCCAAAGGAGCTGTGACCTTGGTTAAGGAACACAGCTCCTGCCAGAACCACATCCTGGCAGGGAGAGAAGGCAGAGAATAAACACCTTGGCCTTTCTTCCTTCTCGCTGATCTCTTCCTGGTTCTTTCTCTTGGCTGGACTCAGATGGAAGCCAGAGGACCTGGAGCCCAGGCCTTTAGAGACTGACCTGACTCCAGAGACAAAAAGCGGGGCAGAGAGGATCAGGTAGGGAAGGAGGAGCAGACCAAGAATACCGAGCACACCCACCTGTCAAAATCCAAACTCCTGAGATTAACACTTTATGCCACCAGCTCTGGCTCCTACTCACCTTGCTAACTTGTCACCCCTGAAATTAGGACTTTTAATCTTTTTATGTCCCACAGCTCCCTTGTTAGCTCCTCAGGAAAGGTGAGATGTATGAACAGGTTAGTACTGGTTTTGAACAGTGGATCAGAGGCAAACAGTCACCCCCCAGGGCAGACAGCGGAAGGAACCTGGCTCACACTCATCACGAAGGATGGAAGAAGAGTTGCTCCACACATGCACATGTTACAAAATGACTGTTTTTCTTTCTTGTTTTTATAGAGGCTCAGAGAAGCAAAGTAACCTGCTCAAGGTTTCATGCTGGTTGCAGCAGGTCATGCACACAGCCAGGCATGGAATCCTGGGAGAGTTACCTCGCCTCTTTGAGCATGTTTTCTCATCTGTACAACAGGGTTGCATGGACCCAGGGACGGACTAAACACTGGCTGGCCTATTAAACTCACTTCATATTAGCTCAGAATTATGACCTTCGTATTTCTACCCAACTTTTGAAGAAGAGACATCTAAGTCACAGATGGTTAATAGATATCTTTTTTTAAGAAAAAGATTCCCTATGTGCTGACGCATATCTAATTGGCCAGGCCCAATTATAGGTATTTTACAAATATTAACTCAATCCTTAAATCCCCTGTGAGGTAGATAAAATTTCCCCATTTTACAGATGAGGAAATGGAGATACAGAGTGAATAAGGGACTTACTGAGGTCACTCAGCTGGTAAATGACAGAGCCAGGATTTCAACCCAGGCAAGGCCTTGTGAAATTGTATATAGCCTGTCTTGCCAAGGCACCCGTCATTGCTGACCAGCATGTGGTGATGGGAAATGCATGTGGCCTTGGCAGGACTGGGTTTGTGGAGATCTTTGGAGGCATGTGAAGGATATGTGCAAGGATGTTAAAGACAAAGAGTGGGGAAATTTTAGGGGTGAGAAAGCATAACCACTGAAATAAACAAGGAAAACCAGCTCTGCCTGCTTGGGCAGGAAATAGCTAGTCAGCAAGCCTGCCTGCCTTCATGCCATCTGGCTTCCTCGGGGACCAGCCAGTACCCCTTTATGGGTGTTTGGGTGTTAATGAAGCTTCCTCTTGAGTCAGTGGCAATAAAACAGGTTATTAAAATTTTTTCTAGTCCATTCTGTTGTTTTAAGCTACCGATACTTACATATTTTTTTTTTCACTTCACATTGGCTCAAAATTATTATCCTCATATTCCTACACAGCTTTTGAAGAGGAGACATCTAAGTCGGTCATAGATACGTAATAGAGCTTAAAAAAAAAATTCCCTATGTAGTGGGTATATATAGTCCCTATATATACCCAAATACAACTAGAGTGAGAAGGAACAGTGTGAGAGTGGAAGAAGTGTGCCCTGGTCATGAATTTACAGAAGACATGGACTGTGTCTCACTCCCTTAGCCCTGTAACAGTTGGTAATTAATGACCAACAAAATTTGGGTTGGCACGGTGGCTCATGCCTGTAATCTTAGCACTTTGGGAGGCCGAGGCGGGCGGATCACCTGAGGTCAGGAATTCGAGACCAGCCTGGCCAACATAGCGAAACCCTGTCTCTACTAAAAATACAAAAATTAGCCAGGTATGGTGGCGCATGCCTGTAATCCCAGCTACTCGGAAGGCCGAGACAGGATAATCACTTGAACTCGGGAGGCTGAGGTTGCAGTGAGCCAAGATCATGCTACAGCACTCCAGCCTGGGTGACAGGAGACTGTATCAAAAAACAAAACAAAACAAAAAACCTTAAGTAGAATCTCACTGTTTATCTAATGCTGCATACTTGACACTGTCAAGCTCCTATAATAGCCATAACTTATAAATAACCAAAACACCTGTAAAAGCAAACAGTGACCAAAATAGCTGAAGGGAGTCTAGGACATGAAAATTGTAGAAGATAACTGTGTGCTTGACCTGTTTTCTAAGAAAACTAGAAGAGAAGGCTGTAAGGGCAGAATTAGCAGAGAAAAGAGAGAGAGGGTGGCCAGGCTCAGTGGCTCATATCTGTAATCCCAGCACTTTGGGAGGTCAAGGTGGGTGGATCACCTGAGGTCAAGAGTTCGAGACCAGCCTGGCCAACATGGTGAAACCCTGTCTCTACTAAAAATACAAAAATTAGCTGGGTATGGTGGTGCATGCCTGTAATCCAATTTACTTGGGAAGCTGAGGCCGGGAGAATCGCTTGAACTGAGGCGGCGAAGGTTGCAGTGAGCCGAGATTGCACGATTACACTCCAGCTAGGTGACAGAGTGAGACTCCATCTCAAAAAAAAAAAAAAAAAAAAAAAAAAAAAAGAGAGAGAGAGAGAGATGGAGAAAGTAGAAAAGGAAAGCGAGGTGACTGAGTGGCCACAGACACTGTTTACCATCAGAAAGAAAGAAAGATGGTTAAGATAAAACAGAACCTCAGTGAGAGTACAGGAGGCAAGCCAAGCTTCACAGTCACAGAGAGTGAAGATAAGAGGCACGAATTGGCAGGGGTCTGGACTTAGAGGCAGCCCAAGTCATGTGTAATTTAGTGGTTCACAAAAGAGCAGGTGTACTTCAGGTAGAATCGAGCAGTACAGGATGCTATACCGGGCTATGCTGACAAACCATCCCCTAACGTAGACATTTTCTTAGCCCAGTATACTTATGTCTACAGTAGGAGGAAAAGAGATGCTGGGCTTGAAAATGAAATTAAGAAAACAATTTTGCCAGCCATGGTGTCTCACACCTATACTCCCAGCGTTTTGGGTGGCCGAGGTGGGAGGATCACTTGAAGCCAGGAATTCAAGACCAGCCTGGGCAACATAGTAAGATGCTGTCTCTATATTAAAATTAAAACAAACAAAAAAACATTTTTTATTAAAAAACCAGGCTCAGTGGCTCACGCTTATAATCCCACCACCTTGGGAGGCTGAGCCGAGAGGATCACTTGAGGCCAGGAGTTTGAGACCAGCCTGGGTAACACAGCGAGACCCCATCTCTACAAAAAAATAAAAAATTAGGATGGGCTCGGTGACTCATGCCTATAATCCCAGCACTTCGGGAGGCCCAGGTGGGCGGATAAGCTGAGGTCAGGAGTTTGAGACCAGCCTGGGGAACATGGTGAAACCCCGTCTCTACTAAAAATACAAAAAAATTAGCCAGGTGTGATGGCGCATGACTGTAGTCCCAGCTAGTCAGGAGGCTGAGGCAGGAGAATCGCCTCAGCCTCAGAGCTTGGGAGGTGGAAGTTGCAGTGAGCCAAGATCGAACCCACTGCATTCCAGCCTGGGTGATAGATCAAGACTCTGTCTTAAAAAACAAACAAACAGGCCGGGCGCGGTGGCTCAAGCCTGTAATCCCAGCACTTTGGGAGGCCGAGACGGGCGGATCACGAGGTCAGGAGATCGAGACCATCCTGGCTAACACGGTGAAACCCCGTCTCTACTAAAAAATACAAAAAACTAGCCGGGCGAGGTGGCGGGCGCCTGTAGTCCCAGCTACTCGGGAGGCTGAGGCAGGAGAATGGCGTGAACCCGGGAGGCGGAGCTTGCAGTGAGCTGAGATCCGGCCACCGCACTCCAGCCTGGGTGACAGAGCGAGACTCCGTCTCAAAAAAAAAAAAAAAAAAAAAAAAAAAAAAAAAAACAAACAAACAAAAGTGTATGTCCTAAATGCCACTGGATTGTGGGGGTTTGTTTTTTGGAGTTTTTGGTTTTCTTTTTTTTTTTTCTTTTTTTTTTGAGACAGGGTCTTGCTCTGTCACTCAGGCTGGAGTGCAGTGGCATGATCATAACCCACTATAGCCTGAAACTCCTGGGCACAAGTAATCCACCTCAGCCTCCCAAAGTGCTGGGATTATAGGCATGAGGCTTTGCACCCAGCCAACACTGAATTGTTCACTTTAAAATGGTTAATTTCAGCTGGATACAGAGTTTCAGTATGGAATGAAGTAGGCCTGGAGGTGGGTGTTGGTGATGGTTGCTCAATACAAATGTATTAGTGCACTGAACTGTACACCTAAAAATGGTTTAAAATGGTAAATTCTATAATGTACACTTTTCCACTTCCCAAAAAAGATTCTAGCCAGGCACCATGGCTCATTCCTGTAATGTCAGCAATTTGGGAGGCCAAGGCAGGAGGATTGCTTGGGCCCAGGAGTTTGAGACCAGCCTGGGCAACATGATGGAACCCTGTCTCTACAAAAAATACAAAAAATTAGCCAGGTGTGATTAGCGGGGCGTGATGGCATGCACCTGTAGTCCCAGCCACTTGCTTGAACCCAGGAGGCGGAGGTTGTGGTGAGTTGAGATCGCACTACTCGACTCCAGCCTGGGTGACGGAGTGAGACTCTGTGTAAAAAAAAAAAAAAAATTCCAGGTGTGGTGGCTAATTTGAAATACGGTTCTTTAAGTTATAAGTGGTCCTGGGCCGAATATGCAGATGAAGTGCTCTCCCTGGATTTGGCTAGATCAGATAGCTTTTTTTTTTTTTTTGAGACGGAGTCTTGCTCTGTCGCCCAGGCTGGAGTGTGGTGGCGCCATCTCGGCTCACTGCAAGCTCCGCCTCCCGGGTTCACGCCATTCTCCTGCCTCAGCCTCCCGAGTAGCTGGGACTACAGGCACCCGCCACCTCACCCAGCTAATTTTTTTGTATTTTTAGTAGAGACGGGGTTTCACCGTGTTAGCCAGGATGGTCTCGATCTCCTGACCTCGTGATCCACCCGTCTCGGCCTCCCAAAGTGCTGGGATTACAGGCGTGAGCCACCGCGCCCGGCTCGATCAGATAGCTTTTGCTGGTGTCCCATTAGTAGGACCAGAGGTACATATATCTGTCACTTTGTGTTTGAAATGCAAGCTTTTTATTTAAAAAGTGAGGAGGGATTCCTTTTAGAACCACATTTTCCTTTTTTGTTGTTTTTGTTTTTGTTTTTGAGACAGAGTCTCACTGTGTCACCCAGGCTGGAGTGCAGTGGTGGGATCTTGGCTCACTGCAAGCTCTGCCTCCCGTGTTCACACCATTCTCCTGCCTAAGCCTCCCGAGTGGCTGGGACTACAGGTGCCCACCACCACACCTGGCTAATTTTGTTTTTGTATTTTTAATAGAGACGGGGTTTCACCGTGTTAGCCAGGATGGTCTTGAACTCCTGACCTCATGATCCGCCCGCCTCGGCCTCCCAAAGTGCTGGGATTACAGGCACGAGCCACTGTGCCCGGCCTTTTTTTTTTTTTTTTTTTTTTTTTTTTTTTAATTATTCTCCTTTATCCCCTTTCTCTACTCTGGTTTCCCTATCCCCTGTAAATGTATTTAGTATGTATCCTTTTGTTTGTAAAAGTTCCTGTGAAGCATTTTTGTTTCTGTGTATGTGTGTGGGGTTTTGTTTTGTTTTGTTTTGTTTGAGACAGAGTCTTGCTCTGTCGCCCAAGCTGGTGTGCAATGGCATTATCTCGGCTCACTGCAACCTCTGCCTCCCGGGTTCAAACAATTCTCCTGCCTCAGCCTCCTGAGTAGCTGGGACTACAGGCGTGCACAATCACACCCAGCTAATTTTTTTTATTTTTTAGTAGAGATGGGGTTTTGTCATGTTGGCCAGGCTGGTCGTGAACTCCTGACCTCAGGTGATTCACCCGCCTCTGGCTCCCAAAGTGCTGGAATTACAGGTGTGAGCCACTGCACTCAGCCTGTGTGTGTATTTTTAGCTTATATAAATAATGTATTAGAGCTCACTATGTTTTCTTTTTTTTACCAATTTCATTCATGTGACTATATTCATCTAGTATTGTTTCTAACTTGCAGAGAACCCCACTGGGTACATCCCCCACACTTTACCTGCCCGCTTCTGACCCCCAGATTGTCTCCAACTCTGCACCTCAGACATGATGTGGTAAATATCTTTGTATCCCTTATCAGTGGATCCCTATGAGAATTTCTTTGGGAACACACACACACACACGAGTAGAATTTGTGAGTCATAAAATGCAGTTTTAATTATAAATAAGGCCAGATTACTTCTTACTCGGAATAGCTGGACGATTCTATATCACTATCAGCAGCACGTGAGGATAGAACCTCCAGTATGTTTTCAAAGGGTAACTTTGGTGTTTCATGGACAAACGTGGCCATCAGAAGCTGGTGACACCAGTGAGTGGGCGCATCCAGAAAACACTTTACTGAGCGCAGTAAATTCATTAATTTATTCATTCACTAATCAGTGGAGGGCCTGCTGTGTTTGTGGCCCTGAGGACACAAAAGAGGAATAAGTTTAGTTCCTATTGCAAGTGTATAGAAGGTCCAGAGGGAGGAGCTCCTCGTGGGGTACAGTCAGAAAAGATTTACAGAGGAGGGAAGATGCAGGGTAGAGAGGAGTTCCAGGAGTTGGTCATCTCAAAGAAAGCAGAAGCTGTGCTATGCAGAGGGACCTACCGCAGTCTTAATTTTTTTTTTTTTTTTTTTTTTTTTTTTTTTTTTTTTTTTTTTGGTCTAGGCACAATGTGGCTTGCTCCTGTAATCCTAGCACTTTGGGAGGCCAGAGTGGGCAGATCACTTGAGGCCAGGAGTTCGAGACCAGCCTGGGTGACATAGTGAAACCCTATCTCTACAGAAAATGCAAAAATTAGCCTGGCACAGTGGTGTGCACCTGTAATCCCAGCTACTCGGGAGGCTGAGATGGGAGGATCCCTTGAGCCTGTGAGGTTGAGGCTGCAGTGAGCCATGATCAAACCACTGCACTCCAGCCTGGGCAACAGAGCAAGAATCTGTCTCAAAATAAAAATTGTGATAGTGACCAAGATCAGGAGTAGTTAGCTTTTTAAAGGTAATCGGTAGGCCAGGCACGGTGGCTCACACCTGTGATCCCAGCACTTTGGGAGGCCAAGGCAGGCGGATCGCCTGAGGTCAGGAGTTCAAGACCAGCCTGGCCAACATGGGGAAACCCCATCTGTACTAAAAATTAAAAAATTAGCCAGGCATGATGGCACATGCCTGTAGTCCCAGTTACTCAGGAGGCTGAGGCACAAGAATTGTTTGAACCCAAGAGGCGGAGGTTGCAGTGAGCTGAGATTATGCCACTGCACTCCAGCCTGGATGACAGAGTGAGACTCCATCTCAAAAAAGAATCAATAAATGTAATTGGTAAACAAAGGGACTGTATGGTATTTATAAAATTATTGGTAAAATGATGTTACTGAAGGAAATACATAGAAGTTAAAATAGTTGTGTTAGAGATTTTTCCCTCTTAATGACAGATTTGTCCTTTTAATCATAGTACAGAGGGTGAGAAGGTTCAGGAAAGTGTACATATGACAAACAGGACATTTTGTTATGGCTCCAAATGTAGATAATTTTTCACATGTGTTAAACATAGCTCAGAGGTTCTCATCTGGTGGCTACACACTAGGATCACCTGAGGAGCTTTAGAAGTGAATGATAAAAGTGAATGGTGAGGCCAGGCACAGTGGCTCACGCCTGTAATCCCAGCACTTTGGGCAACCGAGACGGGCGGATCCCTTGAAGTTGGGAGTTCAAGACCAGTGCCACTCCACTCCAGCCAGGGTGACAGAGTGAGACTCTGTCTCAAAAAAAAAAAAAAAAAGTGAATAATGGTCACCTCACTTCCATCAGAATGGCTAACCAACAGAAAGCACCAGAAAGTAACAAGGGTTGGTGAGGACGTGGAGAAATCAGAAGGCTTGCACACTGTTGGAGGGAATGTAAAATGGTACAGCCACTGTGGAAAACAGTATGTGGTTCCTCAGAAAATTAAAAATCTAATTACCATGGCCTGGCAATTCCACTTCTGGATATATGCTCCAAGCAAATGAAAGCAGAGTCTAGAAGAGATTCTTGTTCACCATGTTCATATCAGTATTATTCACAGTAGCTAAAACGTGGAAGCAATCCAGGTGTCCATTGATAGAGGAATGTATCAGCCATACAATGGCGTATTACTCAGCCTTGAAAAGGAAGGAAGTCCTGACATATGCTACAAGTTTCGTAAGGGTGAACCTTGAAGGCATTATGCTAACCGAAATAAGCCCATGACAGAAGCACAAATAATGTATGATTTCACTTATATGAGGTATCTAAAGTAGTCAAATTCATAGAGACAAAGTAGAATAATGGTTGCCAGGGGCTGGGGCGGGGGTAGAGGGAATGGGAAGTTATTATTTAATGGGAATAATGGGTATTATTTAAAGAGTTTTTAGTTTTGCAAGGTGAAAAGAGTTCCAGAGATGGGTGGTGCTGATGGTTACACAACAATGTAAATGTATTTATTTATTTACTTATTTATTTTATTTTATTTTATTTTGAGACAGATTCTTGCTCTGTTACCCAGG
This sequence comes from Macaca thibetana thibetana, assembly GCF_024542745.1. Classification (NCBI taxonomy): domain Eukaryota; kingdom Metazoa; phylum Chordata; class Mammalia; order Primates; family Cercopithecidae; genus Macaca; species Macaca thibetana. The sequence continues at coordinate 10,852,852 of NC_065597.1, read as the reverse complement.
CTGGAGTGCAGTGGCTTGATCTCGGCTCACTGCATCCTCCGCCTCCCAGGTTCCAGCAATTCTCCTGTCTCTGCCTCCCGAGTAGCTAGAATTACAGGCACGTGCGACCAGGCCGGCTAATTTTTGTATTTTTAGTAGAGATGGGGTTTCACGATGTTGGTCAGGCTGGTCTCGAACTCCTGACCTCAGGTGATCCACCCTCCTCTGCTTACCAAAGTGCTAGGATTACAGGCATGAGCCACTGCGCCCAGCTGTAAATGTATTTAATACCACTGATGTATATACTTAAAAATAGTTAAGATGGGCCGGGCGCGGTGGCTCACGCCTGTAATCCCAGCACTTTGGGAGGCCGAGGCGGGCGAATCACAAGATCAGGAGATCAAGACCATCCTGGCTAACTCGGTGAAACGCCGTCTCTACTAAAAATACAAAAAATTAGCCAGGCGTGGTGGCGGGCAGCTGTAGTTCCAGCTACACAGGAGGCTGAGGCAGGAGAATGGCGTGAACCCGGGAGGCGGAGCTTGCAGTGAGCCGAGATTGCGCCACTGCACTCCAGCCTGGGCGACAGAGCAAGACTCTGTCTCAAAAAAAAAAAAAAAAAATAGTTAAGATGGGCTGGGTGTGGTGCCTCACGCCTGTAATCCCAGCACTTTGGGAGGCCAAGGTGGGTAGATCGCTTGAGCTCAGGAGTTCGAGACCAGCCTGGCCAACATGGTGAAACCTTGTCACTAGCAAAAATGCAAAAATTAGCCGGGGGTGATGGCACACACCTGTAATCCCAGCTACACGTGTGGCTGAGGCAGGAGAATTGCTTGAAACCAGGGAGGGGGAGGTTCCAGTGAGCCGAGATTGCGCCACTGCACTCCAACCTGGGCGACAGAGTGAGACTCTGTCTTTAAAAAAGCAAAAAATAGGCCGGGCGCTGTGGCTCATGCCTGTAATCCCAGCACTTTGGGAGGCCGAAGTGGGCGGATCATGAGGTCAGGAGATTGAGACCATCCTGGCTAACATGGTGAAACCCCATCTCTACTAAAAATACAAAAAAAATTAACTGGGCATGGTGGTAGGCCCCTGTAGTCCCAGCTACTTGGGAGGCTGAGGCAGGAGAATGGCGTGAACCCAGGAGGTGGAGCCTGCAGTGAGCCGAGATCACGCCACTGCACTCCAACCTGGGCAACGCAGCGAGACTCCATCTCAAAAAAAAAAAAAAGTGAATTTTATGTATATTGTACCACAATTTAAAAAATTACATTAAAGTTTAAAAAGAGAAAAAATGATGATGATGTGGCCCACATCGCTCTCGTCTGATTCAGTGGGTCTAGGGTCACCAATGACGCTAATACAGAGTGGGGAGCTGCTGGTTTAGCTGAGGGAAATGTTGGATGGAGAACCTGGATATTCTGAGCACACCTACATCTCATCTTGGTTTTCTCACATGACATTGATCCCAAGCAAAGGACTTTTGTTTGGTTTTATTATTTATTGTATAACCCTTGTGATCAGAAGAAAAACTCTACAATGAATAAGGCATAATCATGTCTCAGAAAATTTGCAAAGTTCAAAAAAAATTGAAAAGAAACAAAAATCATTCATAATCCCATCCACCTCAGCAGCAAATTCAGTAGTATTCTGGTCCTTCTACAGCATTGAATAGAGATATTTTTATAGATGTATTACAGATATCCTTATATATTCTCATACCTATTATACTTCTTTTGTGTGCTTTTAAAAAAAAAACCCATACTTCTAATAGTGTGTGTTTTCCCCTTTCAATGACTATGTGGTGAATGTCTTTCAGGTTATTGAGGGCCTTCTACTTCATGGTTTTTGGTAGCTCCACAGCATTCTTTGTCTAACCCATTACTTGTATTGGACATCTAGATTGTCTCCCAGTTTTTCATTATGATAGCCAATGCTATAGTAAATATCTGTATACAAAAAAACCTTTTTTGAGACAGTCTCACTCTGTTGCTCAGGCTGGAGTGCAGTAGCACTGTCATAGCTCACGGCAGTCTGGACTCCTGGGCTCAAGCGATCCTCCTACCTCAGCCTCCCAAATAGCTGGGACTATAGGCACGTGCCACTATGCCGGGCTAATTTTTTTTTTTTTTTTAAAGTAGAGATGGGGGTCTCACTACGATGCTTATGCTGGTCTTGAATTGTTGATCTCAAGCAGTCCTCCTGCTTTGGCCCCGCAAAGTGCTGAGATTGCAGACACATGAGCCACCACACCCAGCCCAATAAAATCTTTTTAAGTATACGCTTTATTTTAGCCAGTTTGATGGAAAAAGTTTTTTGGTATTTTTTTTTTTCTAGTGAGCATTTTCCTATGTTTGCTACCATAAAAATTTTAATTATACTTAATCTACGTAGCAATTAGTTCTTTCACTTTCCTCTTGAACTGGTTTTTGTTGTCCATTCTTTTTTTTTTTTTTTTTTTTTTGAGATGGAGTCTCGTTCTGTCACACACGCTGGAGTGCAGTGGCACAATCTCGGATCACTGCAACTTTCACCTCCCAGCTTCAAGTGATTCTCCTGGCCCAGCCCCTCGAGTAGCTGGGACTACAGGCGTGTACCGCCATACCCGGCTAATTTTTTATATTTTTGGTAGAGGCGGGGTTTCACCATGTTGGCCAGGCTGGTCTCGAACTCTTGACTTCAAGTGATCCATCCGCCTCAGCCTCCCAAAGTGCTGGGATTACAGGCATGAGCCACCGCACGCGACTTCCTTCCTTCCTTCCTTCCTTCCTTCCTTCCTTCCTTCCTTCCTTCCTTCCTTCCTTCCTTCCTTCCTTCTTTCCTCCCTTCCTCCCTTCCACCCTCCCTCCCTCCCTCCCTCCTTCTCTCTCTCCCTCCCTCCCTCCCTCTCTCTCCCTCTCTCCCTCCCTCCCTTCCTCCTTCCCTCCCTCCCTTCCTTCCTTCTTTCCTTATTTTTTTTTTTTAGACAGAGTCTCCCTCTTGTTGCCTAGGTTGGAGTGCAGTGGCGTGATCTCGGCTCCTTGCAACCTCTGCCTCCTGAGTTCAAGCAATTCTCCTGCCTCAGCCTCCCGAGTAACTAGGACTACAGGCATGCACCACCATGCCTGGCTAATTTTGTATTTTTATTACAGACGGGGTTGGCCATGTTGGCCAGGCCGGTCTCGAACTCCTGACCTCAGATGATCTGCCCGCCTCAGCCCCCCAAAGTGCTGGGATTACAGGCGTGAGCCACCGCGCCCAGCTTCTTCTTCTTCTTCTTTTTTTTTTTTTTTTTTTTGAGACAGCAGAGTCTCACTCTGTCACCCAGGTAGGAGTGCAATAGTGTGATCTCGGCTCACTGCAACCTCTGCTTCCTGGGTCAAGTGATTCTACTTCCTCAGCTTCCTGAGTAGCTGGGATTATAGGCATCTGCCACCATGGCTGGCTAAATTTTTTTGTATTTTTAGTAGAGATGGGGTTTCACCATGTTGACCCAGCTGGTTTTGAACTCTTTACCTCAGGCGATCCACCCACCTTGGCCTCCCAAAATGCTGGGATTACCGGTGTGAGCCACTGTACCTGGCCTCCACTCTTCTTTTTCTTTGTCATATATAGAATCATGAACTTTTACAGCAAGAAGGAACTTTAAAGATCAATCACTCCCCTTATTATACATTTAAGGCCTTGAAGGTTGAATGGTTTGACCAGGGTTACACAGAAAATTAAGTAGCAGAACAGAGACTTAAATCCAGCTTTATTCATTTTCCATTTTTCCTCCTATCATTCAGTCTCCATGGAAGAAGAAGATTCTACAGTTTTTCATCTTGGAACAGTATTTGTTTTTTCTTTCGAGACAAGGTCTTGCTCTGTTGCCCAAGCTGGAATGCAGTAGTGCAATTATAGCTCACTACAGTTGTGAAATCCTGGGCTCATGTGATCCTTTCACCTCAGCCTCCCAGGTAGCTAGGACTACAATGAGCGCATGCCACCACATCCGGCTATTTTAAAATTTTTTTTTATAGAGATGACATCTCGCCATGTTGCCCAGGCTACTCTCAAACTCCTGGCCTCAAGTGATCTTCCCACCTCGGCCTCCCAAAATGCTGAGGTTACAGGCGTGCGTGAGCCACCATGCCTGGCCTTGAGCCGTATTTCATTTGTGCTTTTCTGGCAGAGAACTTGTTGCTTCCTTATTTGAAAGTAGCCTTCGCACCACTGCACTCCAGCCTGGGCGACAGAGCAAGACTCCATCTGAAAAAAAAGAAGAAGAAAGTAGCCTCAGCTGAGTGTCTTCTCCAGTAATGACCAGTGTAATGCTTGCTATTCTAGGAGCCATGTCTGACCAGGACGTTTGGAAGATCATATCCATGCCGGAGGCTCTTGTGAGGAGATGAGTTGGTAAAGAGAGAGGCCGGGATGAAGATGCTGCCAGGAGTGGGCGTGTTTGGGACTGGCAGCTCCGCCCGAGTTCTGGTCCCACTGCTGAGGGCAGAAGGGTTCACTGTTGAGGCCCTGTGGGGGAAGACTGAGGAGGAGGCAAAGCAGCTTGCTGAGGAGATGAACATCGCCTTCTATACCAGCCGGACTGATGACATCTTGCTGCATCAAGACGTGGATCTGGTGTGCATCAGCATCCCCCCTCCACTCACCCGGCAGATATCCGTGAAGGCTCTAGGTACGCCCGGCAGGCCACGGCAGGGGCAGATCGTGTCTCCCTCTGGGCAGTCCTCTGAGGGTCACTCCCCTCCTCTGAGCTCTCCGTCCTAGGCTCGCATCTGCAGGGAGGAGAACTCTGGGACATCACTTGTCCCTGAAGCAGTGCTTGGGGAGGGCATATTGGGAGTTCTTATAACTATAGGAGAAAAAAGACATAGCCTAACCTACCTCCCATCTATAAATCCCTGAACAGAAACTAAGGAAATACTCTAAGAGACAGCCATCAAGGGGCTGGAGATGGTTCATAAACTTTGAGGTTTATGTGAAGTTAGAGGTCCGAGCCCTGGGCGCCGGGGAATTGCTTGTGACTGGTGTGTTTGTTCTCCCATTTCTGGGGCATACAGCACCACAGGAAGGAGAGGCTGTGTAGCAAGGCTACCATTTCCCATGTTTTGTCAGCGTTTGACTATAGTGAGCACACACCCTTCCTGCCGAATTGCAGTCTTGTATTGCCAGAGGACAGGAAGGCTCTGACAGCATTGGCTTCCCTGACAAGATCCGTTGACAGCCTGCTCACATGACATCTCCACTCCCTTGGGAAATTTTGGCTTGGTAACCTCCTGCCCCTGGCTGGGCGTGGCCTGCTGAGCTGTTCTCCTGCAGTTCCCATTGGTCTCTTTCTAGTCAACTGGAGTCAACTTCTTCTCTTTATCTAATATAAATCAGAACCTAGTTTAGTAAGTAAACCAGTAAACATTCAACCAGAAATTTTTATTTTATTTTATTTTAGTTTAGTTTAGTTTCGTTTGAGACAGAGTTTCACCGTTGTTGCCCAGGCTGGAGTGCACTGGCGCAATCCCGGTTCACTGCAACCTTCGCCTCCTGGGTTCAAGTGCTCCTGCCTCAGCCTCCTGAGTAGCTGGGATTACAGGCACCCGCCACCATACTCAGCTAATTTTTGTATTTTTAGTAGAGACAGGGTTTCACTGTGTGAGCTGGGATGGTCTCGAACTCCTGACCTCAGGTGATCCATCCGCCTCGGCCTCTCAAAGTGCTGGGATTACAGGTGTGAGCCACCGTGCCCAGCATTTGTTTTTTTTCTTTTGAGACGGAGTCTCGCTCTGTCACCCAGGCTGGAGTGCAGTGGCGCAATCTCCGCTCACTGCAAGCTCCGCCTCCCGGGTTCACACCATTCTCCTGCCTCAGCCTCCCAAGTAGCTGGGACTACAGGTGCCTGCCACCATGCCCGGCTAAATTTTCTGTATTTTTAGTAGAGACGGGGTTTCACTTTGTGAGCTGGAATGGTCTTGATCTCCTAACCTCATGATCCGTCCGCCTCAGCCTCCCAAAGTGCTGGGATTACAGGCGTGAGCCACCACGCCCGGCCTACATTTTATTATTATTATTATTTTTTTTTTTATTTTTTTAGATGGAGTCTCACTCTGTTGCCCAGGCTGGAGTATGCATTGGCACAATCTCGGCTCACTGCAACCTCCACCTCCCAGTTCAAGCGATACTCCTGCCTCGGCCTCGCAAGTAGCTGGGACTACAAGCGTGTGCCACCATGCCTGGCTAATTTTTGTATTTTTAGTAGAGATGGGGTTTTGCCATGTTGGCCAGGCTGGTCTTGAACTCCTGACCTCAGGTGATCCACCCGCCTTGGCCTCCCAAGGTGCTGGGATTACAGGCATGAGCCACCACACCCAGCCTCAATTATTTTTTTTAGTGCCTCCTGTGTGCCAGTCACTGTCCTGATGTCATTTTGGACATTCAAAGCTGTGTTAGATTGGACCCCGCCCTGCCTTCAGATTTTATAGTCCAATTGAGGCAACTAGAAATAACACACATTACAAGGTAGATGACAGAAGACATAGTCACAATTCAAGTAGCATATACTTACTTGACTCAGTAACTGTTTTATGTGAGGTGATAGGAGCCAAGTGTCTCTTTGATGCAGCTGAAGATCTCTAGGTCCAGGAATTGGTGCCATGAGGCTGTCCTCCACTCTTCCTGACCACTGCCATGGTGGAAAACCTCGGGGTCTGCTACTTATCTCTCCCTCATTCTGAGGAATGTCATACGAAGGTGTCTGTCATCTCTGGTCCTGTGGGTGGGGAAGGATAAATGTTCATTGAAGTGAGAAAGAACTTTAGTCTGTCTCGTTGTCAATTTGGATTAAGTAAGTTTTGGCCTTATTGTTTGTTTCTTCCAGAGAGCTCTCTCTGAGGATGTGTGACATTGGAGTTATTCATTCATTGGTCACCAAATACTTGGGAGGTCAGACGGTGGCTCCCAGATTGAATTCAGAAATAGACCTAAGTCAACACTTTAGCAGCAAGTTGGTTCAAGGGGAAGCAAGCCGCTATGGTCACTTGACTCCTTGCCATCCCTTGTGGCTTGAATGCAGGCTGGAAAGGTGAGGTGTGTCCAGAGCCAGAGCCCTGGAGGCTCTCTGTCTTCTCCCTGAATTTTAGGGTTCCCCACGTAGACCATTTCCAAGCTGTACAGGAGGAAGGAGAAAACCCCAGGGTTCTTTGGCAGCAAGCTTGCTTTTTTTCAGGTTCTTGGTATGCTCCACCAGCAGCATCATCACCTGGGGTTTGTTAGAAATCTGAATTCTTAGCCGGGTGCGGCGGCTCACACCTTTAATCCTAGCACTTTGGGAGGCCGAGGCGGGCGGATCGTGAGGTCAAGAGATTGAAACCATCATGGCCAACATGGTGAAACCCCATCTCTATTAAAAATATAAGAATTAGCTGGGCATGGTGGAGGGCGCCTGTAGTCCCAGCTACTCAGGAGGCTGGGGCAGGAGAATCGCTTGAACCCAGGAGGCGAAGGTTGCAGTGAGCCGAGATCATGCCATTGCACTCCAGGCTGGGCGACAGAGCGAGATGCCATCTCAAAAAAAAAAAAAAGAAATCTGAATTCTCAGCTAGGCAACATAGTGGGATCCCATCTCCACAAAAAAAGTTTAAAAGTTAGCCAGGCATGGTGGCAGATGACTGGTGCCAGCTACTCGGAAGGCTGAGGCAGAAGGATCGCTTGAGCCCAGGAGATAGAGGCTGCAGTCAGCAGTGATCATGCACTCCAGCTTGAGTGACAGAGTAAGACTGTCTCAAAGGCAAACAAACAAAAAGAAATCTAAGGCCGGGCGCGGTGGCTCAAGCCTGTAATCCCAGCACTTTGGGAGGCCGAGACAGGCGGATCACGAGGTCAGGAGATCGAGACCATCCTGGCTGACACAGTGAAACCCCGTCTCTACTAAAAAATACAAAAAACTAGCCGGCCGAGGTGGCGGGCGCCTGTAGTCCCAGCTACTCGGGAGGCTGAGGCAGGAGAATGGTGTAAACCCAGGAGGCGGGGCTTGCAGTGAGCTGAGATCCGGCCACTGCACTCCAGCCTGGGCGACAGAGCAAGACTCCGTCTCAAAAAAAAAAAAAAGAAATCTAAATTCTTAGGCCTCAGTCCAAACCTACTGAATGTCTGGGATCCAGCTATCTGTGTCTGAACAAGCCTTGCAGGTGACTCTGGTGGACATTAAGGATTGAGAGCCACTGATCCAATCATTTTGAATTAAACTGAGGCCCAGGAACATTAAGGAATGACACCTTGGTTACATTTCACCAAGTCTTCGTGCTGTGATTTTTCTCTCCTTGCTAGAGCTTTGTATTTTTACCTTACTTCTAAGGCCATGAGATCATTTCTTGCCCTTGTTGTTACTAGTTTTTCCTAAAATTAATGATTGAACTTACCTTCCAGAGATAGACTTTTCATATGACAGCTCTTTTTATGGCATCTTGTTTTCTGCTTTGGTCTTCATCTTCTACCTCCGATTTTATCCTTAAAGCTTTCCAGTCAATTTCTTAAAGGGGAGAGGGGAAGAGCCCTAATATATTTCATTCTTCAGTTCAGAAGTGGTTCAGGAAATTGTATTTTAAGTGCAAGGTGCCCCGGCATTTTTGCCACAGTTGAATGTTTTCTTTAGTCTGTCACCTTTAAAAGGTGGGCTTCTGTGCCCAATTCTTGGCACTTCTGTGGTTCATTAGAAAAACACTTTGCAGGCCAGGCGCAGTGGCTTATACCTGTAATCCCAGCACTTTGGGAGGCCGAGGCGGGCAGATCACGAGGTCAGGAGTTCGAGACCAGCCTGACCGACGTAGTGAAACCTCGTCTATACTAAAAATACAAAAATTAGCTGGGTGTGTTGGCGCGCGCCTGTAATCCCAGCTACTCAGGAGGCTGAGGCAGGAGAATCGCTTGAACCCAGGAGGCGGAGGTTGCAGTGAGCCGAGATCGCACCACCGCACTCCAGTCTGGGCGACAGAGCGAGACTCTGTCTCAAGAAAAAAGAGAAGAAAGCATTTTTGTAGAGACAGGATCTCCCTATGTTGTTCAAACTGGCCTCAAACTCCTAACCTCAGGCAATCATCCTACTTTGGCCCCTGCAAAGTGCTGGAATTATAGGTAGGAGCCACTGTGCCCAGCAGATTTCAGCTTCTCTAATCTCTCCCTTGACTTCCTGGCAGGAAAGCTAGATAAACTCAGGTAGACATGTCTTTCATGGCTACCCAAAGACCCTGTACAACTAGCCCGCAGGAGCCTGTTTAACTCAAGATGTCCTTTCAGTCCCACACTGATACTATTGGGTCCTAAGTTTAAGCATGCTGTTGTTCAGGGTTGGGCACGGTGCCTCACACCTCTAATCCAGCACTTTGGGAGGCCAAGGCGGGCAGATTGCTTGAACTCAGGAATTAAAGACCAGCCTGGGCAACATGATAAAACCCCGTCTTTACCAGAAATACAAAAAATTAGCTGGGCACAGTGGTGTGCACCTGTGGTCCCAGCTACTTGGGAGGCTGAGGTGGGAGGTTAGCTTGAGCCCAGGAGGCAGAGGTTGCAGTGAGCCAAGATTATACCACTGCAGTCCAGCCTGGGTAACAAAACAGGACCCCATCTAAAAAAACAAAAGCATACTGTTTTTCAGGTTCAAGAAGAGAGGCCTTTCTCCCTTTCCTTACCTCTTGAGGCATGAAACAGGGATTCCTTATCCTAGTTTTATTACCACCAAACTCCTAGCAGTCATAAAAGTCCTTTTTCCTCTCAACCCACCTCCTCACTGCCTCACACTGCAATATCCACTCTGTCGCCAGCAGTGAGGCATTGTAGCAGGAGGCTTCTGAGGTGGTCAGAGTGGCAGCTCTCAAATGGGGTGTCTGAGAACCTCATTTCCTCGTTACATCCCTCCCTGGTCAGCCATATGTGTTCAGCAGCCAAATGGCAGAATTCACCCCCGGAACTGTGATTGTCTTATCCCTAATCTGGAAGGCCCACAAGTGTGGAGAAGCACTGGAGACCCTCCAGAAGCAGTAGTGCTAGCAGTCAGGGGCTACTTTCCCTGCTGGGCCCCATGCAAAGCCTGGCCACCCTACCCCAGATATGTGACACTTGGCTGGCCGTTCTTTATTGTCCTGCTAGTACCTGTTGAAAAGCTTCTTTTATTAAAGAAGAGCAGGAGATTGAAGTGTCATAAATTGAAGAGATTGAATGATGTCATAGACTACCGACCCATATGCCTTGTTCCTTGCTACAGAACTGAGGTTTGTAATCCTGGGAGTTCAAGCCTAAGATGCCCATAAGTACGAATAACAGATGCTCTGTGGGGTTCTTCAGGGTCAAGGCGGCAGAGGTGGGGGTAGGAAGTAAGAAGAGCTGGAAGGGTTGACCAGAGGCACCAATTTGTCTCCTGTGGGCTTGGTCGGGATGTGAGCTACCAGGGGGCCAGGCTGGGCCTGACTCTCAGAGAGGCCTGATAAACAGTACATATGATAAAACAACTCCTGTATGTTCATTTTGATTTTATTTGTTTTTTGAGACAGAGTCTTGCTCTGTCATCCAGGCTGGAGTACAGTGGCTCAATCATAACTCACCACAGCCTCTAACTCCTGGACTCAAGTGATTCTTCCACCCTAGCCTCCTGTGTATCTGGGACTACAGCTGTGTACTGCCACACCTGTGAGCCATCTCACCCAGCCTGAAAATTAGATTTTCTGAAAAGACATTATAAAATCAACATGGGTTGGGCATGGTGGCTCATGACTGTAATCCTGGCACTTTGGGAGGCCAAGGCAGGAGGATCACCTGAGGCCAGGAGTTTGAGACCAGCCTTGGCAACATAGCAAGACCCTGTATTTACAAAAAATTTAAAAATCAGCTTGGCCGGGCGTGGTGGCTCAAGCCTGTAATCCCAGCACTTTGGGAGGCCGAGGCAGGCGGATCACGAGATCAGGAGCTCAAGACCATCCTGGCTAATATGGTGAAACCCCGTCTCTACTAAAAAAAATGCAAAAAAATTAGCCGGCCATGGTGGTGCATGCCTGTAGTCCCAGCTACTCGGGAGGCTGAGGCAAGAGAATGGCGGCAGCCTGGGAGGCGGAGCTTGCAGTGAGCCAAGATTGCGGATTGCGTCATTGCACTCCAGCCTGGGTGACAGAGCGAGACTCCGTCTCAAAATAAAAGAAAAAAAAAATCAGCTGGGTGTGCTGTCACGTACCTGTGGTCCTTGCTACTTGGAAAGCTGAGAGGAAGGCTCTGCTTGAGGCCAGACCAAGACTGTAGTGAACCAGAATCATGCTACTGCACTCCAGCCTAAGTGACAAAGCAAGACCCTGTCTCCTAAAAAGAGGAAGAAGAAACTAAATCAGATTTTCAAAATACAGAACATAGAAATTATTTACCTGGGGCTGACGCGATGGCTCACGCCTGTAATCCCAGCACTTTGGGAGGCCAAGGTGAGTGAATCACCTGAGGTCAGGAGTTCAAGACCAGCCTGGCCAACATGGTGAAACCCCGTCTCTACTAAAAATACAAAAAAATTATCTGGGCATGGCGGCAGGCGCCTGTAATCCCAGCTGCCTCGGGAGGCTGAGGCAGGAAAATGGCTTGAACCCGGGAGGCAGAGGTTGCAGTGAGCTGAGATCGCGCCATTGCACTCCAGCCTGGGCAACAAGAGCAAAACTATGTCTCAAAAAAGAAATTATTTACCTGGAAAATGTAGTTTCTATGTGAGTCTTATTTATTTATTTATTTATTTATTTATTTATTTATTTATTTGGGACAAAGTCTCATTCTGTCGCCCACGCTGGAGCGCAGTGGCTTGATCATAGCTAACTGCAGCCCCAGTCTCCTGGGCTCAAGGGATCCTCCTACCTCAGCCTCCCAAGTAGCTGGGACTACAGGTATATGCCACCATGCCTGGCTTATTTTTTATTTTTTTTAAATAGATACTAGGTCTTGCTATGTTGCCCAGGCTGATTTTGAACTCCTGAACTCAAGTGATCCTCCCACCTTGGCCTCCCAAAGTGCTGGGATTATAAGCGTGAACCACCATGCCCAGCCAAGTCTTAATATCCAAGTCGCAATGGGCTTTTTTCCTCTGAATTTGTGACATTGGCTGAATCCCTTCCTTGGTGATGGTAATAAAATGTACTGTTGACAGAGCTGTACTGAGCCAGGTACTTTACATATACTGCTTTGGTTGACTTAGTCCTCTTTTCTTCCCTGTAACTGTAAAATCCTGCTTTACGTTAACAGTAGTAAACAAAAACCCAGAGAAGTTTAGAAATTTCCCAGGTCATCTAGCAATGAAGTGAGAGAGCCAAGATTTGAGCATAGGAATTTCTGGCTCCAAAGCTTGAGTCTTGCACCAATAATTGACTCTTCCTGGGCAGTCAGTTGTCTTGGGGCCCATCCATCACGTGGGACATCGGCCACTTCTTTTTTTTTTTTTTGAGACAGAGTTTCGCTCTTGTTGCCCAGGATGGCGTGCAATGGCGCAATCTCAACTCATTGCAATCTTCACCTTCCGGGTTCAAGTGATTTTCCTGCCTCAGCCTCCCGAGTAGCTGGGATTACAGGCATGTGCCACCACACTCGGCTAATTTTGTATTTTTAGTAGAGACAGGGTTTCTTCCTGTTGGTTAGGCTAGTCTCAAACTCCTGACCTCAGTTTGTCTGCCCACCTCAGCCTCCCAAAGTGCTGGGATTATAGGCGTGAGCCACCATGCCCAGCCGAGACATCGGCCATTTCTATAAAGTTTTCTTAGTTTTTTGTTGCAAGATTTATTGTCTGTAGTTACTATTGTTTCTGCTGCAAGCTGGCCCCACCTGAACCTGTGTGGAAAGAATCCATCTTGGTCCATCAGGGTAAGCTGCACCCTGCAGTGAGCCATCAGAAATAATCTGTGTCTTTACCATTGCCCCATCTGAAAACACTCAGAAAATGTTCAGGGGCCTGAGGGAAGATGAACACCATGGTTATTGAAGATGCACATACCTGGAGAAGGCACACTCTTGACTCGGTTACCCCAGGTCACAGGCATCCAGGCCTAAGGCTGCCCCTCCAACCAGGAAGTACCTGTGGAGTGCCAGAGTGGAGCCTGGATGGCCATGGAGGAGAAGCCCAGGTGCACACATTGCCCAAATGGGCTTCAACTAGAAGGGTAAGCACACGAATTAATCCAGACCAAGACTTGGTATTCCGTTTTCCACATTGCATATAGGCTCTGTGTAATGCTTTCAGTCTCGTTTCCTAACCCAGCCCTGCCTTCTCAGTCCTTCAGTATTTTGTGATCATTGCCTCTCCCCAGTCACCAAGTCCTTCTGCATAGCAGCTCCCATCTCTCATTCAGTGGCTAGAGCAGGATGAGCAGCTGAAAGACCACAGGAGGCAAAGAGATCAAAAAGAAAATTTTGGAGTGGCTAGGCATGGCAGCTCATGCCTTAATCCCAGCACTTTGGGAAGCCAAGGCAGGTGGATCACCTGAGGTCAGGAGTTGGAGACCAGCCTGGCCAACGTGGTGAAACCCTTTCTCCACTAAAAATACAAAAATTCGCCGGGCATGGTGGTGGGTGCCTGTAATCCCAGCTACTCAGGAGGCTGAAGCAGGAGAACTGCTTGAAGCCGGGAGGTGGAAGTTGTAGTGATCCGAGATCAAGCCACTGCACTCCAGCTTGGGCAACAGAGTGAGACTCTATCTCAATTAAAAAAAAAAAAAAAAAAAAAAAATTTTTTTGGAGGAGTGCACAGATCACGTATCAAGACCTTATGGGTGGGGCCTTTGTAAGGACTTCGGCTTTTATTCCAAGAAGCAATTGGTCATTGGAGAGCTTTTTCGTGGGTATTTACCCTTCCTGGCTTACTATGACTTGTAAACTTCTGTATGTGTCTAGTCCATACTGCTTTTTGGGCTTTCTAAGTTTTCTATTTAAGGTATTAGCACAGGATTTCCTTTGACTTGAACCACATGAAGCTTGCAGGAACACTGCAGGTGTTAGTGTCTCATCGCTGCTCATATCCTCACGAGCTTTCATCTTGAAACATGGAGCAGCATTCATCCCTTCAGTTTCCAGCTGCTCATCCTCTAGCACTCTCTTCAGGGCTTTGTCCAGCTTTGTTTAGCTCTGGGTGCGTGTTGACTGCAGCGTACCCAGAATGGGTGTGAGGGCAAAAAGGGTATTCTCACTTCCTTCCCGTCCTACAAGAGCCGAGCATTTTCTAGCCTTGGGCCACTCTAACTTGTTGGACCAGTGTTTTCAGAAAACAATCTGCAGGGACTCTTAGGGCTCTCTCTGGAGTTATGACTAAGAGTGGGAGTTATGACTAGCCCATCCCCTAGAAAATAGGTTAGATTCCCTTGCCCCAAGCTGATGACCTAATAAATGCATGACAGCATAGAGACACATCCATGAAGTGTGCCAACCTCTCTAGCCCACCTGTATTATTCAGGGTTCTCCAGAGAAACAGAACCAATAGGGTGTTTAAGAGAGAGATTTATTTGAAGAAATTTGGGGCCAGGCATGGCAGCTAACACCTGTAATCTCAGCACTTTGGGAGTCCAAGGCAGGAGGATCACTTGGGCCCAGGAGTTCTAGACCAGCCTATGCAACAGAGGGAGACCCCATCTCTACAAAAAAAATTTAAAATTAGCCAGATGTGGTGGTACACACCTGTGGTCCCAGTTACTCAGGAGGCCAAGGTGGAGGATCGCTTGAGGCCAGGAGTTTGAGACTATCCTGGGCAACATAGCAAGACCCCACCTCTACAAAAAAGAAAACAAAAAAATTAGTTCATGCAGTTGTGAGGCAGACAAGTCCAGAATCCTCAGGGCAGGTGGACATGCTGGAGATTCCTCCTTGGAACTTTGAGATTTCCTGTTGTGTCCTATTGTTAGGTATTGGGAAGAATGTCGTTTGCGAGAAGGCAGCAACATCGGTGGATGCCTTCCGGATGGTGACAGCCTCGCGCTACTACCCACAGCTCATGAGCCTGGTAGGGAACGTGCTGCGCTTCCTGCCTGCCTTCGTGCGCATGAAGCAGCTGATCTCAGAGCACTATGTGGGAGCAGTGATGATCTGCGATGCCCGCATCTACTCAGGCAGCCTGCTGAGCCCCAGCTATGGCTGGATCTGTGATGAGCTCATGGGTGGCGGGGGCCTGCACACCATGGGGACCTACATTGTGGACCTGCTGACCCACCTGACTGGCCGGAGAGCTGAGAAGGTGCACGGGCTGCTCAAGACATTTGTGAGGCAGAACGCTGCCATCCGTGGCATCCGGCACGTCACCAGCGATGACTTCTGTTTCTTCCAAATGCTCATGGGTGGGGGTGTGTGTAGCACAGTGACACTCAACTTCAACATGCCGGGCGCCTTTGTGCATGAAGTCATGGTGGTAGGCTCTGCAGGACGCCTCGTCGCCCGGGGAGCTGACCTCTATGGGCAGAAGAACTCTGCCACGCAAGAGGAGCTGCTGTTGAGGGACTCGCTGGCCGTGGGTGCGGGGCTGCCAGAACAGGGGCCCCAGGACGTCCCGCTGCTGTACCTGAAGGGCATGGTCTACATGGTGCAGGCCTTGCGCCAGTCCTTCCAGGGGCAGGGCGACCGCCGAACCTGGGACCGCACCCCTGTCTCCATGGCCGCCTCCTTCGAAGATGGGCTGTACATGCAGAGCGTGGTAGACGCCATCAAGAGGTCGAGCCGATCCGGGGAGTGGGAGGCTGTGGAGGTGCTGACGGAGGAGCCCGACACCAACCAGAACTTGTGTGAGGCACTTCAGCGGAACAACCTATGAACCTGCACCTGGGCTCCTTGCCACAGGGCAGAGGGACCAGGGAGGGGAACAGGAGCCAGATGTGACAGGGGCTTGGCCCTAGCAGAGATGGTATCTTTCACCCTTAATGAGTCTGGGTGAAGCCAGAGGTGGCCCTGGGACTTCGCCCCCTCCAGCGACTCACCTGCTCCTCAGACTTGCAGGGTGGCAAATGTTCTTGTTGGCCAGGTTACCACGGCGTGCAGAGGGCAGAGCTGCCGCCGGGCCTCCTCATGGCAATGCCAGTGAGTGGGACTCGGAAAGGCTCACCCTGGTGAGCCCCTCAGCCTGATCCGCAGTCCTAATGGTGAGAAAGCACAATAGGGCCAGCTCGGCTGAGGCCCGAGGAGAAATGATGAGAAGTTTCGTTTCATTCTTGGGCTGGGACATCTCAGGAACAGTGAGGGCAACAAGCTGTCCCTCAGGGACCCTCACGTGCCCTCCCATGTGACCAGGCCCTTCCCAGGTGGGGACTGGGGCTTGCTTTATTAAGTGAGCTCTCAGGCTTTTGAAGTAGGACAGAGGGCCCTGATTTGGCAGAGAGGAGGCAAGGGAGGGCTTTAGAACATCTGAGAAATGTTAATGAATAATTGAGAAAATAGGACATGGCATGTGGTGTTTGTTTGGTAGGTTGGGTTTCTTTAATACTGAAAGGCTTGTTTCTTGCTGTAGGGGGTTTTTCTCTTCACTCATTGCTCCACAGCAGCTTGAAGCCAGCCGTGGGTCATCACCGTCAACTGTGCCACACGGGCTGCTGCCCCTCCAGCCCTCGTCTCCTACCTGTTCCCTCATAGCCAAATCCCAGGAGCCTCCGAAGAAAAGATTTCCTTAGAGAACAGGAGTCAGGACTTCCTGATGGGCTGCTGCTGCGCCTGCCGTCTCAGCAGATATCGGGAGAGTTTGGGGCCTCGCTGGGCTGGAGGTCAGGAGGGGTTCTGTTCTTAATGTCATGGTGCTGGCTGCCAGAGTGCCCTTGAGGTGGCGGGGAGGAGTGGTTTCAGGGAGGTGGCACAGGGTGAGAAGTAGGAGGAAGAGCTCCAGGCATGCCCCGTGGAGCAGCTGTGACTGGACCTGAGGGCCAATCACCCACTGTGCTCTTGACTGTGCTCTGCACAGGGCCAGCCTTCTACCCACCTCCAGAAGCTGGGGTGGGGAGTGGTGTTGAGAAAGGACACGCCCTCCCCATTGCGTCTTTGACCAGCCTGCCAGGCTCGTTCAGCCTGGACCGAGTTCTGTTCCCTTCTCTAACCTTCCGCCCACTTCCCTGCCCTGGGCTCCTTGCCAGAAAAGCCCAGGGAGGGCTTCCTTTTCCTCTTGGCACCTCTTCTAGAAGTCACCAGGCTTGTTTTCCTGTCATGTACTGGATTCAGATATCCTTGTGAGAGGGAATAACAAGGGATGGGGTTGGAGTGTGCCTACTGCATGCTGACCCTCAGGGCAAACATGTATGTTATTATTTCACTTAATCTCCAAACCACTCTCTGACGGTAAATATTCCCATCATTCAGATCATAAAATGGAGGCACAGAGGGCAAAGCTACTTGTCTCCTGTAGGTTGTCCATGATGGAGCTGGGAGCCTGGTCAGGACCATCTAACCGCAGAGCCTGACCTTGAACCACACTTCCTCCCAGCACTTGGGAGTCTTCACACCCGAGGGCCCGGCATTGCCTCTGCCTGCTGCAGAAGCCTCGGCCTGGCCTGAACTAGGAAGTGAAGTGCAGACAGCACCCACCACCAGGCAGGACACTGAAGGTTAAAGGGGGGGCTGCCCCCTTGTCCCTGGGACAGTTGGCTCAGCTCAGTCCTCCCATGTTGTTGCTAGGATGTTGAGGTTGCTCTGAAATGTGGGAATTGACCAGGAAAGCACAAGCCCGACTTACATGCTCCCACATAAGAAAGGGCCATGTGGCCATCCAGAATGGCACTTGGGTTCCCAGAATGTGCTGGGGCTTAGTGCAGAGCTACTTCAATGAGGATCCCGTTTCCTCTAAGGGAATCCCCAGAGCCTAGATTCATGGCCAGAGGGGTACATGGCCTCTTCCCTCAGATGTCTTTACCATCGAGTATCTCCTGGGTATCAGAGCTGGTCAGTCCCACATGGGATGGGGAAGACAGATGTGCTCAGATACCTGTGGCCAAGGGAGCCCACAGGGTTCTGGTCTCCATGCGGGACTGAACCCACACTGGTTCCAGACTTGTCCAGCAGTGCCCCCTCCTGGAAGAAGACAGCATCTCCCAGGACCTGTTTCCAAATCTCAGGATGTTACTAGCTAGCTCTTTCTCAGGTCAAAATAAAGTATTTCCAGGACAGTAAAAATGCAGTTAGCTTTGCTCATCAGATACAGCAACCAGAAGAGAACTTCCAGAATACCTGTTGCTTATTCTTCAACCTCCAGCCAAATCCAGGACTGTTTTCACCAAATCCAGAACTGTTTTCACCCAGACAGTGGCAGCCGCTTCCTTTCCTGTTCTGCCCGTCACCCTGCCGGCCAAGCAGCCTCTCCTGAACGCCACGCCAAGATCCCTCCCTGTCCACACCCCTCTTCCTCACCCCCGGACTTGCCCAACCTGGTTTCCATATGGCCGTGCCCTCCACTCCAGCCACACTAAGCAGCCCTCCTGCAGAGGTGGCAGCTTCCATACTAGCAGGGCTTTGTCCCTGGCACGTCCTCTGCCTGGAAGGCACCACCTCTCTCAGGAGTCAGCTGGAGGACTGCCTGGTCACCACTTCTGCCCTCGGCAAAGTAGCCACTCCCCAACCTGTGGTCCCACAGCCTTGGTCCTCAGTTGCACTGAGGTTGCATCTCCCTCCCTCCCTCCCTCTCTCTTTCTTTTTTCTTTCTTTCTCTCTTTCTTTCTTTTTCTTTTCTTTCTTTCTCTCTTTCTTTTTCTTTTCTTTCTCTCTCTCTCTCCCCCTTCCTTCCTTCCTTTATTCCTTCCCTCCCTCCCTCCCTTCCTTCCTCCCTTCCTTCCTTTATTCCCTCCCTCCCTCCATTCCTCTTTCCCTCTCTCCCTCCCCTCCCCTCCCCTTCCCTTCCCTATCCTCCCCTTCCCTTCCCTTCCCTCCTTTCTTTTCTTGACAGAGTCTCACTCTGTCACCCAGGCCAAAGTGCAGTGGCATCACCTTGGCTCACAGCCACCTCCACCTCCCGGGTTCAAGTGATTCTCCTGCCTCAGCCTCCCAAGTTGCTGGGACTGCAGGTGCCCGCCACCACACCTGGCTAATTTTGGGGGGGTTTTTTGTTTGCTTTTGAGACGGAGTTTCGCTCTTGTTGCCTAGGCTGGAGTGGAGTGGCGTGATCTCGGCTCACTGCAACCTCCACCCCCCTGGTTCAAGCAATTCTCCTGCCTCAGCCTCCCGAGTAGGTAGCTGGAATTACAGGCGCACACCACCACGTCCGACTAATTTTTTTGTATTTTTAGTAGAGACGGGGTTTCACCATGTTGGCCGGCTGGCTGGTTTCGAACTCCTGACCTCGTGATCCACCCATCTTGGCCTCCCAAAGTACTGGGATTACAGGCGTGAGCCACCGCCCCCAGCCTAATTTTTGTATTTTTAGTAGAGACGGGGTTTCACCACGTTGTCCAGGCTGGTCTTGAACTTCTGGCCTAAGTGATCTGCCCCCCTCAGCCTCCCAAGGTGCTAGGATTACAGGCATGAACCACTGCACCTGGCCACTTGTTTTGAATATATAATTTCAACTTTTATTTTACATTCAGGGGGTACATGTGTAAGTTTGTTACATGTGTATACTGTGTGATGCTGAGGTTTGGGGACGATTGGTCTCATCACCCAGGTAGTGAACACAGTACTCAATAGGTTTTTTCAACACTCACCCCACCCCCTCTCTGCCCCCTCTCGTAGTCTTGTGTTTGTGTTTCCCATCTTTGTGTCCATGTGTACCCAATGTGTAGCTCCCACTTGTGAGAACATGTTCTATTTGGTTTCCTGTTCCTATGTTAATTTGCTTAGGATAGTGGTCTCAGCCGTTTCCATGTTGCTGCAACGGACACGATTTCATTCTTTTTTATGGCTGCATCATTTTTACTTCTTGAGACAGGGAAAAATGTTGCCCAGGCTGGTCTTGAACTCCCGGGCTCAAACGATCCGCCTGCCTCAGCCTCCCAAATATCTGGGACTACAGACACAGACCACCACACCCAGCTACACATGTCTCCCTAAATCATGTAGCATTGCCCCTTTACAGCGAGCTTCTAGGAGTAGTAGGGACTTGATCCTTTCTGCAGTTCCTGCCACCCACCCTGCTTAGACAAGTCCATTGGGTAATAGGCCTCAGGAATTGCAGACTAGTTCTCCCACGATTTCTAATTCCTGCCTCGCCCGTGAGAAGACAGGACCAGCTCTTCCTTATCAGTGCGGGCCTTGCTTACACTTCCAGCCCTGGAGGCTGCACAAAGATAGGGGGGCCTTCTGGGGTTAGGCCTTAGCCAGAGAGTCCCCAGGTCGGCAGATCCTGCACAACTGAGGACAGGGATTCCTAGATCCCAGGGTGTAGTCTCCTGCAAGGCCACTTCTCTCCAGGCCTCTGCCTTCCCAACCATAAAGCGAGGAGGTTAAGCTCCATTATCTTGGCTGGGTGTGTTGGCTCATGCCTGTAATCCCAGCACTTTGGGAGGCCAAGGAGGGAGGATTGCTTGGGGTCCAGAGTTTGAGACCAACCTGAGGAACACAGACCCTATCTCCACAAAAAAATTTTTTGGCCAGGCACGGTGGCTCACATTTGTAATCCTTGAGTCCGGGAGGTGGAGGTTGCAGTGAGCCAAGATTGTGCCACTACACTCCAGCCTGGGTGACAGAAGGAGACCCTGTCTCAAAGAAAAAAAAAACATCCTGAGCCCATGGCTTGCCATGGGGCCAGTGAGCCCCCAAGTGACCCTGTCAAAGGAGGGAGCAGCCTGGGATGATGCCAGAAAGGGGACCCTGCTTTTCCCACCCGAACCTGCCCATCCCACTTCCTCCAGTGACCTTCCCAGGCCATATTCCAGGGAACCTACACATGACTGTGTCCTCGGGATGACCTCAGCCTTTCAGATTCCGGCATGTCCCTCTCTGCAACTTCCTCCACCCTCACTTCGGTCTCATCACCTTGGTGCCTTTTAGGGGGCCCTCTGGCTTGGTGGATGTGATGCAATGAGATGTGCCCTTAGGGAGCTCACAATCTAGCCCTGAAGACAGTTAAAACCCACATGATAGTAGTATGTAGGTGTTACAATGCAGGGCAACATGGCATGCTGTCTGCCTCCCCAGGAAGCAGGGTTTTCAAAGGTGTATGTGCACTAGCCAGGGGGAGAGGTGGGAATAAAGGCATTTTAGGCAGAGGAAACCCCACATTCACAGAGTAAAGGGAGGAAAAGGTGTAACTGCTCAGGGAATTACAGGAAGCCACTGAGTTCTAAGGTAGCTGGGGCAAGAGAAGGGGAATCCCAAGGGGGAGTGACACCATCAGGGGCTCAGGTGTGTGTGTCGCAGGGCCACTGGATGGATCTGTGGGCCAAGGGACGACAGGCAGGGAGACCAGTGAGGCTGTCACCTGGAGATGACAGTGGTCCAGGCAACGGTGCTGACTGTGGGGTCCGAGAGGTTCTCAGCCTGAAAGGGTATGTTCACTGGCCTCAATGTCTGCTTAGCTTGTAGGAATCAGGGGGCAAAGAACAGGATGGAGTCTGGGGTGACATCCAAGATTCTAGCTTAAACAATTGCGCAGATGAGATACAGGAGGAAAAGCCAGTTGGAGGGAGGGGAAATTATCCATGAACTTGAAATTCCCTGTGTCTGTTTGCGGTGTCCAAGGAACACACAGGAGGCCCAGGATGTGCAGTTTCCAAAATGGCCAACACTGGCTGGCTCTGGCAGCGGAGATCCCTGCCGGTTGGACACAGTTGTCATCCAGTGGCTTGGCCTCAGGGCCCCAGATGCACTTACTGCCCCTGCCCACCCCTGCCTGTCAGGAAAACATCACTGATGCCCTGTCACCTGTGACCAGGGGCTACTCCATGGACAAGGTCCGGTCCAGCTATGGTCTGGCAATGAGTGGAAAACATCCCAAAGCTGTCACTCCGGCGACAGGCAAAAGAACTCTGAGCTACCTCCTAGGAGGATCCCAAGTTTTGATCCCCTCAAGGTGAAACCAAATGCAGGCCCTTCCCTAGGAGACAAAGAGTAGGGCCAAACACCTGCTTCCCATGACCCTACAGACCCTTTCTTTCCTCTGCTCCAAGTTCCTCCTCCTCACTTCCCTCTTCATCACCCAGTTAGCCGCCTGACCCTCAGATTCACCTAAACACACAGTACCAGGTCCACCCCAATTCAGTGAGGCATGGGGTGGCACAAAGGCATCTGTCATTGTCAAAGTCTCAGGAGATGCAGATGACCATTCAGGCCTCAAACCCTGCACTGTTGAGTCCTCCATCCTCTTTCCCAGTTCAGGAAACCTATCCGGGGAATCACAAAGTCTTTGAAAAAGAAAAATATTTATTTTCAGCAAGCCAAAGTCCCAAGTGGGGGCAGGTGCCAAATTTGCCCCCTCCACCAGAGGGCCTAGGCCCACAGGAAGCCTGAAGCCAAATTCAGGCATGGAAGGAGGGGAGCCACCAGTGGGGCGGGACAGTCACTTGTACTGAGGAGAGAGCGGGGGGACAAGCGGAGCAGTGCAGACACTCAGCATCTTGTCGATGTCCACCTGGGTTGACTTATCCACCTCAGCCTTGTGGTGGTCACTCACCCCCAAGCTGGGCAAGCCCCCAGCCTCCTCTCCAGCCTCCTCTCCGAGGGGAGCCAGAGCATGGATGGGGGTCACTAATGGACTGGGACAGGGCAAAGCGAGGCCTGGGCCCAGCTCACCTGCCAAGGGCAGCAAGGCCTGCAGTTGCTCCACACCTGCCTCCTCGGGAACCAGGGCCAGCTCTGCCTCTGCCTCCACCTCGGCCTCCCCGTCCCCCTCCCCTGCCTGGTTCAGCTCGGGGTTGCAATAGTTGATGTACTGGTACAGGGGCCGCAGGCGCTGGGCCTTTCCTGCAAAGACCCAGGGCAGGGCAGAGGCTAGAGCGCCAGGTTGTGCCATGTCAGGCCCCACAGGGAGAAGGAACAGCCCAGGGACTGCCACTCACGCTCCAGCCCCAATGTCTCTAAGGGTGCAGACACCGTGCTGGCCACAGCGTGGAGCACGGGAGCCCCCAGGCTCTTGCGCTTCTTGGCTTTTTTGTGCTGTTTGGCAGATGGTGAGGGCTCACTCTGGCTGCCCTCTGGCTCCTCCTCCTGCAGCGGCAGCCTGGGTGGCAGCTCAGCTTCAGCCTTGGGATGGGCACGAAGGCCCGGGAGGCTGAGGGACCTGAGCCAGGGACAAGAGACCTGACCCAGGGAATACCCCAGCCTGCCCACCGCCCCAGGACTCGACGCCTGCCCCTTTCCTGGTCGATGAGGCCCCAGGCCCAAGAGGCTTAGAGGCCAGTGAGCCCAGTGCCCTACAAACCCTGAAGCTCCCACTCTCCTGCTGCTCCCTACATGGGGGCTCTGGAAGAACGGGAGAGGAGAGTGATGGTAGTGACAGGGGACAAGAATCCTTCCTGCAGGAGTGCAGGAATCAGGAATGCTACTGGGGTGTGTGCCCCAACCCCGGGCCTGCAGCTCCTTCCCCTCCTCCTCCCCCAGAGCCCCCTCACTTGACAGGCTTTCTCTTTGGACCATGACGGGGCCTCACAATGGAGACCACGGGCCTGGGGCCTCTCTCCTGTAGCGCCCCGGCTTCCGGCTTGGGCCTCTCCTCCCCCAGCTTGGGTCCTTCCTCCTGGAGCTCCAGCTCCGAAGCTGCGCCTGCTGGGCGCTGGTCTTCACCCTGGGTTCCGCGGGCCTCATGGGCTGGCACCAGGAAATGTTCTTCCGCCACTGGACACTAGAGGTGACACACAGGCCATCGGTCACCATGGTCGGGCAAAGGACATAGGGATCCGTCACTGAACACCTAACATTAGACACCGAAACAGGAATAAGGACACCAGCCTGTGCCCCTCCCCGCCTGGAGGGCCCAGCCTGGCAGTTAGCGGGTCGGGGCGCTCAGAGTTCCGCCTCTCAGAGTGCTGCGGCCCCCTGTTTAAAGGTTAAACAGCCTGACGGTCACCTCGGAGGTCTCAGCGCTGCCGGGGTCCTCCGCGAGCTGTCCCTGCCCCACGACCGTAGCCTCCTGGACCCCCGGCCGCCTCTCCGCCCCTGCCGAGGCCATGGCTGCGCAGGCTCAGTGCATCCTCCACAGCTGCTTGGGGAGGGCCCCGAGCGGCTGGATGGTGGCCCCGCGCTGACCCTGGAGACGGGCCAGCAAGCGAGGGCAGAGCTGGGAAGCGAAACCCGCGACAGCGGAGCCCACACTCAGCGGAAACTACAAGCCCCAGGACGCTTTGCGCCAGGGTCAGTGGGCCCTGACCCCGGGGACGGAAGCCACGGTTGCCCGGCAACAACAACTCCCGTCGGGTGGCAGCGGCTGGCGGCAAAACCTCTCGAGTGAGCCCCTGCCCAAGTGCCGCGGGGGAGAGGCCGCGAGCGGGACCGAGAAGTGGGCTGGGGGGAGAGGTCGCGGAGGCGGCGAGCGAGGCCGGGGCCCAGGCAGGGACCGGCAGGGGCCCGGGAGTGACGGGCACGCCAGGGTCAGGGTCCCAGGCGAGGGAGGAGGCCCGGGGTTGGGGAAGGGGGCCCGGGGAGGGAGGTGCACAGCCCTGCAGGCCTCGGGGCACCGTTGCTGGGCGGTGCCGGCGGCATGTGCGAGGGCCCGTCCCGCATCTCGGGGCCCATCCCCCCAGACCCGACGCTCTGCCCTGACTACTACCGGCGGCCGGCCTCGGGTGAGTCCGGAGGCTTGGCGGTGGTGCTAGGCTCAGGGGTCGGCCCCGGCTCCACCTGAGTCCTGGACTCCGCCCGGCTCCGCCCCACAGCTCAAGGGCGCCTCGAGGGAAACGCGCTGAAGCTGGACTTGCTGACCTCGGACCGGGCCCTGGACGCCAACGCTCCCTGTGGCCCCCGCATCGGTCCCGGTGCCCGAGAGGTCCTGGAGCGCGGCCGGCGCGGCGTCGGGGACGTGCTGTTGCAACTCGAGGGGATCTCCCTAGGTCCTGGGGCCTCTCTTAAGAGTAAGTCCCAGGAATGGAAGAAGGGGCAGAGAGGCAATGCGGGGTGGAAAGAGATCAAAAGCAGCTGCTCTTTCCGCCCTGACCTGGGCCCAGGCTTTGCATCTCTTGAGTCTCAGTTTCCCCAACTATAAAAGGGGGAGAAATGTGCTACCTTCTCGAAGGAAGTGAACTGAATAAGGTAGTTGCCACGAAGCCCTAGCTCTGCTTCGTGCATTTATTTATTTATTTATTTATTTATTTATTTTTATTTTTTGAGACGGAGTCTCGCTCTGTCGCCCAGGCTGGAGTGCAGTGGCCGGATCTCAGCTCACTGCAAGCTCCGCCTCCCGGGTTCACGCCATTCTCCTGCCTCAGCCTCCTGAGTAGCTGGGACTACAGGCGCCCGCCACCATGCCCAGCTAAGTTTTTGTATTTTTAGTAGAGACGGGGTTTCACTGTGTTCACCAGGATGGTCTCGATCTCCTGACCTCGTGATCCGCCCGTTTCGGCCTCCCAAAGTGCTGGGATTAGAGGCTTGAGCCACCGCGCCCGGCCTGCTCGTGCATTTATTACCCGTCACATTTGTTTGTTGAGTGCCCACTGTGTGCCAGGCCATATAGGTGCTAGAACACAGGGTTGAAGATAAGCATGAGCCATCACTGAGTCAAGGTGGGAGACAAAGAACAAGAGATGAATGTCATATATGAGATGATCTATGGTATACTTCACTATAATAATGGAGAAAATCACCCGGACGCAGTGGCTCACTCCTGGAATCCCAGCACTTTGGGAGGCCCAGGCAGGCGGATCACTTGAGCCCAGGAGATGGAAACCAGCCTGGCCAACATGGTGAAACCCCATCTCTACAAAAAATACAAAAATTAGCCTGGCGTGGTGGCGTGTGTCTGTAATCCCAGCTACTCAGCAGGCTGAAGTGGGAGGATCCCTTGAGCTGGGGAGGTCAAGGCTGCAGTGAGCTGTGATCGTGCTGCTGTACTCCAGCCTGGGTGACAGAGCGAGACACTGTCTCAAATAATAATAATAATAATGGAGACAGTCATCCTGAAATACTACATGAGGAAGGGAACTCTTTCTGTAGGAGGCAGGGGGCAGGCCTGTGTGTGAACTAGTGGAAGTTGGATTGTGTGGGCCCTATGTAGGGCAGAGACTGGTGGCATCTTTTCTCCAGGGAAGGACCCTAAAGACCATGAGAAGGAGAACCTGAGGCGGATCAGGGAGATTCAGAAGCGCTTCAGAGAACAGGAGCGCAGCCGAGAGCATGGACAGCCCAGGCCCCTGAAAGCTCTGTGGCGCTCACCCAAGTACGATAAGGTGGAGTCCCAGGTCAAGGCCCAGCTCCAGGTACCTGCTCCAGGGAGCCAGAAGTATTATCCTTTTTGTTGGCCAACAGGCAGCTATACCCTGATCCGAGTTCTGGGGAGGGAGGGAACTAAGAGACCCTGGCTCTGCTGCAGGGCGAGGCTGGGGGGCTTCTCAGAAGTGTTGATGGCGGGGCTGATCCTCAGGGGCAAGCAGGAGTTAGTCAAGGGGACAGCAGAGGAGAACATTCCCAAAAGATGGAACCTCACAGACCACAGGGCACGCAGCAGTGGAGATGCCAGGTGTACAGTTCACTGTGAGGAAAGAAAGGCGTGAAGTTAGGCCAAGAAGTCAGCTGGGCCCACATCAGGGGCCACAAAAGCCACTTTTCAGTCCTTATTTCTGAGGACAGTGGGAAGGGCAGGGGTATGGTGGGGGGCTCTGTCTCGGGTAGAGAGTAGCACCATCTTTCCATCCAGGGACTCAGCAGGAGGAGCAGGAGTGAGAGGAAAGGCAAGGTCACACAAATGTGTCTGGGCTGAAGCATCTGTGGGGCTCCCAGGGGGTGGGAGTGTGTCCAGGAAGCAGATGGAAATTCAGGCCTGGATCTCAGGAGTGAGACCCAGGAGTTATTGACGATCAGGTTGAGGACAACGAGACCAAGGAAGTGACCGCCTGGATTTGAGGACTTGGAGGCCAGCCGTCAGGAACCTTGCGGGGCTAGAGCCAGGAAGCTTGGCTAGGAAGGATGAAAGAGAGTGGTAGGTGGGCCAGTACTGAGGTGGAAGGAGAGATGGTTTGTTGTTTTCTTTGTTTTTTTTTTTTTTGAGACTGAGTCTGGCTCTGTCGCCCAGGCTGGAGTGCAGTGGCCGGATCTCAGCTCACTGCAAGCTCTGCCTCCCGGGTTTTTTTTTTTTACGCCATTCTCCTGCCTCAGCCTCCCGAGTAGCTGGGACCACAGGCGCCCGCCACTTTGCCCGGCTAGTTTTTTGTATTTTTTAGTAGAGATGGGGTTTCACCGTGTTAGCCAGGATGGTCTCGATCTCCTGACCTCGTGATCCGCCCGTCTCGGCCTCCCAAAGTGCTGGGATTACAGGCTTGAGCCACCGCGCCCGGCCTGTTGTTTTCTTAAAAATGTGACGTACTCACACGTTTGTGTGCTGATGAGGACAACTGTCTCTTGAAGAGGGAAGAGGGCCCGAGGGACACGGATGCAAAGGTCAGAAGGGCCAAGAGGGCCAGGGTTTTGCAGCTTGAGCCCCAGACCTCAGCCTGCCTGGTCTCTCTGCTGTGCCCTGCCCTCCAGGAGCCTGGCCCTGCCTTTGGGACAGAGTCTGCACACTTCCTGCGGGCGCACTCCCGCTGCGGCCCTGGCCTCCCACCACCCCGTGTACCTAGTCCCCAGCCAACACCACCAGGTCCCAAAGCTAAGGTGAGAGGATGTGTGGGGGCTGGATGGTGGCTGGGCAGGGTTCCTGGTGTGTGGTGGGGGTTCAGGGACACAACATAATGCTGTCTGCCCCCACCCACGCTTGCTGTGTCCTGCAGGAGCCAGGCCTGGGGGTGGACTTCATTCGTCACAATGCACGAGCTGCGAAGAGGGCCCCCCAGAGGCATTCCTGCTCGCTGCAGGTCCTGGCACAAGTGCTAGAGCAGCAGCGGCAGGCCCAGGAGCACTACAATGCCACACAGAAGGGCCATGTGCCGCATTAGTAGGTCTCACTGCCTGACACTCAGGGTGAGGGAGACACCTGTGGAGGGCGGGAACCAACCTCTGCCCTGGGGTCATCAACCCTGAACCTGTGTACCCACAGCTTGTTGGAGCGCAGGGACCTGTGGCAGCGGGAGGCTGAGGCTCGCAAGCAGAGCCAGCCAGACCCTGCCATGCCCCCAGGCCACACGCGCATGCCTGAAAACCAGCGGCTGGAAACACTGACCAAGCTGCTCCAGAGTGAGTACCTGGGCAGGGAGGCTGGAGGGGGACCCCACTGGGGACCAGGCACCCCTGCCCAACACTCACTGTTCTCACTGTTCCCGGGCCCCCTGTAGGCCAGAGCCAGCTGCTGCGTGAGCTGGTACTGCTGCCTGCCGGGGCAGACTCACTGAGGGCCCAGAGCCACCGTGCTGAGCTGGATCGGAAACTGGTGCAGGTAGAGGAGGCCATCAAGATCTTTTCTCGGCCCAAAGTCTTCGTGAAGATGGATACTTGAGCCCCTCTGAGGGACAGTGGCAGGGAGCTCCATGCTGAGGATCGCCACATGGCTGCAAAGGACAGAGTCAGACCCAATCCCAGAGCAGAGGTCTGAAGACAGGAGCAGGGGGGTGGCCAGTGTCCCTAGAGCACTCCTCCCAGCCACCAGTGGCTGCAGAAGGGCCACCCCAGCCTTTTAACTGCTTTGCCAAAATTAAACCTTTTGTACACAGGATTTGTTTCCATAAGAGCTTTTTTTACCCTAAAAATGCCAAGCCTGGTGGCCCTCCTGCTGCTTGATTGCAGGAAGTTTTCCCCATTGTCACTCCGGACTTAGTCCAGAGCAGAAGACAAGCTGGTGGGACCAGGGAGGAGGCTGGGACTGGGACACAGAAGGACCAAGACTGTATTTGTAGAAAAACCTTTAATGTTCCCCAGGCTGAGGGAGCCCTGGGAGCCAGCTAAAAACCCCCACTGTGAAGTCCCTGCCATGTCCCAGCAGTTTGGAGTGGCATGGGGCTGCATCCTGCCTGTCAGAGGCTGAAGCCACTACCATCTTGCATGCGACTCCCCCAGCCAGAACTGGCCTGCTCCTGGTCATCCAGGGAGGGCAGAGAGCTGCGGGTACCAGGACGTCGGCAGCCAGGGTGCAGGTCCCAGCATGGGGGCCCCTGAGACAGCCCATTGGAACTGGGAGGCTGGCGGTTCTCAATGACCAGGTCACTGCTGTCATCATCACTATCAGGCTCAGCAGGCCCAGGCCCTGCAGAGGGAGGACCTGTCAAACGCCCAGATGCCCCTCGCACCACGTTATTGCGCTGGTTGGCCGGCTTGACAGTGACAATGAGGTTATGGCTGTTGGCGACCATCATGTCCGTCACTTGGTCCAAGGTCTTCCCGGCTACTTCAATGCCATTGACTTCAAGGATCTCATCACTGACCGCCAGCAGCCCTGTACTCTCAGCCAGGCCCCCACGTACCAGGCGGGAGATGAAGATTCCTGGAACCCGCTCCAGGCCCTGGGGAGCCACACGAACACTCATGCCATCTCGGATGTAGAAGCCCAGGGGGCGGTCTGAACCATGCTTGTGCAGCCGCACCCGTCGGTGGGTCTCAGGCAGTAGGTCCACATCTATGACTGACGAAACCTGGCGGAAATCTTGGGGCAGGCTGATTAGCAGGGGTGGACGGGTGCGAAGGGGTGCCACTGGCCGCAGCAGGAGCCCTTTCTTGCGCCGCTGCAGAGAGTTGGAGGCAAAAGCCAGGCCGCTGGAGTCAGCTTCTGCTGCAGAAGAGGGGGGTGTTGAGATCAGAGACCTGCTCCCCAACTTGGGCTCTTTACAGGGCCACTGTAGCTATTTCCTACCACTTGGAGGTCAGGTCAAGGGCAGGGACTGCAGAGGGTGACACGTGGGTACCCTGGGCATGGACTAACCCTTGTAGACCTGCCCCACAGGCACCTTACCCCACAGAGGCTGCCCACTGTACCCCTCCTCACCCCGCTTCTGCACCAATAGGCGCAGTGGTGGGGGCCCGCTGGCCAGGGCCCGGTGCAGACTGTCGTCGTTGGTGAGGGGCAGCAGGTCGCCGTGAGCATCCGTATAGCCAAGTAGCACGTCCAGGCCCGGGATCTGGTGCACCGCCCGCAGCAACCGCGAGAACTCCTGGAAGCCGCTCACCGAAGCGCGGGGCAGCGCGAAGCGTCGGAACTCGGCGTCAAACTGGAAGTCGGGGTTGGGGGAGAGGAGTCAGGACAGCCTGCGCCCCTTTCTCACCGCAGGCTGGCAGGGGTGGGAAAGATACCGGCTGCCGCAAAAGCGGCAGCCTTAAGCCCAGACCTCAGCTCCAGTACCAGGGACGCTGTCCAAGGTCTTCTCACCGCCCTCCAGGTACTCAGGCCACAGAGAGATCTGGAGACCAGCAGTGGAGGAAGGAAGATGGATGGGGGAAGGCGAGCAGAAATGCAGAATGGGACTTGGAAGATAGAGGGAAGAGGTGGCGGGGACCAAGGAGCTGGGAAGGGGAGAAAGAGGGAATTGGGAGCGCCTAGGGCCGAGGCCGAAGGAGCCCTTACTTTGCTCTTCACCTCGATGATGCTATCGGGACTGCGCGCCGGAGTCCTCTGCGGCCGGGCCATGGCGGGGCCGGGCGGGCCGGGGACGGTGCCCCAGGCGGCCCGCCGAGGCGCAGGTGCACAGCCCGGCCGGCCTGCCCGCGCCGCCCCGCCCCTGGCGGTAGCACACGCCCCGCCTTCCCAGCCGGAGCCTGACGTCAAGGGGGCAGCGAAGCAGAGTGGAACGCGGAGTCCACGTTTCCTAGGAAACGGAGCCGGGGGTGGAGAGGAACCTTCCTCCGCTCTTGCGTCATCACGCTGAGGTCCACGCGCCCCCGGAGTCTGGCGAGGAGAGCTCGGCCAATCCGAGGGGAGGGCCAAGGAAGTACCATTTATTGGACGTTGTGTGTGTGCTCTTATTTCCACTGGCCTTACAAGACCGTGCATTGTGTAGATGAGGAAACTGAGTCATAAAAAATATGTGCTGAACCCCTCGGGGGTCACACGGCGCTGAAATGGTTTCGAGTCAACTTAACGGACGGCACTCGGCCGCAGGCCCCTGCCCTGGATCCCTCTCCAGAGACCGGACCAGCTCTTGTTCTGTTCCCTCTCGGTACCACAGGCATCTTGACGAACGGCCGAAACGCCGGGCCGCTGTCGGAGTGACGCCGCGATGAGAGTAAACGGGCCAGCATCCCGAGGACCAGCGGGAGTCTCCACATAACCTCCCGAGCAGGACGCTCTCCTGCGCAGGCGCGGGGTGTACGTGGGCGGGGCCTCCTCCTCAGGCCCCGCCCAGCCGAAGGCGCTTCCTCTTCCGAGGAGAGGCGGGGCCTTGGCGCCCGCGGGAAACCCGGGCGGTTTGCCTCCGCTAGGTGCAGCCGCCGGGATGGCAGGTTCGGGAAGGCTGGTCCTACGGCCCTGGATTCGAGAGCTGATTTTGGGGTCGGAGACACTCTCCAGTCCACGAGCCGGGCAGCTGCTCGAGGTGAGCCCCCACTCAGGGCCCGGAGACCGAGGCGGAGGCCCGGGGTGGTGGGATTGACGCCGCTCACCGCCGTCAGGTACTACAGGAGGCCGAGGCCGCGGCCGCGGGCCCATCCCACGCCCCTGACGCGTCCGACGTCGGGGCCACGCTGCTTGTGTCTGACGGGACCTACAGTGTCCGATGCCTGGTGACGCGGGAGGCCCTGGACACCTCGGACTGGTGAGAGGCCCCGCGCGGCTCCGGAGGTCGGAGTCCCTCAGGAGAGAGCGAGGTGGGCGGGCCTTGTGTTCCGGTGGGCCCGGCAGTGAGGGTCCTGCTCGCCGCAGGGAGGAGAAGGAGTTCGGCTTCCGCGGGACAGAGGGCCGGCTGCTGCTGCTGCAGGACTGCGGGGTTCATATCCAGGTCGCTGAGGGCGGCGCGGTGAGTGGTGAGACTGCCTTGGGCGGGTTACCGGGCATGACTCTTCGTGACGATTCCTGAGACCTCCCCTTCCCCCCGAACTCCTCCAGCCCGCAGAGTTCTATCTCCAGGTGGACCGCTTCAGCCTGCTGCCCACGGAGCAGCCCCGGCTACGGGTGCCTGGTTGGTAAGTGATGCCTTCGCCCTCCAGCAGCTCTCCCCACCCCAGCCTGGCCGGCGCTGGCAGAAGCCTTTGGGGTAGGAGGGCTTGGGCCCCCATTAACTACCCTTATCTTTTTCTTAGCAACCAAGACTTAGATGTTCAGAAAAAGCTCTATGACTGCCTTGAGTGAGTCTGGGGTTGGGCTCGGGGGCCACGTGTGGTTTGGTGAGGGGTTGGTGTGTCTGGGTAGACAGGCTTCAGCATGATTCCTGAGTCCTGGCCACTCTCTTCCTGTAGGGAGCACCTTTCAGAGTCCACCTCGTCCAATGCAGGTACTGTAGGGCTTGGCCAGCCGTCCTAACACCCTGTGCAGTGACCTCTCCAGCCTTAAACTCCCGCTTCCTCAATAAGCTCTCCTCCCACTTCCCCTCCCGGTCCTCTCCTTTAAGCCTTGATTCATCCCATGGTCCCCTGTCCCCAGGCCTATCACTGTCCCAGCTTCTGGATGAAATGCGGGAGGATCAGGAGCATCAGGGGGCGCTGGTGTGCCTGGCTGAAAGCTGCCTGACGCTGGAGGGCCCTTGCACAGCACCTCCGCTCACCCACTGGGCTGCCTCACGATGCAAGGCCACGGTCAGTCTGGGGCTTTTCTTGGGAGATGTCAGGGTGAGGAGTTGGGCAAGGGTCATGTCCCACAGGACATGAGAGTAAACGGGCCTGTCCTACAGAGTTTATGTCCCACAGGGAGAAGCTGTGTACACTGTCCCCAGCTCAATGCTATGCATCTCTGAGAATGACCAGCTAATTCTGAGCTCTCTAGGCCCCTGTCAGAGGACACAGGGTAAGGGGGACTGGAGAGGTTGGGGGGATACCTGGGGCCCAGGTCCACAGTGCTGATAAGCCTTCCTGAACCCCCCAGGCCGTGAGCTGCCCCCACCAGACCCGGCTCTGCAGGACCTATCTCTGACCCTCATAGCCTCTCCTTCCTCACCCAGTTCCTCAGGTGAGGTGATGCACAGGTCACAGGCACTCACTGCCATCTGTCAGGTTCCCGGGCTGCGCGGGATGCTGTTAAAGTTGCACGGCGGGTGGGGAATGAACACGGTCCCTGCAGTCCTGTCTGAGCTCACAGGCCACTCAGCTGCTCTAAGCGGAGAGGGCTCTGCCTACAATGAGTCCCCTCCTCCTCAGGAACCCCAGCCTTACCCGGCCACATGTCATCCGAGGAAAGTGGTACCAGCATCAGCCTTCTGCCTGCCCTGTCCTTGGCTGCTCCAGACCCAGGGCAGAGGAGCAGCTCCCAGCCCCCACCAGCCATCTGCTCAGCCCCTGCCCCCCTGATCCCCAGGTCCCCACACCCCAGCCAAACCCCTAGCTCCCCACTCCAGAGCTGCACTCCCAATCTCTCACCCCGTGGCCATGTCCCCAGTCCACACCAGGCTCTTGTGACCAGGCCCCAGAAACCTAGCCTGGAGTTCAAGGAGTTTGTAGGGTTGCCCTGCAAGAATCAGCGGCCTTCTCCCAGGACCGGAGCTACCAAAGGAGCCCAGGAGCCCTGCCGTGTCTGGGTGAGTGTAGCCCCTCTGCAGCTGGAGGGTGGAATGAGGAAGGCCTGAGGTGGAGCTGGGAGGGAGCATGGGTAGCCTTGGATGGGGTTGGGGTCCTTGTTAGCTCTTGCCCAGACACCATACCCCTTTCAGGAACCCCCAAAGAGGCATCGTGATGGTTCTGCCTTCCAATATGAGTATGAGCCACCCTGCACGTCCCTCTGTGCTCGGGTCCAAGCTGCCAGGTGAGTTCCTGGGTCTGCCCCCACTCTTGGTCACTAGTCCCAGGCTCCATTGACCTGCAGCCGTGGTTTCTTTCCAGGCTTCCTCCCCAGCTCATGGCCTGGGCCTTGCACTTTCTGATGGATCCAGAGTCTGAGCCAACTCCAATGTGAGAGGTCACGCAGGACAGATACCGCTCCACACTCTGCTTCCTTTGAGTTTTTTAATAAAATAATCTCATGCGGCAGGAGAGGAGAGGATCAGGGACTGGGGCCGCCGCCTCTTTGGTCTGTGGCTGGGGAGGGTGGGCTCCGCTCAGGGCTGGAGGGCTCTGTGGGCTGTGGGGGCAGATGCTCCGTTCCAAGGCCAGATCCTGTGAGGAGAGGGAGGGGGAGAGAGGAAGGTTCAGGGCTGGGCTAAGCAGTCCTGCCACCCTCCCAGCTGGCCTGGACCCCCTCTTACCTAGGCTTGGGGATGGAGGTGCCTCAAGTTTTGGCCTGCGTTTGAGGACCGGGGAGCGCTGCAGCCGCAGGGGCCGTTCTAAGGGACACAGAAAGGCTCGGGGTCTGTCCATCCTCTGCCCCTCTCTTCCACCTCCAGTGCATGTAAGTATGCGCTCACACACACTGCTGCCTTCAGAGCATCCCTCATCCCTGCGTCCTCACCCCTGACAGAGGCTGCTCTTCGGGACATGGAGCCAGTGCTAGTTGAAAGGGCTTATTGTCAAACCCTTGCACCTGGCCTTCTGGCTCCCTGATTTCTTGAGCCCTCACACACTGGTGGCTCCCTCCAAGGACCAAAGCCATGAAGGGAGCCCCAGAAGCCCACCCTCCCGCATCTCCTGCATTCAAGCACACGTGGAGGTGTCTCCCCTCACCAGCAGGGGCCTGGAGCTGGTCCTCATGCACAGACACTGCTTGCCGCCCTGCCGAGAGAGGCCTCGGCCTCAGCTGGCCATCTGAGGGAGGCCAGGGAATCGGGTGTTCCAACAGCTGTCCCCACTCCAGCCCTTGCCTCCCACCCTCAGGGTCCTTAGAGGAGCCGAGTTCCCAGCAGGAACTCTTCCAGCACCCAACCCAGGATTGGGATGGGGAATCGGGTGCCTGCCTACCTTCATTCCTAGGGCCCAAGCAAGGGTCCTCTGGGAGGCCCAGGCTGTCTCGGGAGGGGCTGGTTCTGCAGGGACTTGGGCTTTGACCAGGAGAGGGAGGGCCTGGACCATCCTGTTGGCCCCAACCACGGCTCCTGAGCTCTGCATTCAACTGCTGCCCCAGTGTCTTCCAGGTGGCAGACTCGGGCCCCTGGCTCCCTGGGCAAGGTCTGCAGGAGGGGTCTGTGGGGAGAAGGGTGTCAGCCAAGACCTGGTCAGGTCTTGGAGATAGGTCTGAACAACGGTCTGACCCTGCTCCTGCCTGTCCCTGCTCCCCCTACCAACACACACAGTGGCCATCACTCACCAGCAGACACAGAGTGGGTGCGGGACTTGATCGAGATGGGAGGGGCCTCCGTGGAACTGTCCATAATGTCACCTGCAAGGCGGAGCTGGGGACTCAGGCTGGGGACTTGGAGGCGAGGGGAAGAAAAACCTGGCCTCTCCCCTTCCTCCCCCAGGAGAGCAAGTGCCTTGGGGGCTGTCTGTAAGGACACCTCCCAGCGAATGTGCTGCCACACCCCAGGCTCCCACTTACCATCTGAGCCAGCTTTCTTGATTTCGCCATCTTTGCTCTGTAGGAAACAGGGCAATCAGATTCCAGCCCTGCCCTGGCCCCAAACCCTAGCCTTTTGTTCATTATTGTTCTTATAATCCAGCCACTGAATGCCCACCATGGACTGGACAAGAACATGGCAAACCCAGTCCAGCCCTCTTAGAACTCTTCGCACACTTCAATGTTTCTAAATTCAGGCCAACTTCATGCTTTGTTTTGTTTTAAGATATTGAATGGGGCCGGGCGCGGTGGCTCAAGCCTGTAATCCCAGCAGTTTGGGAGGCCGAGAAGGGCGGATCACGAGGTCAGGAGATGGAGACCATCCCGGCTAACACTGTGAAACCCCGTCTCTACTAAGAAATACAAAAAACTAGCTGGGCAAGGTGGCGGGCACCTGTAGTCCCAGCTACTCGGGAGGCTGAGGCAGGAGAATGGCGTAAACCCGGGAGGCAGAGCTTGCAGTGAGCTGAGATCTGGCCACTGCACTCCAGCCTGGGCAACAGAGTGAGACTCCGCCTCAAAAAAAAAAAAGATATTGAATGGTATGGAGGACTGGGGTTCTCTGGGATTGTGATGAGAGTGACATTAGCAGGGTGGCCACAGAGGAGAGTCAGGGAAGAACCATGGGCAATGCAGGGATGGCTGAGGAGGGACCTGGTGTAACCCACAATTAGAGACTGGAAGCGAGGCAGGGAGGACATCCAGACCACCCAGGGATGTGTGTGGAGGTTCTGATTTGCACCTAGGGGAGGAAAGCAGTGAGGTTTTAAGGTGGCCAGGGCCAAGACCCCACAGGGCCCCCAAGCAGGGTGTGAAGTCTGAACAGTGTCTTGAGAAGAAGCCCCTGGAGGACTTGCTATTTCAAGTACAGGTGACAAGGTCAGATTTTTTTCTTTTCTTTTTTTTTTTTTAATTGAGATGGATTCTCACTCTTGTTGTCCAGGCTAGAGTGCAGTGGCACGATCTAGGCTCACTGCCCTGTCTCCCAGGTTGAAGCAATTCTCGTGCCTCAGCCTCCCAAGTAGCTGGGACTACAGGTGCCCACCACCACACCCGGCTAATTTTTGTATTTTTAGTAGAGACAGGGTTTCACCATGTTGGCCAGGTTGGTCTCTTAACTCCTGACCTCAGGTAATCCACCTGCCTCAGCCTCCCAAAGTGCTGGGAATACAGGCGTGAGCCACGGCACCCGGCCCAGGCCTTAGATTTCTGTTAGACCTGCAGAGAAAAGACTTTCTCAGGTCTGAAGAGGAGATACTGGTGGCCTGTGCCTGGGTCGAGAAGCCAAGAGGGAAGAAAGGTCGATTCTGTAACCACTTTGAGGAGGACGGAGTAGAACTGACAATTAGACCTATCTGTCATGAGTCTCCTCCATCTTGGTCACATATGTCACCCACAGCATGCCACCTGCCCTCTCACTTCACGGTCATGTGCCCCCAACTCACTTGCTTCCTCTTGCCTTCGGCACCCCCGCTGCCTCGGCTGACGCCTATCCTCTGCAGCATTACTTGTACCCGCTGTTCAAAGGATGGAGCCAGCTCTGTTTCTCCCCGCTCCAGGGGCCGCCTCTAGGGACAGAGATGCTCGGGTTGGAGAGAGTCCATGCCCTGGGTCCCAGAAGTGCCTTAGCCCTGCCATCAGCAAGCCTTACCTTGTCAGGTCTGGCACCCAGCGTTGCCTCCTCCTCAGCAGGCAGCAGTATCATCGAGTAGGCCTTGCTATCTCTTGTGTACCGAGGTCGGCTCCTGCGGGCAGGGTCAGGGCTGCTGGTGTCCCCCTCAGCCCCACCAGGCTCCTCACCACGGCTGGGACGGGTTGGCGGCCGCAGTAGGTCGCCAAACGTAGTTTTTCGGGTTCGGGGAGCTGCCCCAGGGCTGGTCTCTAGATCAGGTCGTGGACCCCGCGTTGAACGAGGCTTCTTGAAGGCAAAGAGGGTGCCCAGCTTCTTTCGCAGTGTACGGGGGACAGGAGTGGCACCCCCCTCAGTGGCCGGGTCCTCCTCGGGGGCCCAGCTGTGGGGACACCCAGCAGTGAGTGAGAAAGCCCATCAGGCATCCCACCCTCTCCCACCCCCAGCAGATGCCCCTCACTCACAGGCGATCCTGCTGGATCAGCCTTTTAGAGAAGAATTCCTCCACGCCCTCGTCCACGCGGGCACTGAGCCCATTCCCTTCCTGCGGCAAGGCTGGGGGCACCTGGGGGGCATCATGGGGTCAGGGGTCAGGGCTGAGTGCAACTCTGGCTTCTTCCCCGCCCCTGGCCGGCAGCCTGGACTGAGTAACTCCAGGATTCCAGACTGGGGTGATCCTAGGGGCTGCTGATACCAGCCTCCTACTGTCCTGCTGCTGGACAGAGACACCAGATTTCACACACTCCTCACCCGCTGCTGGCCCGCACACCCAGTCCACACCCGTCCTTGTCCCACAGAGTATCCTACATGCCCGAGCCACCCAGTCACCAGCAAACCTAGCCCCCACGTGCCCCCGGGGTCACCCATTCCCACTTGCCACCAGCTCTGCTGCGAACAGTTCCCTGCAGTGTCCCCCCCCCCACCCCACCCCCACTCCACCCGGCCTGCTGCCGGCTCAGTGGCGCCGGCTGCTGCGTCAGACCCTCTGGGGGACCTCAAGCCAGCTCCTCCCCGCCCTCCAACAGTGCCCGCTGCCCCCGCGGGCTTGCAGCCCACACACGCATCTCCCCACACGCGCTGCCGCCGGACGCGCAGCAGACGCAGGCTTGGCCCCGCGGCCCGGCTACCCGGTGCCCGGCATCTCTCAGCAGCCCCGGGGGAGGGAGGGAGGATGGACACCCTCTCTCGCGCAGCCACGGAGGCCGCGGGCCGCCCCGAGGCGGAGTCCCACACCCAGGCACACCCCGAACGGAACCCGCACACCCATGGTCCTGCACAGGCATGGCCTGGGGTGCGGGGTGACCAGGAAGAAGCCAGGATGTGACCGCGGCCGCACGACCAGGTGGCCTTGGGCCCCTACCAACCCCTCTCCTTGACCGCCACCACCCATGAGGAGCGGCCGGGTCACCTGCGATCCCCAATTACACGCGCTCCGGAGTGGGGGAAGGGTGCTCACCTGGGGGCCCCCCGGCGGCGGGCGGTGGTGGTGCTGGCGGCGCGGCCGCGGCCGGGCCCGGGTCGGATGGCGCAGGGGCTGCCCCGCCGGTGGCAGGTCCATGCGGGGCAGTGGGGCGGCGGGGGGCCCGGGGGCGGCAGGGCTCGGAGAGCCGCGCGCAGACGGCCCAGCCTGCGGCTCCGCATCTTCTCCCGGAGCCGCCAGCTCGGGCTCCGGCTCCGCTTCCTCAGCAGCACCTGAGGGGACAGCACCAGAAGAGCACCGAGCGCCGAGCCCGGGGAGGTGGCGGCGGAGGCGCTAGGGCGGCGGGGGACCCGCCCAGGGCGCGGGGAGGGGCCCGGCTACGCCGCCCGTCCCCCCGCCCCTCCGCCCCTCCCCCGCCGCCGCCGCTGTCCGTGGTGCTGAGCGCGGCCCCGAGCGCGCGCGGCTCCGCGCCGCCGCCAAGCATGCGCGTCCCGGGGGTAGGGAAAGGGGCATGGGGGAGGCGAGTCGAGCCGGTGTCCAGTCCCTAGTCTGCCCAGGTCCCGCCCCGGGCTGACCACAGCAGACCCCAGCTTTGCAAGTTACACGGGGGTCCTGGCCTGGCCCAGTCAAGGGCTGGGGGTACCCAGACAAGGCTGAATGAATTCATCCAGGTACCCGGGTCCCCAGTCTAATGGAGCTTCAGCCCACCCATGTAAACTCCCTTCCCCAAGGCCCTGACTTACTTTGAATGAAGGGAACCAGGTGAAGACCGTGGCTGAGCTCAGGCCATTTCTGTGGAGGACTGTCATCCTGGTGGGGAGGGCACAAACTCAGCCTGAGGTAGGAGAGCACCACCCCAAAAGAACTGCCTTTCACCTTCCACACTCCACAGCAAGATGGGAAAATTGGGAGTGCTATGCCCCGTGTTCTAAAACTACTTACCTTCTCCTCCTCCTCTTCCTTCTCTTCCTCGGGGAAGAAAAGACCTCCCAATTCCCCAGGCTCAAGGAGGCCGGGCTCACCTCCGTCTGGTGCCGGTAGGGCAGAGGGCATTATCACTGTGGCCTGATGAGCCAGACTCTCCACCTGCAATACCAAGCAGCCAAAGATGGCACGTAGGGCCTCAGCCATGATCCCATTGGTGCTAAGGGGACCCTGAAATAGCCCTACGCTACATGACCCCAGAAGACATTACAGAGCCCCTGCAAGGGAGATGGCCAAGTCACTGCATGTGTGTGTTTGCACGAAAGTGTGTGCACATCTCCCCCTCACCAGCTGATCCCGGGCTGCACTCAGGCCTGCCAAAGCCTGAGCCACAATGCTCTCTGCCAAGGTCCCTGTGATTGATAGCCGCATATCCCTAAGGGCAGGAGAGGACAGAGGTTAATGGGCTGGCTTTGCTTAGCCTTGCCCAGCCCAGCCCCATCCAGCCTACCTGAGCCTAGTGAAGGCATCTTGCAGCAGCTGCTCTGGGAGCAGCTCTGGGAGGCCCCTCGAGCCTGCCAGGACCCCCTCTAGCTGCTCCCTCCAGCTGGATCCCTGCAGCATCTGTGGGCAGAGGCTCCTTGCTGTGTCCAGTGTGGCCTGAGTGAAGTCCTGGACAAAGGTCAGAGCATGGTGAGGATATGTCCAGACACCAGGCTGCTGGCTTGAGGCTCCAACTCCAACAGAATATTGAGTCAGGGGATATCATAGTTAAAACTAAAGGATGGGGGTCAAACCTGCGAACGGAGGTGGGGCTGGGGCAGGAGTACCCTCTCACCTGGATGTCCTGGCGGCAGACCTCGCCCACCTGTCTCAGAAGGCCCTCCAGCTTCTGCCCAAGCTGCCAGTGATGGCTTGGGGAGCTTCCAGCTTCATATAGAATGGGGAGAATCTGAGGGCCAAAGAGGAAAAGCAGTTGCAAGCTGACAGCTGACTAAGAGGGGAAGGGTCCTTGTAGCAGGAGGCGGAGTGCTCACGCTGAGAGAGAAGTTGGCATTTTGGATGGCATCCTCAGCCTGGTGCACAGCGGCTTCACCCTGGGGTCCAGCCCCACAGCCCAGCAGCTCCACATGCTCCTGCACCGACTGACACAATTCATTCACTTCCTGGGGGGGAATGGGGATCAGTCTCAGCCTAGCTCCCTCCCAGTCTCCCAGATCCTGCCTGCCTTCCTCCCAGGCTCTTTAACAGAGGGAAGTCCTGAAGCTGGCACTCTTAGACCAGCCAATTTGGAACCCTATCTGTTCAAGGAGGGAAGGAACTATCTGTTGCTTTGGTTCATTTTAAGGACTTTATATATACTTCCTAAGTGCCCAGAATAGGAAGGAAAGCAGTTGTAAATCATGTCTGTGTTTTAGAAGCTCAGTCTGTCCACACAGAGGACAGACTGGGAGAGGGGTGGAAAAGAGAGTGAGTAGCCCTGGAGGAGGGACCAGGAGGAGCAAGGGAATAATTGGTGTGGGGGTAAAGAGTGGCACGTTTGAAGGTTGGTCTAGAGGCAGGACGAAGGAGGGCTATGAGGGCTCCAGTGTGACCAGGAGAGACCTG
The DNA here is from genome assembly GCF_024542745.1 of Macaca thibetana thibetana. Classification (NCBI taxonomy): domain Eukaryota; kingdom Metazoa; phylum Chordata; class Mammalia; order Primates; family Cercopithecidae; genus Macaca; species Macaca thibetana. Next base: position 10,811,806 of record NC_065597.1, on the reverse strand, counting down.
GAAGGATGCCCCAACCTCTGTCCACAGCACTGGGTGGCTGTGGGCACCAGTGGAATTGGGCTCCAGGGTAGAGAACAGGGTTTGTGGAAGACGATAACATCACTTGGAGAAGTGCAGAGCATGAAGCTCTGCAGGATGTCTGGATTAAGACCTTTGGGCTCTGCAGCTTAGGAAAGAAGAGGTATTTGGGAATGGAGAGGTGGAAACACCTCCAATAGATAAGGTAGTGGAGGGAGATGAAGACAGTGAAGGAGCAGCTGGGTTTGGACACACCATGGAGAGGAGAGGGGAGCTCTGAATATGTGAGGTCAGAGATGGGGTTACAATTGGGGGAAAACTGAGGGAGGACATAAAAATTCCTCTTTAACAGGACACCCTGTTTACATGCTTAACGTTACGCAACCAAGGGTGTCATTGGAGAGCTATTTAAGGGGTGTTTAGCAGTCTCCAGATCAAGGAGAGGGACTTTGTCTGGGACAGCAGGGTTCAGGCACTCTGGCTCCAGGAAAGTCAGACCCTCTGACTCATGGAGGCTCCCGGATGCCACAGGTCTCCTCATGCCCTACCTCTCGTGGTTGGGGAGGGGACACTGACCTGCTCTGAGGGGTCTGAGACCAGACCGAGTGGCTGAAGGCAGGTCGTGTGGTCAGAAGAGGCAGGGTCTGCGCGGTTGTTCCTCAAGAGACAGGCTTGGATCTAGGGGTAAGGGGTATTGAGAAATGCCGAGGGACAGAGCCAGGGTGCAGAGAAGGACAAGGGAAGAGGGGGACGCCCACCTGATGGACTGCACGTGCTGTCAGTTCAGGGCGGCTGCGCTGCGCCTGGGCCACGTCGTTCAGTGGCAGAGGCATGGCCTTCAGGCTGTGGTTCTGCTCCAGCGCCTGTGCCACGTCCAGCAGACCCAGAGCAGATGTGTGGTTCCGGTCCCAGACCACAGACCTGGGCCGGGCCTGGCTTCAGTCGGGGACAGAGTTCCACAACGCCCCACCCAACCCTCGGCCTCGTCCGTTCGCCTCGTCTACCTGCTCCATTGCTCCGCCTCATTCAGTCCCGCCCCTTAGCTCGGTACCCTCCTCTCCACCGCGCCCCCTGCCCGCTGGTCCCACCCCTCTGACCCCGCCCACCGGAGCCTGGAGTTGACCCGGAGCGCCTTGGCCAGCAACTTGGCGCCCGCGTCCCCCATGGCGTTGCCGCTGATATCCAGCGCGGTCAGGTTAGGATTGGTGGCTAGGGCCCGGAGTAGGACGCTGGCGCCCAGCTTCAGCCGAGACTCAGCCACCGACAGAGACTGAAGAGGCTGGGGTTAAGAGAAAGCCATTGATGGCTGGAGTCAGGGGTCAGTGAGGGCAGGTCACAGGGTCTGAGGGAACAAGAGAAGGGAAGACCAAAGGGGTCTAATTGCCCGAGGACCCTGCAAGGTCCCGTGAACTCACACAGTCGTCGTCCTGCATAAGCTGGACAATCCGGTGCAGGACGTCGTCCAGGGTCTCCCTGTGGGCAGGGGCCGCAGTTGTGGGGGACAGGGGTGGTAGGGTGTTGTCTGGGAGGCCCAGGAGTGGGGTGGGGGCTCACTTGCACCGGACGTTGAAGTTCCTTCCAAGCGCCACATGTCTCAGGGACCGGCTTCTCCCGATGGCCAGCACCAGAGTCACCATGTCCGAGCCGAAGCCTGGGGGTGACTCGGGTCACGCACCAGGCGAAGTTGCAAGGATAGGGTGGGGACTGGGAATCGAGTGGATGATGCGAGGATGGGCTCCTGTGCAGCCTCACCGTTATCCGCCAGATCCAGGGAGCTCACAGCGCCTGCGTCACACACTAAGTCTTGTATCACCTGGGCGCCGGCCGAGCGCAGCTGGATGTGGGAGGTAGGAGATGGGACCCACTCAGGCCGCGAGTGGGGAGGGGTAGGCGGCCCACGGCCCTGCCCTCCCGCCTCCAGCGCCACTCCCAATGTGTGTTCTCTGGGGGCCGGCGCTCACCTCGCAAGCGCTGAGGTCCAGGTGCAGGTCGCGGAGGTGCGTGTTGAGCGCGAGGCCATCCAAAAGAGCCCTGGGAGGGGACGTTACAGGGGGTGGCGGGAGCTGGGACAGGGGGCTCCAGGGTGCGAACGAAGGAGGCAGGGCCAGGATCTGGGGGAGGTTGTGGGAGCGACCGGAGCAGAAGCGGGGAGGGGCGAAGGCCAGGGCGGGGTTGGAGCGCCCGCGGGGCGTGGCCGGGGTCAGACACTGACCTGAGCGCGTCCGGCGGCAGCTTGCAGCCCGCCAGGCCCAGGTGCCGCAGCGTCCGCGCGCGGCTGAGGAAGAGCTGCAGCGCGGCCGGCGCAGCGCGGGACTTCCTGGGGGAAGTGGGAAGGTGGGCCTGGGGGCGCAAGGAGGCGGCTTCCAGCTGCCTCCCCCGGCCCGGACAGGTCCCCCTTACGTGCGGGAGAAGACGTTCCTCGAAGCGTCGAGGTGGGTAAGGCTGATGCAGCAGCCTCGGGACAGCGCTGCGAAGAGCTGCGGGGGGAGGCTGTTGGCTGCACCCGCTGGGGGACCGAGCCCTCCCTGTCCTGCCCTCCAGTCCGCCCTATCGGTCATCCATCCCCCCACGGAGCACCCCCTCACAGTGTCCAGGGCGGTGTCGGTGCCTGCGAGATTCAGGAACGACAGCACGTTAGGACGGCTCAGGAAGCTATAGAGGCCCTGGCGGGAGGACAGGGGTGGGATGGAGTCGGGGATGGCCTCCCAGGGCTTCCGAGCAACCCCAGGATCCCACCCTGAAGACAGTCACTTACCCCACTGTCCTCGGAGGACCCCAGCGCCCCGGGATTCCCGGAAAGGTCCAGGTGGGTCAGGGCGGAGTCGAAGGCAGCATTGGTGGCCAGTGCCCGGCCCAGAGCCCTCATTCCTGGTGGTGGGGTGGGGTAGCTCAGCAGTTGGGCAGACCCCACCCCCCTCCCCTCACCCCCTCCCTCATCCAGCCTACCTCTCGGAGTCAATCCTGTCTGGGCGAGGCTGAGTCTCCTCAGGGCTCCTGGACAACGCTCAAGGTGTCTGCTGAGTGCAGCCATGCCTAGGGGGTGGGACCAGCCACGTGGGTCTCACCTCCTCCTGCTGCCCGCCGCTGCGGTCCCCAGGCTCATCCATACCTCGGTCATCCAGCAGGTTCCCTGCCAGGCTGAGCTCCCGCAGCCCAGAGCTCGAGTGTCCCGCCAGAGCCTGGGCCAGTCGTCGGACAAAGTCTCTGGGGACCAGACCCCAGGCATGAGATTCTGCCCCCGGCTTGCCAACCCCTTCCAGTCCACTAGCCCCCAATTCCAAGCCCCCAGACTCTCCTCTCCAAGCCCTGCCCTGTCCCCTCACCCCCTCAGGCCGCAGGTCTCCAGCACCAGCTCCTCCAGGTGCGATGACTGACTCATCATGTGTAGAATCTGTTCTGAGACCTCAAGGCTCTGAAAAGCAGAGGGTGGCGGCTCACAGGCTGCACCCTGGCCCTCAGTGGGTTGCACCCTGGCTCACACCCTTGGCCCCTCCCTGCCCTTACCCCCCACCCCCTCACCAGTTTCATGTCAACACAGGAGAGGCACCGGAACCACAGGTTGTAGGATAGGGCAGCCACACTCAAGGCCAGGTCCCTGGTGGGAGGGTGGAAAGAGAGGCAGAGCTCAGGGCCCTCCAGCCAGGTCCCAGGCCCAGCAGCCCCTCCATGGAGAAGATGAGGCCTAGGGATATGGGCCCCGGGATCTTCCTCCTCTCCCATCCTGGCAGGCTGCACACCGACTGCCGAGGTGGCTGAAGTCTCCCAGGCTGAAATGGCGGCAGCCCTGGCGATGGTAGATGGTGTCCACGTCCTGGGCAAGAAGGAGATGCTTACAATTTGCTTGGGACCACAAGGGGCAGGGAGGGGCTCAGCACACATGGGGGACCAGATGTCTCCAGAGCCCTCCAAAAGGGCCCTACCCTCACCCACTGAATCTCCTCTCGGAAAGGGAAGCCATTGTAGTCACACAGAGCCTCATATGTCTCCAAGAAGCCACCTGGGGAGGGGACAGGGGTGCAATAGTGGGAAGGAGAGAGACAAAAGATCAGCAATGGAGGAAGACCAGACCCACAGGCTAGGTGGTGGCTGTGACCTGAATGGCTCTGTTCAGTGTGGGCTCCCCCCCTATCTTGCGGGTCTGGGGAGGCAGAGTTGGGGCAGGCTGGAAGGCCTGTGGTCCTGCCTTTGCCCTTACCACAGGGGCTGCAGGGGCCAGTGGACTCCAAGGGGCTGCTTCTCTCCAGCCGAGCCAGCATGGAGGCAGGTGTGGGCCTCCGGAATAGCTTCCTGGTAGGGGGTTAAGCAGAAGGAGGCAAGGGACTTCCAGCCTCTGGGATGGGAAGCAGCCCTTCTCATGCACTCCCTCCTCCTTCCTCCCCTGTCAGCCCCTCAAATTTGCCAGGCCTCACCCAAGGGTTGAGCGAGGGAAGACCTTCTTGATGGCTGCAGCCACATGCTGGGCCAGCTGTTCCAGGGCGGCCACACCAGGAAACTCCAGGACCAACTCACGCAGGGACTCCAGCTCAAAGGTGACCTAGGGAAGGAGGACTACTGGGCCTCGGCTCCACGCATGGGCGCAGGTGATGGTGGTAGCATGAAGACCAGGCTGCAGGCCCAGGTGGGGTACTAGATGTCTCACCTGAGGGGGTGTCTCCTGCAGCGCCATGGCCTGGACCTCCAGGTAGCTGAATGTGCAGTCCACCTAGTAAGCACCTAGATCAGCTGGGACCAAGCCCCAAACCCCGCCTTCATGGAAGCCTAGTCCTTTGGGCAGCCTGGAGCAGAGCCAGACCTGCCTGGACTCCACTCCTGTTGGCTGCCCGGAGCCGACTGCTGGTGCAAAGTCAGGGCCCACAAGGCCAAGAAGGACCGCAGATGCAGCCCTTTGCCGAGGTAGCTGCTGGAGGGTGGGAGGTGTGGCCAGGCCCTGGGACTCACCCTCAGTGGGAGGCAGGTGGTGTGTAGCAGGTAGGCTCTCCATCGTAGCAGCGCCTGGGGAAAGACAGTCTGATACCCTGGGCAGAACAAGAGGCTCTTTCTGTGGGGCCACAGCTGCCTCCCCGGCTCTGTCCCCTGCCCCATACCAGGACATGGTTTTGCACAGCACCCTCCCCGGGTAGCCAGGTTTTCAGCAGCAGCTCCACCTCTTTGGGCCACAGGAACCTGGTGATCTCGCCTGTGGAAGGGCAGCCTGCTGGATGACTTCGGTCCTTGCACATAAGCCACTGGTGCCCGCAGTCTGTGCCAGGCTGGGGCCCTGGGGCTAATCTGCAGCCAGCGAGGAAGGAAGGGAGAGGATCTGGGGCGCCCGCCCTCCTGGGGAGCAGAGAGAACCTCTGACCGGGCCCTCCGGGGCGCTGGGTGGGCCTCTGATTTTGGGGCTGCACTACTTCCTCCCAGCCAAGAAGGCGGGAAGAGCCAGCGCTTACCTCGCAGCTCACAGGAGATGCCGTCGGGGGTCTGGGCCATGGGCAGGGTGGGCCTGGGAGGCCCAACGAGCTCCGGCGGGAAACAGCAGCGGACGAGCGCGCACACAGGAAGCCAGGGGCCCCGACCCGCACGGCAGCCACCTGCTCCCCCGGCGGCGGAAGGTGCGCGCCGCTTCCTGCCAGGCCGCCCCCGGCCCGGCCCCTCCCCGCCCCGGCCTCGCGGCCCTAGAGCTCACCAGGGAGCGGGGTTGTGGGAGGGGGGCCGAGTCCCACCTGCCCTCCCACCCTGTCGCCCAGGAGCTTCTCCGCCAGGGTAGACGTTGTGGTGGGGAGTGGCGTGGCCAGGAGGGTGGCGCGTGTGGCGGGCCTCCAGCTGGTCCTCGCCCCCTGCTTCCACCCCGCCCCGCAGTCCCTGCCGCGAACACCAGGGGACGCTGCCTGCCCGGGGATCCCCGCGGCCCACCCAGGCTGGTCCCCTCCAGAGTCCAGGCTGCGGAGGTGGACGAGGCGCCTGGCAGAAGGGGGACTGTTCAGCAAGGAGCACCCGATATCTGCCAACACCGGGGGTCCTGCCCGTTGCTCCGAACCTGGAGTCCGTGACCGTGTTACAGATCCAAGAGATTTTGAATAGGTGGGAAAAAATGCCAGATGGGGCCAGGCGCGGTGGCTCACGCCTGTAATCCCAGCACCTTGGAAGGCCGAGGCGGGAGGAACGTTTGAGCCAAGGAGTTCGAGACCAAGCTGGCCAACACAGGGAGACCCTGTCTCTACAAAAAAAAAAAAAAAAAAAAAAAAATTAAAACTTAGCCGGTGTGATGGCGTGTGTCTGTAATCCTAGCTACTTGGGAGGCTGAGGTGGGAGGATCGCTTGAGCTTGGGAGGCAGAGGTTGTAGTGAGCGGAGATTGCACAACTATACTCCAGTCTGGGTGACAAAGCCAGGTCCTGTCTGAAAAAAAAAAAAAAAAAGCCTGATGGGTCCAGCGCCCTTCCTTGCCGGCAGTGGTGAGGGCCTTCAGGGGGGCAGCCTGGGGCTGAGTCCTGAACCCCAAGCACTTCATAGAGGGCCGGAGTGAGTCCTCCAGGTACATGGGGGGTCTTCCTGTGTCTGCCTTCTCCCCAAGCTGGACAGAGTTTGGGAGGGGCAGCCAGAGAGAGAGATAAGCTAGTGTCTCCAGGGCTGAGAGGGGTCAGACAGTCATGGGGTAGGGCCTGCTAGCCTGTTGCCCTCTAAAAGACCAGGACCTAGATTCTGGAAGGTTCACAGGAAGAGGCTGCATTTTTTTTTCTTCTATTACAATCTAAACTCCACTTAAGCGGTAAGGATCAGCAGTCTACCCTGCCCGTAGCTCAGCAAGGTGGAGGTGAAAAGACAGTTAAGGGTGACAGGGAGGAGTCAGCTGGAGAAGATGCTGCACAGAGAGTTCCTGCTGCCTTCCCGATTGAAGAGACATACTTGGTTGGTTGGTTTGTTTGTTTTGAGACAGAGTCTTGCTCTGTGGTCCAGTCTGGAGTGCAGTGGCACAATCTTGGCTCACTGCAGCCTCTGCCTCCCAGGTTCCAGCGATTCTCCTCCCTCAGTCTCCTGAATAGCTGGGATTACAGGCGCCCACCATCATGCCCAGGCTAATTATTATTATTATTAGAGACAGAGTTTCAGTCTTGTTGCCCAGGCTGGAGTGCAGTGGAGAGATCTTGGTTCACTGCAACCTCTGCCTCCCGGGTTCAATCAATTCTTCTGCCTCAGCCTTCCAAGTAGCTGGAATTAGGCACGTGTCACCACACCCAGCGAATTTTTGTATTTTTAGTAGAGATGGGGTTTCACCATGTTTGTCAGGCTGGTCTCCAACTCCTGACCTCAGGCAATCCGCCCACCTCAGCCTCCCAAAGTGCTGGGATTACAGGTGTGAGCCACTATGCCTGGCCACGAAGAGACATAATTTGGATTAAAATCTAAGGCTCGAAGACCACACAGAACCCTCAAACTGCTTGTAGGGTGACAATTCAGTAGGTCTCACACAGTACTGCCAAGGAACCAAGAATGCAGGTTCTGGCCAGGTGTAGTGGCTCATGCCTATAATCCCAGCACTTTGGGAGGCCAAGGTGGATCGCCTGAGCTCAGGAGTTTGAGACCAACCTGGCCAACATGGTGAAACCTTGTCTCTACCAAAATACAAAAAGCTGAGCGTGGTCATGAGCACCTGTAGTCCCAGCTACTGGGGAGGCTGAGGCACGAGAATTGCTTGAGTCCAGGAGGTAGAGGTTGCAGTGAGCCAAGATCTCACCACTGCACTCCAGCCTGGGTGACAGAGCAAGACTCCATTTCAAAAAAAAAAAAAAAAAAAAAAAGCAGATTCTGCAGGCACACTGCCTAGATGACACCTAACATGTTACTTAGCCTTTCTGGTCTTCCAGTTTTGTTTGTAAGCCGGAGCTATTAACTAACCTCCAGCCTTGCTCTAAGGATTCAATGTTTATTTTTATTTATTTATTTATTTTTTTGAGACGGAGTCTCGCTCTGTCGCCCAGGCTGGAGTGCAGTGGCCAGATCTCAGCTCACTGCAAGCTCCGCCTCCCGGGTTTACGCCATTCTCGTGCCTCAGCCTCCCGAGTAGCTAGGACTACAGGCGCCCGCCACCTCGCCCGGCTAGTTTTTTGTATTTTTTAGTAGAGACGGGGTTTCACCGGGTTAGCCAGGATGGTCTCGATCTCCTGACCTCGTGATCCGCCCGTCTCCGCCTCCCAAAGTGCTGGGATTACAGGCTTGAGCCACTGCGCCCGGCCATCAATGTTTATTAAGGGAAGTGCCCACAACAGTGCCTGGCACTCAGATAACACTCACATTTGCCAAGTCTACCATGACAACCCAGGGATTCCAAAACAGAATGACAGAAAATCCACCTCACTGGGATTTTTCTGTTTAGAATGACAAGGAGGAAAGATGAGAGTGACTGCCAAAAGGGTTGGAGTCATGCCCAGGTGGAGGGCCTCTGGAGGCTACAGCGACACCAGTGGGGCCAGTCCCTGTGTGTGTGAGCACATGGGGGCAGGCAGGGACAACTAAGAAATCAGGCCAGGCTTGCAGGACTAGCCACGTGGCTGGTGGCAGTCAGGGCGGTAGTAACACAGCAAACCTGATCTCAGAGACCAAGTGAACACATGGGACTCAGTTCTTACAAGTGACAGTGACTCAATGAGAAGTTGTCAGCTTGTTCAAGCCCTTCTGTGTTCTGGATGGCATGTTACTCCATGGGCGTTCAGGAAATGCCAAAGCTCCTGAGAGTATTAGCCTTGCCTGTTCTGGGTAGCACAGGCTGAGGACGAGACTTGCCTCCCAGGTGGGCCGGGCTACGCCCCCTTGGTGCTGCCACAAGGCTCACCTCAGATGATTTTCGAAGACCAGGTCCTGACAAGCCAGAGAAGAGCTCAGGTACTTGCTGAGCTGGGCAGCAATAGGGTGGTGATGCCAGCCCAGGGGTGAAAAGGGCATAGATTCTTTACTTCTGTGGCTTAACAGTGAGGGAGCTGCACACGGGTTCAGGAACTTCCCCGTCAACAGTTCTCTGGGGTGCAGTAACAAAACTGGCTTCTGCTGCTAAAGGTTTTATAATTAAGGGTCAGACAGGATGCATCCTGGGCTATGCAGCAGGAGGATCCCTTTTCAGCCTTAACTCCCCCACAATGTCAATTCTTTTGCCCCCTCCCAAGCTAAAACAAATCCACTTACAGAGGGCCGGGAGTGGTGGTGCACGCCTATAATCCCAGCGGTTTGGGAGGCCGAGGTGGGCGGATCATGAGGTCAGGAGATGGGAGACCATCCTGGCCAACACGGTGAAACTCCGTCTCTACTAAAATTCAATTAGTCAGGTGTGGTTGCATGCGCCTGTATTCCCAGCTACTGCAGAGGTTGAGGCAGGAGAATCGCTTGAATTTGGGAGGCAGAGGTTGCAGTGAACCCAGCTCGTGCCACTGCACTCCAGCAACAGACAGAGACTCTTAAAACAAACAAACAAACAAACAAACAAACAAACACCTTTCAAACAGAATATGTACAATCAGGAATGACAGGCGGTGTTGAAAAACTGAGCCTCGTTGTTCTGCAAAAAGGTTATATATGCTTAGGTGGCTGGGCATCGTGGTTCATGCCTATAATCCAGCACTTTGGGAGGCTGAGGCAGGAAGATCACTTCAGTCCAGGAGTTTGAGACTACCCTGCCTGGGTAACATAGCAAGATCCTATCTCTACAAAAAAACTAAAAAAAACAAAACAAAAAAAAAATGAGCCAGGTGTGATGGCATGGCCTGTAGTCCCAGCTATCCAGGAGGCTGAGGTAGGAGGATTGCTTGAGCCTAGTTCGAGGTCACAGTGAGTTGTTTGTGCCACCACATCCCAGCCTAGGTGACAGTGAGACCCTGTCTCAAAAAAAACTTGGAATTAAAAAAAAGTTGGGGCCAGGTGTGGTGGCTCATGCCTGTAATCCCAGAACTTTGGGAGGCTGAGGCGGGCGGATCACCTGAGGTCAGGAATTCGAAACTAGCCTGACCAACATGGTGAAACCCCATCTCTACTAAAAATACAAAAATTAGCTGGGTGTGGTGGTGGGTGCCTGTAATCCCAGCTTCTCAGGAGGCTGAGGCAGGAGAATCCCTTGAACCCAGGAGGTGGAGGTTGAAGTGATCCGAGATTGTGCCACTGTACTCCAGCTTGGGTGACAAAGTGAGACTCCGTCTCAAAAAAAAAAAAAAAGTTTTGGCTGACTGGTAGTGGGTAACCTGGTGGGTAAACCATGGATGGGAGACAGAATTCAAGCTCCAACAGACCGAGACCACTAACTTTCAGAGCAAGGAGTTCACTGCCTGGCTGAATCCCGAGGCCCCAGGAGGCCCTGGGTTGTTTTCCTGGGAGACCCATCTGTGTGGACAGCACTAGGCAGCCAAAAGCTTCACATATTTTGCTGTTACTTCTCATTGAAAACTTGTAAGTTGGAATTTTGGTTAAAAAACTCGAGTAAGTGGTTTAAACTTTCACCTAAAGTGGGTTTGCCAAAGCAATCTGCCTAGAAACAGCAGCAGCAGCAAGATGATTTTCCAGTCACGCCTAAGATTCCAAACACGACACAACTCCATCCACCTTCCTGGGGTGCTAACAGGCAGTTCTATTATCTAAGACAGTCTCCTCACTACCCGGTGGTTGTGCATCTGTCTCTCCTTTCAAATGAACTTCTCTAGGGCAGGCTGGGTCCAGCTTCTCTGTTCCCTCACACCTGCCAGAGCTCCAGGTACATCTGATCCCAGGCCTCCTTGAGCTGAGATGCTGAGAGCCTCCCATTAGCCCCTTTCACTGTAAGCAGCTCTATGGCCCATCTACTCTGTGCACAGGGCACCTACTCAAGTGGATCACAGAAGCTGGCTGCCGTCCATCTACTCACCTGTACTCAAGCACACTTTTTGGGGAGTTAGAGAGTTACAGCAGGGGCTGGGTGCGGTGGCTCACGCCTGTAATCCCAGCACTTTGGGAGGCTGAGGCGGGCGGATCACGAGATCAGGAGATTGAGACCATCTGGCTAACACGGTGAAACCCTGTCTCAAATACAAAAAATTGGCCAGGCGTGGTGGCAGGCGCCTGTAGTCCCAGCTACTTGGGAGGTTGACGCAGGAGAATGGCGTGAATCCAGGAGACGGAGGTTGCAGTGAGCCGAGATTGCGCCACTGCGCTCCAGCCTGGGCAACGGAGCGAGACTCCATCTCAAAAAAAAAAAAAAAAAAAAGTTATAGCAGGATGTGCTCAATATCCAGTCACCCGCCAAGATCATATCCTCCCATCTGCTAGAGAAAGTACCATCCCAGGAACAGAGGTTGCCTGTGAAAGGCAGCAGCCTGCACAGCTTGGAACCACGTATGCAGTCCCCCAACCTCCCTCAAGCAGGCAGGAATCACACAAGATGGAGTCTTTGAAGCACTTGTTAATCCGTTATGATTTATTAGCTGTACAGCAGTAGATCCTCCTCCCCAGCTTTCAACCCCATTACATATTTTATTACAGGTCTCATGTTGGCGTCCTAAAATAATGAAAAATATCACACAGTACAGCTAAGTACAAAATGCATCAACCTAGAGTCTGATAGCTAACTGATGGCTCTCTTAAAAGCAATACACAGAAGAAAAAAGTGTTTGAAATCAGTAAGACTGAGGCTCTCTAAAAAACACATTTTTAAACATGTGACAGTTCATGTGCAAGAATCACTTTTTAGTTGGTTTTGTTTCACATTATTATTTTTTGAAGATCCAAAGTTTAAATTACTGACCTAGTGAAATTTTCTGGCCCAGCTTATAAGGGCTGCTGTGACCCACTCATAATCACCCTTCTGCTTTAACAGAAGATTTATAAAACACAACAATCAGCTACAAACAGGGCAAAGAAAATGTTGATGGGAAATCATAACTGAAAGTTAATTGTACAAGGTTCAAATGCTGGCTCCGTGGGCTGGAAATCATGATCTGCCACGTGGGTGTCCGTCACTGGTGGGCAGTGGTCTGGGTGCCATTCTGCTAACATGATTGTGATCCAATTCCTTGTCAACATTTACACACTAGAGTCTGTGGTAACTTAATTTGCAAGTAATTAAAATGCTGGGTTTTCTTACACTGCACTTCTTTTCAACCTCTTAATTAATGGAAAAGATTAAAATGTAAAAAAAGTTATTTACAAGCTTGACCATACCAGAAACTTTGCCAAGAAAGAGGCAAAGCTTTCAGGACAGAACCTGATCGTAGCATGCCATACTACTGGTGTGCAGCTGACTCCAAGCAAAGGGAGTCAGGGAAAAGCAAAAGCAAAAAACAGTTTAAAAGTCTAAGTCCTTCCCAAGTATGCATTTACAATTAAAAACTCTCTTGGGAAGAAGACCATAGAACTCTGGGAAGCCTGGTGGCCATTCTGGAGTGGTTTACCACATGGAGGGAGGGGTCAATGTCTCCGTTTCCATCTAGGAAAACGAGTTAGTCGTCAACACTGTCCTCAGCACTTCACAGTAAACCCTCGGGGACTCAGAACATTCCATGATTTGCTAACATCAGAGAGCAAATTCTAGTTAAATCACATTTTTTTCTAACATCATCCTTGAAGTTTTCGTTCTTGGTATGTTTGGTAAAATGATGCTTTTCCCAAAGCCAAAAAAAGAAAGGGAGAAAAATTAAGATGCGGGCCGTTTAAACACAGCCCAGAGCAGTCCTGGCGACACACAAGGCTCCGCCATCACCGGTCCATCATGCTGAGGATCATCTCGGGCGTGAGGTCTCCGTTGGGGGCGTCTGTGGCAGCTGGCTGGGGCTCCTCTTCCTCTCCCTCTGCGGGCTCAGCATCTGGCTCTTTTTTTACTTCAACTATAATGTTTTCAATTGCACCTGTATTCTGATCTTCAACCTGAATGATAGCTGTTGCTGGCAAAGAAGAGCACAGACAGAACAAATGGTGCATTAAAGCCCCAAGAATCACAAGGGTCCTTCAGACTGACATCAAACAGGATGTCAGCAATGCAGGAAAGCCTTATTAGATAGTGGTCCAGAGAGAGTCAATTTATTTATTTATTTATTTATTTTTTTTGAGACTCAGTCTGGCTCTGTCGCCCAGGCTGGAGTGCAGTGGCCGGATCTCAGCTCACTGCAAGCTCCGCCTCCCGGGTTTACGCCATTCTCCTGCCTCAGCCTCCCGAGTAGCTGGGACTACAGGCGCCCGCCACTTCGCCCGGCTAGTTTATTTTTGTATTTTTTAGCAGAGATGGGGTTTCACCGTGTTAGCCAGGATGGTCTCGATCTCCTGACCTCGTGATCCGCCCGTCTCAGCCTCCCAAAGTGCTGGGATTACAGGCTTGAGCCACCGCGCCCGGCCTCAATTTATTTTTTATTTTATTTTTTGAGACGGAGTCTTGTTCTATCACCAGGCTGGAGTGCACTGGCACGATCTCGGCTCACTGCAACCTCTGCCTCCCGGGTTAAAGCGTTTCTCCTACCTCAGCCTCCTGAGTAGCTGGGACTACAGGGGCCTGCCCCTACGCCTGGCTAATTTTTGTATTTTTAGCAGAGATGGGGTTTTACCATGTTGGCCAGGCTGGTATGGAACTCCTGACCTCAGGTGATCCTCTCGCCTTGACCCCCCAAAGTGCTGGGATCAAAGGTGTGAGCCACCGTGCCTCACCCTGAGTTTCTTAGAAGGGGCAATCTCAGCACAGAAACTGCTTTCCCTCTCCACCCTTTACGATTTGGCTTTTTTATATTCATTACTGCATCCATTCTGCCAGCTGACTGTGACTTTGGTTGTTTTTCAAAACCCGCCCACATTAACAGTACCCATCTTGTAGAACACAAGTACCCTTCTACTCTGGACTTCTTCTCCTTGAAATGTAACAGGCCTCTAAAGATTTCCTCAGATGTTCCTCAGTAAAAACTCCTAAAAAACCATTTCCTGAGAGTTTGTTCTCGACATGCCCTTAACTTGTTCTCATGGCTTAGTTCCCACCTCCCCAAAGAACAAGGACCCATCTGGCTCCCCCACATGCTCGGAGAAGACTCCAGCCTCCAGAGCAGAGATGAACAACTTACGCTGGTTCTGTTTGGGCTGGTTGGTTCTGCCAGGGGGTCGTCCTCTCCGCTTCTTGGCAGGTGGTGGGGCTGGGGTCACAGGCTGAGGCTCTGGCTCGGGTTCAATTTCTACGGCAGGCTCCTCCTCATCCTCATTGTCGTCCAGATCTGGTTCAGCATTTTCTTTTCATGAAATCAGGAAGCACAGGTGGTGGGACAAGGAGAAGGGTGGTGGAAGAAGAAAGAAAACAATTACATATTCTTTGAAGTCTTGTTTTTTTTATATATATATATTTCTTTTCTTTTTTTTTTGAGACAGGGTCTCACTCTGCTGCCTAGGCTGGAGTGCAGTGGCACGATCTCAGCTCACTGCCACCTCCACCTCCCAGATTCAAGTAATTCTCATGGCTCAGCCTCCTGAGTGGCCGGGACTACAGGCATGCACCGCTATGCCCAAGTAATTTTTCTTTTTCTTTTTTTTTTTTGAGACAGAGTCTCACTCTGTCTCCCAGGCTAGAATGTAGTGGCACGATCTCGGCTCACTGCAACCTCCGCAACCTGGGTTCAAGCAATTCTCCTGTCTCAGCCTCCTAAGTAGTTGTGACTACAGGCATACGCCACCACGCCCAGCTGATGTTTGTATTTTTAGTAGAGATGGGGTTTCACCATATTGGTCAGGCTGGTCTTGAACCCCTGACCTCAGGTGATCCACCTGCCTTGGCCTCCCAAAGTGCTGGGATTACAGGCATGAGCCAACTTGCCCAGCCAATCCAGGTAATCTTTGTATTTTTTGTAGAGACGGGGTTTCGCCATGTTGGCCAAGCTGGTCTCAAACTCCGGATCTCAGGTAGATGATCTGCCCACTTCGACCTCCCAAAGTGCTGGGATTACAGGCGTGAGCCACTGTGCTCAGTCTATTATTTTATTAAGAAAAACCAATTTAAGGCTGGGCACAGTGGTTCACACCTATAACCCCAGCACTCTGGGAGGCTGAGATTGGAGGATCACTCATGTTCAGGAGTTCAAGACCAGCTTGGGTAACATAGTGAGACACTATCTCTACAAGAAATAAGAAACTGGCAGCTGGGCGCAGTGGCTCACGCCTGTAATCCCAGCACTTTGGGAGGCTGAGGCGGGTGGATCACCTGAGGTTGGAAGGTCAAGACCAGCCTGACCAACATGGAGAAACCCTGACTCTACTAAAAATACAAAATTAGCTGGGCATGGTGGCGCATACCTGTAATCCCAGCTACTCGGGAGGCTGAGGCAGAAGAATCACTTGAACCCAGGAGGCAGAGATTGCGTGGAGCTGAGATCCGCCATTGCACTCCAGCCTGGACAACAAGAATGAAACTCTGTCTCCAGAGAGAGAGAGAAAAGAAAAAAACAAAAAACAAAAAACAAAACAAACGAAATTGGCTTGGTGTGGTGGCTCATGCCTGTAATCCCAGCACTTTGGGAGGGCGAGGTGGGCGGCTTACTTGAGTTCAAGAGTTCGAGATGAGACCAGCCTGGCAAATATGGTGAAACCCCATTTCTACTCCAAAAAAAAAAAAAATGTGGCCAGGCATGGTGGCTCAGGCCTGTAATTCCAGCACTTTGGAAGGCCGAGGCGGGTGGACTGCAAGGTCAGGAGATTGAAACCATCCTGGCCAACATGGTAAAACCCCGTCTCTACTAAAAATATAAAAATTAGCCAGGTGTGGTGGCAGGCACCTGTAATCCTAGCTACTCAGGAGGCTGAGGCATAAGAATCACTTGAACCTGAGAGGCAGAGGTTGCAGTGAGCTGAGATCATGCCACTGCACTCCAGTCTGGGTGACAGAGTAAGACTTTGGGAAAAACAAACAACAAAAAAAGATAAATTAAAAATTAAACACAAAACAAAACAAAAGTCCATTTAAAAATGCTTTTAGAAAAGCAGGGTGTGAGGTTCCAAAGTAATAAATAAAAATGCTTTTGCTGGAATTTTTGCTATCAGGATTAATATAACAAACAGGTATTGCAGCAAAATGAAGCAAATTGACTTGAATACTATTATTCGCACTTTATGTGGGATTGGCTATTAGTTTTTCCTTTTAGCTTTAGACCCTACTTTTTTGATTCAACACAATACTGAATTTCAAATTTTAATGATCCCCCTACCTACTATACCAGGATAAAGCAGGACACTAAGCCTGAAATGGACCCTTGGAGATGTGGTTCTGCTCATCTCTAAGTGGGCAGGAGGGCTAAAAGTGTGTGTGTGTATGTGTGTGTCAGGGGACAAGACGGAAATTCTTTTTCTTTTTTTTTTTTTTTTTGAGATGGGGTCTTGCTCTGTCACCCAGGCTAGAGTGCAGTGGTGTGATCATAGCTCACTGCAGCTTCTAACTCCTGACCTCCCAAAGTGTTAGGATTATAGGCTTCATCCATCATGCCTGGCCAGAAATTCTTACGCATTGTGAGGTCCTATTTACTAAGGTAAGTAGCAAGAGTTTTTTTGAAACTATTATTGATTCTCTTTTAAAGTCAAGTTTTTGGACTTAATTCCCAGCTGTACCAGACCTAATGTATCATTCCCAACCCTTTTGCTCTCCTCCCTAATGCCACAGTTGTCCATCCATGGTAAAATAAGTGGTACATAAAAGTGAGGAAATTATTGTATAAAGAATACTGATGAGGAGTCAGGTAATGAGGCTCTGAGTCTCAGATCTCTTACTAGATATGTGACCTGGGACATCTGACCAGCTGAGACTCAGTTTCCCTGAGCAATTTCTGTAGCACTCTCACTCCACTTAATAGTGACCTGGAGATCAACAGGACTGAGGCAACTCATGTAATCCTGCTCCATAACCTACAGTCTACCACAAACACAGCTTTTACTTATAGCAAACATCACAATTTTAAAATTCACAATTTTCCACTTAGGCTTCGGTACTTCACTGAATGAGGGTGTTACCCTCATTTTATAGAAAAAGTGAGAAACTAAGTGATTGCAATGCACAGCCAAGTCACAGCAGGTAGAATTCAAACCTCTGCCCTCAGTCTGGGCTGTTCTGGCGCCCACATCTGCAGGCAGCTAAAGAGCTTTTGTTATCCCTCCCCCATGGCTGTGGCACAAAATGTACAATGCCTGCCTTCCTCTAGAAAGCACAGGTTATTGACGTGTACTCTCTTTCTCTGGAACAAAATGTTTAAATTTAGAGATCTGTGGGTAAACTCCTGATCTTCCAGATAAAATGCCTTATTTCTCAAGTGACTGAAATCCTAAGTGAAAATGTGCGGAATGTAGAGATAAGTGGCAGTGTGTCAAGAACGAGAGATGCTTCCCTGCTGAACTTCTTCAAGCCCCCTATTGCCTAAGTTGGCCCAATGCCTAGAAAACTAAACAAATTCAGTCAGAATTGGGGGGAAAAGCACACAAAAGCAGGCTAACAGGATCAAAGGCTTATTGGCTTGGTGGTATTTCGGCAAAAAGCCTTGAAAACAGCAGTAGACCATCTGCTGGTCGATTTCTGTAGATAGCCGACAAGCAGAACTTCTGGGTCAGGACAAGTAACACTGCACGGCCATCAGTGGCATGGAGCCCAGGCTGACGTCCATTTTCTGGGGGAGATAAAGAGTCACTAGGTATAAGGCCTTGAACCAAATTTCGTGCTCTACTAAACAGCAGCAGACCGAAGGAAGAACTGTAGAAATCTATCAGAAGCTATCAATAATCTCTTTAGACTTAAGATGCTTCTGGTTACATATGATGAGGGAAAGAAGCTGGTCTTCCTGGAGATGAATCACAAAAGTGAACAAGGAAGTATCAGGAGAAAGCAGGACACAGGACAGAGTCTGGCAGCAGGGGGCTTTGCAACTAAGAGCAACTATAAAGGTTAAGATTATCTGATCACTGGTAATATCTGGGAGTTTCCCAACATTTCTGAAAACCCCCAACAGTTCACTGCAATAATTTTTTTCTTTTTTTTTTTTTTTTGAGACAGGGTCTCACTCCGTCGCCCAGGCTGGAGTGCAGTGACACTATCTCAGTTCACTGCAGCCTCAACCTACTGGGCTCAAGCCATCCTCCCACCTCAGCCTCCCAGATAGCTGGGACTGAAGGTGCAGGCCACAACCCCCTGCTGATTTTTGTATTTTTTTGTAGATACAGGGTTTTGCCATGTTCCCCAGGCTGGTCTTGAACTCCTGAGCTAAGGTGATCTGTCTGCCTTGGCCTACCGAAGTGCTGGGATTACAGGTGTGAGCCACCATGACCAGGGGCAAATTGACATCTTAAAGGAGGCATACACTTAACACCCAGTGACTGAAGAAGATGCTACTTAAAACAGATACTCCAGGCCGGGCGCGGTGGCTCATGCCTGTAATCCCAGCTACTTGGGAGACTGAGGCAGGAGAATTGCTTGAACCTGGGAGGCGGAGGTTGCAGTGAGCCGAGCTCATACCACTGCACTCCAGCATGGGCAACAGAGTGAGACTCCGTCTCGGGGAAAAAAAAAAAAAAATGTAAAAAAGTAATAGAATCAATTACTATAACTCACCATATTAATAGTCATTAGACAGCATTAATTAGAAATACAAATTAAGGCCGGGCACAGTGGCTCAAGCCTGTAATCCCAGCACTTTGGGAGGCTGAGGAGGGCAGATCATCTGAGGTCAGGGGTTCGGGACCAGCCTGGCCAACATGGTGAAACCCTATCTCTACTAAAAATACAAAAATTAATAGGGCATGGTGGGGCAAGCCTGTAATCCCAGCTACCTGGGAGGCTGAGGCAGGAGAATCGCTTGAACCCAGGAGGTAGAGGTGCAGGGAGCAGAGATCACGCCACTGCACTCCAGCCTGGGCAACAAGAGGGAGATACCATCTCAAAAAACAAAAAAGAACACCAAACAAACAAAAGTCAAAAACAAAAAAGCCCAATAAGTGACTAAAGTTCTTCAATATGTTACTTATTCAAAAAATCTCATCCCCTCCCCACTATTTCTACTGACAACCAGTGCAAAACACAAAATGAAGTAATCCCTAGACTATCAGGCATCATCTATAATCTCTCCAGTTTAATGGTGCTTCTGGGAAGTCCATTCCCTAAAACCAAACTCTCTACCACCTTTTCCATCCATACCTTAAGTCTTTAGTTACAGAGGTGTCTTCCCACCTGGATGCCAGCAACCCACATATCCACACTATAGAATCTAACACTCTGAACATGTTTGTGTAATTAAACGTGGCCTCCAAATTACCAAGACTCTTGTTCTTCCACCCTCTTTGTGAGGCTTGGCACTTCTTTTTTTGGAGACAAAAAAAAGACGCCTAGGATGGAGGGCAGTGGCGTGATCACAGCTCACTGCAGCCTCTATTTCCCGGGCTCAGGTGATTCTCCTACTTCAGCCTCTCGAGTAGCTGGGACTATGGGCATGTACCACCACACCGGGCTAATTTTTAAATTTTTTGTAGAGACAAGGTTTTGCCATGTTCCCCAGGCTGGTCTCGAACTCCTGACCTCAAGTGATCTGCCCATCTTCGTCTCCCAAATTGCTAGGATTACAGGCATGAGCCACTGTGCCCGACCAAGGCTTGGCACTTCTAAGCATAACCTCCTGCCTGGGTTTCATGACTAGAGAGGCAAAAAACACTCCAAAGAGTACCTGTGGTAGGAAAATAGGCAAGATTTTAAACTTTATTTATTTTTTTTTTTGAGACGGAGTCTTGCTCTGTTGCCCAGGCTGGAGTGCAGTGGCCGGATCTCAGCTCACTGCAAGCTCCGCCTCCCGGGTTCACGCCATTCTCCTGCCTCAGCCTCCCAAGTAGCTGGGACTACAGGCGCCCGCCACCTCGCCCGGCTAGTGTTTTGTATTTTTTTTTTAGTAGAGACGGGGTTTCACCAGGTTAGCCAGGATGGTCTCGATCTCCTGACCTTGCGATCCGCCCATCTCGGCCTCCCAAAGTGCTGGGATTACAGGCTTGAGCCACCGCGCCCGGCCTATTTTAAACTTTAAATGGAGAGATTAAGGTAGGAAGAGAAAGGCTGACCTTCACTGACTTGATCAGCACCTCTCAAGGCTAGGCTGACACAGGCAGTCAAACCATAAGTGAAGAGGCTTAAACAACTTTCTTCATGTCCATTAGATTCACTGCTCAAATCTAGACCAGCTACCTAAATGTAAAAGTTAAGAACATAGGACAAGAAACTCGGCTGGCCTTAGAATATCACAAATTTGAATAAACTAAATAAAAATATTAATTTTGCTTTGACTTTAACTGAAGATTACTTATAAGGCATTAATAAGTGGAATGCCACGAGGAGAAAAGAAAATGTGCCCCAGAAAAACACTAACTGCTGTTGTAAATAGACATTAGGAGATGAGAAGTTTAAAGAAAGGAAGAGCGTGTGCCTGCCTCTATATCTCAGCATATCCATACATAAATACACTGGAAACTGGGCTCCAAAGCCTGCCATAGTAAGCAAACCAAGAAACAAGTCACCTACCACTGTCAGAGGAATCTTCTTTCTTAGAGCGCATCTTTCTTTTTCTTCCACGTTTACTCTTCTTCGTTTCTCCTCCATTCTCCCCCTCTACACCATCTGGGCCAGCACAATTATCAGCATGTCTTGCCATGGTATTCTAACAAAAAGAACAAAATCCTCTTTCACACCACTAAAAAAGCTAAGATCAGATTGAAAGTTATTTACTTTAATAAAATCCATATTAAGCCTAACAATTCTAGTATCTGCTAAGTGTGTCCTGAACACGCTGTCTCTGCTCAGGGGAAACGGATAAGGCTAGCTTCTTTGAGGGGAGGCTCAGCAGCCTACAGACAGAGACAGGGGAGGATTCAGACCAGTTCCTAGTTCTGTCAAGATCTAACACAGCCCTCAAGACCCCGCACAGGCTACAGCTAGCTAGGGGTGGGGTGGGGTGCAGGTTTCAATCCACCTAAGGAATTTTCTTTTTTTTTTTGAGACGGAGTCTCGCTTTTTCGCCCAGGCTGGAGTGCAGTGGCGTGATCTCGGCTCACTCAAGCTCCGCCTCCCTGGTTCCCGCCATTCTCCTGGCTCAGCCTCCCGAGTAGCTGGGATTACAGGGGCCTGCTACTGCACCCGGCTAATTTTTTGTATTTTTAGTAGACAGGGTTTCACCGTGTTAGCCAGGATGGTCTCGATCTCCTGACCTCATGATCCACCCACCATGGCCTCCCAAAGTGCTGAGATTACAGGTGTAAGCCACCGTGCCCAGCAGGAAATTTCTTTATACAATCAATCTATTCAAAGATACTGTGTTCCCCATCAGTGGAAGGGCTCACACATGGATAGAAACATCAAGATGGGGTGACTAACACTTTCCAAACAATGGAGCATCTCTGTTTATAACCTCAGTGAAAAAAACTACCTTGCTCTGCAGAGGAAGACCAAAAATCCAATATTCAGTATCATAATAGGAAAAGTGAAGTTCTGACCCTTACCCGACGTGTAAATGTTTTCCCACACTTAGAACAGACAAACGCCGCAGGGACAAAGTTGGGGTCGTGATAGCGCTTGAAGTGCATGTCGAGAAGCTGCTTCTGGCGGAAGGTCTTATCGCAGTGGCTGCAGGCATAAGGCTTCTCCCCGGTGTGGGTGCGCTTGTGCATGATCATGTGCCTCTCCTGAAATGGCATAGGGGGAAAGGAAGGCCTCTGAGCCTGCTCATGGGGCTACTATCCCAGCTGCCACCTGCATGCAAGTGGCCAACAGGTCTTTCTCACCCAAGCTAGGTCTAGACTCAACACGGCTTGAGATGATAAAGCTATATATTTAGAGACAGGGTCTTGCTCTGTTGCAAAGGCTGGAGAGCAGTGGTGTGATCATGGTTTACTGCAGCTTCAAAATGGGACCATAGACATGAGCCACCATGCCCAACTAATTTTTTTTTTTCTTTTGAGACGGAGTCTTGCTCTGTCGCCCAGGATGGAGTGCAGTGCCGCCATCTCGGCTCGCTGCAACCTCCACCTCCCAGGTTTAAGCAGTTCTCCTGCCTTAGCCTCTGGAGTAGCTGCGATTACAGGTGCCTGCCATCACGCCCAGGTGATTTTTGTAGTTTTTAGTAGAGATGGGGTTTCATTAGGTTGGCCAGGCTGGTCTTGAACTCCCAACCTCAAATGATCTGCCTGCCTTGGCTTCTCAAAGTGGTGGGATTACAGGTGTGAGTCACCTGGCCCCAGCTAAATTTTTTTTTTTTTTTTTTGGAGACAGTCTCACTCTGTCGCCCAGGCTGGAGCGCAGTGGCGCAATCTCGGCTCAACGCAACCTCCGCTGCAGGTTCAAGCAATTCTCCTGCCTAAGCATCCGGAGTAGCTGGGATTACAGATGTCTATCACCACGCCTGGCTAATTTTTGTATTTTTAGTAGAGGCAGGGTTTCACCGTCTTGGCCAAGCTGGTCTCGAGCTCTTGACCTCAAATGATCCACCCACCTCGGCCTCCCAAAGTGCTGGGATTACAGGCACTTGAGCCACCGTGCCCGGCCCTAATTTTTCTTTCTGTAGAGACAGGGTCTCTCTCCGTTGCCTATCTCGGCCTCCCAAAGTGCTAGGATTACAGGTGTGAGCCACTGGGCCCCGCTTGATAAAGGTATTTTTAGTGTGGTGCAGAACTGCTTCCATAATTCTAGCACAGACAGAGCTGCTTATTCCTGCTGAGCTCCTTCTCTGGCTCTCCCCCAAGAGTCATGTCCCCGCATGAGATTCTTCCCCTCTCTCAAGTCCTGGACTTACTTTCCACAGTTTTCAGAGAGATGTCTGCTTAAGGAAGAGGTAAGCTGTGACTGAATAAAACATCAGCGGGACATGGGATAATACAATTGACAAGGAGCATGACCTTTGATTTTGGTGACATTCCTCATAATCCAGTTTGAAAATACTATCCTTAAAATATGTAAATGCCTTCTGATAACACCAGACACTGAGGAAGCACCAACAACTTTCAGTGAAGGTTCCTACCTGTCTACAAGCGTAATCACACTGGTCGCACTTAAAGCGCTTCTCATTCTTGTGTGACTTCTGATGCTGGATGAGGGCATAGCGCTCATGAAACACAGCATCACAGTAACGGCATTTCTTGCCTTGCTCAATATAGGAATGCTGCTTTCGCAAGTGGACACCTGAAAGCACAGTAAAAAGCCCAGTGTAATGTTAAAACACAAACAAGCACTTTAATAAGTTACTAATACATTTCTCCTGATTTTTTTTTTTTTTTTTGAGACGGAGTCTTGTTCTGTCGCCCAGGCAGGAGTGCAGTGGCACAATCTCAGCTTACTGCAAGCTCCACCTCCCAGGTTCATGCCATCCTCCTGCCTCAGCCTCCCGAGTAGCTGGGGACTATAGGCGCCTGCCACCACGCCCGGCTGTTTTTGTTTTTTTTTTTTTTTTTTGTATTTTTAATAAAGACGAGGTTTCGTCATGTTAGCCAGGATGGTCTCAATCTCCTGACCTTGGATCTGCCCGCCTTGGCCTCCCAAAGTGCTGGAATTATAGGTGTGAACCACTGCACCTGGCCCATTTCTCCTGATTTTTAAGTTTACTCTGGGTGTTACACAAAAAATGAATGAAAAGGCAGAGTAACAGGTGCAGGGAGAACAATTAAGATTGTTCAAATAGGATAGGTGGGAGAAGATGGTGGCTGGGACAAGGGTGATGACAATGGGTGTGGATGGAAGGAGAAGAACTGATGAGAGATGGAAGCAGTTGCATCAATAGGATTTAGTGACTGTAGAGTGAAGAAGAAAGTAGGCATCAGGCCTGGAAAACCAGGTAGGTGTTGGGGTCATTTACTGAGACAAGAATAGTGGAAGAGGGCTTAAGACCAAGTTGTATGTGTTATTTTTGGGGTCGGGGAGTCGGGGGGTATAAGGGATAGAGAAGTTTTAGACCTTCAGTTTTAGACATGCTGAATTTGAAATGCCAGAGACATCAATGCAGGGGTGGGATGGCAAGGGATACACAGTTATATAAGGTTAACTCAAGAGAAAGATCTGGAGTAGGAATATAAATGTACAAGTTGTTAGGATTTGAAAGCAGCTATGCTTATCACTGTACCACCAATGCCACAAAGAGTTGTTAGAATTTGAAACCATGGGAGCTGATAAGATCACTAAGGCAAAAAGTAGAATTAAAATAAAAAGTATGGGTCATGCTTTAAGAAGTCTAAGAGTTGGCAGGCACAGTGGCTCACGCCTGTAATCCCAGGACTTTGGGAGGCTGAGGCAGGTGGATCACCTGGGGTGAGGAGTTCAAGACCAGCCTGGCCAACATGGCAAAACTCTGTCTCTTCCTAAAAAAAAAAAAATTAGCTGGCCGTGGTGGTGTATGCCTGTAAACCTGTAATCCCAGTCACTCGGGAGGCTGAGGCAAGAGAACGGCTTGAACCTGGGAGGCGGAGGTTGCAGTGAGCCAAGATTATGCCACTGCACTGCACTCTAGCCTGGGCGACAAAGACTCCATCTCAAAAGGAATCCTAGCACTTTGGAAGGCAAACGCATGTGGATCACCTGAGGTCAGAAGTTTGAGACGTGGCCCGGTCAACATATAGTGAAACCCCCTCTCTACTACAAAATACAAAAATTAGCTGGGCATGGTGGTGTACACCTGGAGTCCCAGGTACTCGGGAAAATGAGAAAGGAGAATCATTTAAACCAGGGCAGCAGTGGCTACAGTGAGCCGAGATCGTGCCACTCTATTCCAGCCTGGGTGACACAGTGAAACTCTGTCTCTCACACAAAGTACACACGCACACACACAAACAAAGAAGTCTAAGAGTTGGGCCAGGCATGGTGGCTCACACCTCTAATCCCAGCACATTGGAAGGCTGAGGTGGGTGGATTGCTTGAGTCCAGTACAAGACCAGCCCGGGCAACATAGTGAAACCCTGTCTCTACCAAAAAAAAAAAAAAAAATTAGCTGGTCATTGTGGCATGTGCCTGAGGTCCCAGCTACCAGGGAGGTTGAGGTGGGAGGATTGCTTGAGCCTGGGAAGTCGAGGCTGCAGTGAGCCAAGATTGCGCCACCGAAATCCAGCCTGGGCAACAGAGAAAGACACAGTCTCCAATAATTAAAAAAAACAAAACAACAACAACAAAAAACCTTAGAGTTAAGGCTAGTGAGAGAAAAAAAGGTTAAAACAACAGAAAGTTGAAAGGAATAAGAGAAAGAAGAAAACCAACAGGATTAAGTGTCACAGACACCAAGGGAAGAAAGTGTTTCAAAGGAAGAGGGTGCTGTCAACTATGAAGAACACTGCTAAGAGATCAACTCATGTTTTAGGAAGAAGAGTGGAAAGGAGTCTTCACTACATTCAGAGTGTGGGGTCATTCATGACCTTAAGCAGGAGTCATTATACCAGAGTGATGGGGAATAAGCTAGACAAGAGAGAATGAGAGAAGACTGTGAGGGATGCAACTCTTCATAAAGGCTGGGTGGGAAAGAGAGAAGAGCAGAAGAGTGAAACCTAGAGAATGAACACACACACACGCACGCACGCACGCACGCACGCACGCACACACACACACACACTTTTTTCTTTTCTTCTTGAGATAGTCTCACTCTCTTGCCCAGGCTGGAGTGCCGTGGCACGATCTCAGCTCAGCCTCCCAAGTAACTGGTGCCTGCCACCACGCCTGGCTAATTTTTTGTATTTTTAGTAGAGATGGGGTTTCACCATGTTAGCCAGGATGGTCTTCATCTCCTGACCTTGTGATCCACCCACCTCAGCCTCCCAAAGTGCTGGGATTAGAGGCGTGAGCCACTGCGCCCAGCCATATTTTTGTTTAAGAGATTGGGTCTTGCTGTATCACACAGGTTGGTCTAGAACTCCTGGCCCATCCTCCTGAATAGCTGAAACTACAGGTGTGAGCCACTGTGCCTGGCTAAGATTCTTTTTTTTAGACATGGGGTCTGTCACCCAAGCTGGAGTGCAGTGGCACGATCTCAGCTCATTGCAACCTCTACACCTCCTAAGCTCAAGTGATCCTCCCACCTCAGCCTCCTGAGTAGCTGGAACCACAGGTGCACCTCACCACAACCGGCTGTTTTGTATTTTTGGTAGAGATGGGAGTTTTGCCATGTTGTTCAGGCTGGTCTGGAACTCCTAAGCTCAAATGATCCGCCCACCTCAGCCTCCCAAAGTGCTGGGATTACAGGCTTGAGCCACCGCGCCTGGCCCTTTGTCTTTATTTTTTAAGTAGGAAGAGAAGTCATTTACTGAGACCAAGAAGGGAGAGAAAAAAGACGGAAAATTAGAGGTTATAAGAAAGTAGGAGTAGGGGGTCTGGTGTGGTAGCTCATGCCTGTAATCCCAACATTTTGGGAGGCCAATGAGGGCAGATCATCTGAGGTCAGGAGTTCGAGAGCAGCCTGGCCAACATGGTGAAACCCTATCTCTACTAAAAATACAAAAATCAGCCGTGGTGGCGGGCACTTGTAGTCCCAGCTACTCAGGAGGCTGAGGCAGGAGAACAGCTTGAACCCAGGAGGTGGAGGGTGCAGTGAACAGAGATCGGACCACTGCGCTCCAGCATGGGTGACAAGTGCAAAACTTTGTCACAAAAAAAATAAGTGAGGGCTGGGCACGGTGGCTCATGTCTGTAATCTCAGCACTTTGGGAGGCCGAGGCAGGCAGATCACCTGAGGTCAGGAGTTCAAGACCAGCCTGACCAACACAGTGAAACCCCATCTCTACTAAAAAATACAAAAAAAAAACTTAGCTGGGCATGGTGGTATGTGCCTATAATCCCAGCTACTCAGGAGGCTGAGGCAGGAGAATCACTTGAACCTGGGAGGCAGAGGTTTGCAGTGAGCTGAGTTCGCACCATTGCACTCCAGCCTGGGTGACAAGAAGGTAATTCCATCTCAACAACAACAACAACAAAAAAAAGTAAGAGTAGGGTGCCCAGCTCTATATAACAAGCACCAAATATTGTGGAATGAATTCGCTGACTCATAAAGAAGAACTGGAGCACACCTGACAAGAACAAACAGCTGGAATAGCTAGAAGCAGTGAGGGCCTAGCTACATTTGGGATCATTAATTTATGTATTTACAGTGCTACGAGTTGTATCAACTGAGGTGACATCCCACCAAACTTAAAGAGAGCTAATTATTGGGAGTAGAATGAGGTAAGGGAGAGGATGGCTCTCACTTTTCACTCGCTACCTATTTATGAGAGTAAAATCTAACCTGTTTTCAAAGAGGAAATACAAACTTTTTTAGAATTGGCTTTTTTCTTTTTTTTGAGACAGAGTCTCACGCTCTGTCACTCAGGCTGGAGTGCAGTGGCAAGATCTCAGCTCACTGCAACCTCCGCTTCCCAGATTCAAGCAATTCTCCTGCCTCAGCCTCCCAAATAGCTGGGACTATAGGTGTGCACCACCACATCTGGCTAATTTTTTTTGGAGACAGTCTTACTCTATTGCCTAGGCCGGGGTGCAGTGGCACGATCTTACTCACTGCAACCTCCACCTCCCGGGTTCACGCGATTCTTCTGCCTTGGTCTCCTGAGTGGCTGGGATTACAGGCACTTGCCACCATGCCCAACTAATTTTGGTATTTCTTTAGTAAAAGACAAAGAGTTTCACCATGTTAGCCAGGCTGGTCTCAAACTACTCTCGTGATCTGCCCACCTCAGCCTCCCAAAGTAATGGGATTACAGGAGTGAGTCACCACACCTGGCCTGAAAGATTTAATTTCTAACACAAAACTCTTAACAGTCGACCAGAATGAATGTATGACTCATGGGTCTTACGTGGAGCCCAAAGTCGTTTACTTCAAGCTCATGGTTTCATCTTCAAAATATATGTGACGTTGGCCAGGTGTGATGGCTCATGCCTATAATGCCAGCACTTTGGGAGACTGAGGTGGGTGGATCACTTGAGGTCAGGAGTTCATGACCAGCCTGGCCAACATGGTGAAACCCTATCTCCACTAAAAATACAAAATTAGCTGGGCATGGTGGTGCGAGCCTACAATCCCAGTTACTTGGGAGGCTGAGGCAGGAGAATCGCTTGAACCCGGGAGGTGGAGGTTGCAGTGAGCCAAGATTGTGCCACTACACTCCTGCCTGGGCGACAGAACGAGACTCGTCTCAAACAAAGAAAATAAATAAAATAAAATAAAATAACATTTGCATTTTGCTTAATATATTAATATTTTTAAAAAGTTTGTTTTTTTGAGATGGAGTCTTGCTTTGTTGCCCAGGCTGGAGTGCAGGGGTGCGATTTCAGCTCACTGCAACCTCTGCCTCCCGGGTTCAAGCGATTCTCCTGCCTGAGCCTCCCAACTAGATGGGACTACAGGCACGTGCGACCAGCCACCACACCTGGCTAATTTTGTGTATTTTTAGTTGAGACGGGTTTTTACCGTGTTAGCCAGGATGGTCTCAATCTCCTGACCTCATGATCCGCCCGCCTTGGCTTCCCAAAGTGCTGGGATTACAGGCGTAAGCCACCGCGCCTGGCTATATAAAAAAGTTTTAATAGAACTATTACATAGCAATACAAAAATACAAATAATTTTTTTTTTTTTTGGAGACAGAGTCTCTGTCGCCCACGCTGGTGTGCAATGGCACAATCTTGGCTCACCGCAACCTCCGCCTCCCAGGTTCAAGAGATTCTCCCACCTCAGCCTCCTGAGTAGCTGGGATTACAGGCACCCGCCATCATGCCAGGCTAATTTTTGTATTTTTGTAGAGATGAGGTTTCACCATGTTGGCCAGGCTGGTCTTGAACTCCTCATCTCAGGTGATCTGCCCACCTCGGACTCCCAAAGTGCTGGGATTACAGGTATGAGCCACCGTGCTCAGCCCCAATAAAAATAAATTTTAAAAAGTATTAAGATGGCAGAGCGCAGTGGCTCATGCCTATAATCCCAGCACTTTGGGAGGCTGAGGCAGGCAGATCATGAGGTCAGGAATTTGAGACCAGCCTGGCCAATATGGTAAAACCTCATCTCTACCAAAAATACAAAAATTAGTCAGGCATGGAAGTACATGCCTGTAGTCCTAGCTACTCAGGAGACTGAGGCAGAAGAATCGCTTGAACCAGGGAGGTGGAGGTTTCAGTGAGCCGAGATCGTGCCAGTGCACTCCAGACTGTGCGACAGAGTGAGATTCCGTATCAAAAAAAAAAAAAAAAAAAAAAAAAAAAGTGTTAAGACACCAGCTAAATTGCATAAAGTTTCTTCAAAACTCTTCTAAGTAAAACCACTGCTGCAGAAAGACAGGCCATGTTTATGCTGGGGATGGACAAGCTGCTGCTATGGCCTGGGTACTAATATACACCCCAGTGTGAGAAGGAGCTGGGGCAGACTCAAGAGAACTTAGCTTGGTTTTGCCACCCAGAAGCTGTGTTGCAAAGCTTTGGTAAAGACAGCTCTCTGAGTCTTAGGCTTATCACCCATCAAATCAGAGTAAGATGAGCCTTCATTACTTCATATGGTTGTTGTGAAATTCAATGAGCAAAAAAGTAAAACAATGGGCAATACTTATTTCTGCTTTGAATAAAAAAAAAACAGCAGGCAATCCAAGTGACTATCTTTCTGTATGAGTTACACTAAATGTGTTTTTTTTTTTTTTTTTTTTTTTGAGACAGCGTCTCGCCCTGTTGCCCAGGCTAGAGTGCAGTGGTGCGATCTCGGCTTACTGCAAGCTCCGTCCCCCAAGTTCACACCATTCTCCTGCCTCAGAGTCCCGAGTAGCTGGGATTACAGATGCCCACCACCATGCCCGCTAATTTTTTTTATTTTTAGTAGAGACGGGGTTTCACCTTGTTAGCCAGGATGGTCTCGATCTCCTGACCTTGTGATCCACCTGCCTTGGCCTCCCAAAGTGCTCGGATTACAGGCGTGAGCCACCGTGCCGGCCTAAATATTATTAATAAACTCCATATCTATGTAAACTCTAGTTTATGCACAGAAAAACAGTTGCTACTAAACCAATAAAATAGTCCCATTACTTAGAGAAAGTACAGATGTTCTCAAAAAAATACAATAGAATGACCTGAGTTTGAATTACACTATGTTACTTTCCTATTTGGGGAAGGAGGGCTACTAATTAAAGGTGTACTCTGTTTCCTCCCATCACAGCTCCCATTAATTTATAGATGAGTTTTATTCAGGACAGAATCTTGTGGCCTGACTACAGTAAGAAAAAGAAGAAACAACAGAAAAAAAAAAAAAAAAAAAAAAGTAGCTAAGCAATGGCTTTTACTAAGTGACAGGCCATTCCTATACATAAAATGTATGAGAGTCAGAAGGTGAAGTTATTTATGATCCCCATATTTCAAAATATAAATCCTTCAAAATATGTTTTTCACTTGTCACTGATCTACTTACCCAAATCACTTTTTCGGGCTATGACTGTGTCACAGTGGGGACAGTGAAATTTGGCCACATTTTCTGTGTGCTTCTGTAAAATGTGCATCTTCATGGTACCACTTTGGGTAAACCGAGCATGACAAATATAACATTCATAAGGCTTTTCTCCTTTAAAGAAAATACAGAATTGAACACATTAAATGAAATGAATAAATACTGTAATTTAATTGGAGGGTAACTCAGGTGGCAGATATGCTACATCACAGAGAATCTACAGGTCTCAGGAAGGCTGAGGCTCAGTCCCAGTGCCCAGATCATGTCTATCTTCAGACATGGCCAAGTCCTAAACTGCTACTGGCCACCTCTGCTCTGTCCAGCTCTGCTCTGGAATCCTCCACATTACAGCAATGCTTACCTTTGGGGGAGACTGAATGGAGAACCCACAAGTTTTTCTTTTTAAGAAAAGGCAGTATCCAGGAAAACTGAATAAGGTGGGTTAGGAAATCCACCCAGACTTTCAAAATTAAAATCTGTCCATTTTAACTTAATTTCTCCCTTAAAAAGTATTATTTTCTTGTTATAGGCAGATTCAAGTTGAACAAAACAAAAGGTACTATTTTCTAATGTATTTTCCGAACAATGAATTCAGAGGATATGCCAGAGAAGCATTAATCAATTCCATACTATTTTCATGCCAGTCTCCCATTTGCATAAACAATGGGGGCACACAGTGGTCCACAGGGTCCCATGGGATTCACTGAAAAGCAGCTCATTAATACAGTAAGGAGTGGAGAAGTCCTACCTGAATGGGTTCTCATGTGCCTTTTCAGCTTGTATGTGTCCCTGCTGGCATAACTGCACAAACTGCACTGAAATGGACGCTCTCCAGTATGAGAGCGAATGTGACGTTTTAATTTGCTGACCTGAAATATGAAAACAAAACTTTAACTTCTGTTAACACAGACTGTAACATGAGCACTGTAGGTTAGGCACAAAAGCTTAGCTTTGGGGCACTGAAATTCAGAATACAGAAAAAGTCTAAAAGATAACCTTCTCTCTTCATTATTTGTAAACTTTGCTTCTCGAATCCTTATCATTATCTAAGAGAAGTGGGTAAATGAATACGGGTGTAGATGAGTCAAGATTGGTCATTACTTGGGAAGCCAAGGTGGGCGGATCATCTGAGGTCAGGAGTTCAAGACCAGCCTGGCCAACATGCTGAGACCCCCTATCTACTAAAAATACAAAAATTAGCCAGGCATGGTGGCACACACCTACTCGGAAGACTGAGGCTGGAGAATCTCTTGAACCCAGAAGGTGGAGGTCCCAGTGACCCAAGATCATGCCATTGCACTCCAACCTGGGCAACAAGAGCGAAACTGTCTCAAAAAAAAGATTGCATGTGACTAGTAACTGTTTAAGCTGGGTGGTAGGCACATGAGGATGTATTACAATCTTTACTTCTACATGTTTGAAATTTTCCGTAATAGTTTAAAACTAATCCATGCCTATTTACAGATCAATTTGTTCCAAATCCTGAGTTACTGAATACATGTTTTAATTCCACTCATCCTCTTTTCCTATCATTAGGGTTTCCTAGACAGGCCAGGCTCGAAGGGCCTCTCATCTATCATCCTCCCATTATCCATCCTTTAGTCCCCTGCAGGATACCTTATACTAAAACAGTGACTTTCAAACTTGATTCTACGAAGTGCTTTGAGGGCAGGGTGCGGTGGCTCACACCTGTAATCCCAGCACTTTGGCAGGCCAAGGCGTGTGCAGATCACTTGAGGTCAGGAGTTCGAGACCAGCCTGGGCAACATGGCAAAACCCTGTCTCTACAAAAAATACAAAAATTAGATGGGTGTGGTGGTACATGCCTGTAGTCCCAGCTACATGAGGAGCAGCTAAAGTGGGAGGATCACCTGATCCCAGTAGTTTAAGGCTACACTGAGCCATGATCACACCACTGCACTCCAGCCTGGGCAACAGAGTGAGAGACCCTGTCCCCCACGCACCCCCTGCCCCAAAAAGCGCTTTGAACATTCACTAATGTTTCAATGTTTGTTTTGAAAAATTTAAAAAGTTTCCCAATTTTAAGGAAAAAACAAACAAACAAAAACAAGCACTGCACTCTTAAGTGTTGTTGGTTTCTCTTTTGAGATGAAATCTCGCTCTGTTGCCCAGGCTGGAGTGCAGTGTCACGATTGTGGGTCACTACAACCTCCACCTCCCAGAGTCAAGCAATTCTCCTGGCTTGGCCTCCCAAGTAGCTGAGACTACAGGCGCACACCACCACGCCTGGCTAACTTTTGTATCTTTAGTAGAGATGGGGTTTCACCATGTTGGTCAGGCTGGTCTTGAACTCCTGATCTCAGGTGACCAACCCGCCTTGGTTTCCCAAAGTGCTGGGATTATAGGGGTGAGCTACCATGCCCGGCCCCAGTTATAAGTGTTACACACCAAGTTTCCAACACATAAGTCGATAACTATCCTAATAGCATTACTAACTCTCTTCCTTCAAGATTTCCCTATTTAACCTGTTAACTCGTATGTACCAGAACCCACTCTGTTCCAATGAGCTATCTATTCCTGCTGCAATATCGCACTGGTTTCATTTACTATAGTTTTACAAAATCCAATTACATAAGCCCCTCATTCTATTTTCAAATTTATCTTAGCCATTCACATTTATTCTTCCAGCTGAAAGTTAGAATTAACTTGTAATGTTTCTTCATTTATTCATGTCCTTTGGAAAAGCTTGAGGTTTTCTTCACGTAGATTTCATAGATATTGTTGTTGTTGTTTTTGAGACAGAGTCTCGCTCTGTCGCCCAGGCTGGAGGTCAGTGGCATGACCTCGGCTCACTGCAAGCTCCGCCTCCTGGGTTCACCCCATTCTCCTGCCTCAGCCTCCTGAGTAGCTGGGACTACAGGTGACCGCCACCACGCCCAGCTAATTTTTTGTATTTTGTTTGTGTTAGCCAGGATGGTCTCGATCTCCTGACCTAGTGATCTGCCCGCCTCGGCCTCCCAAAGTGCTGGGATTACAGGCGTGAGCCATCATGCCCAGCCAGATATTGTTTTTTGTTGTTCAGTTTATCCCTAAGTTATTTTATTGCTATTAGAATCCATTTTACACCTTCCTATCACTATAGAAGTTACTGATTTCTGTATGCTTATCTTATATCTGGTCAGTGAACTGAACTCTTCCCGCTCTAAGTTTTTGTTTTGATACTCTTAGATTTTCTCTGTAAGCAAATCTCTCTGCAAGAAATAACAGTTTTATCTTTCCATTAATAATTCATTTCTTACTTTATTCTATTAGCTAGGATTTCCAGTACAACGTTGAAACAGTAACATTAAGAATGAATATCTTGTCACATTCCAGAATTTAGTGGAAATACTTTCAATGTTTCAGAATTAATTAGGATAAGTTTATTATACATTTCTGGTATATATATGCTTTTTTTTTTTTTTTTTTGAGGTAGTCTCACTCGTCACCCAGGCTGGAGTACAGTGGAGTGATCCTGCCTCAATGCAACTTACACCTCCCAGGTTCAAATGATTCTCCTGCCTCAGCCTCCCGAGTAGCTGAGACTACAGGCGCGTGCCACCGTGCCCAGCTAATTTCTGTATTTTTAGTAGAGATGGGCTTTCACCATGTTGGCCGGGCTGGTCAACTCCTGACCTCAGGTGATCTGCCCACCTCAACCTCCCAAAGTACTGGGATTACAGGCATTGAGCCACTGCGCCCAGCCTAAACACATTAAAGAAATTTTCTCCTATACTTAACTTGCTAGGACATTAAACAGTAATTAACAATTACTGAATTTTAGCGCCCCCTCCCATCTACAGAAATAATATAGTTTTTCTTCAATCCTTCAATGTAATATATAT
Organism: Macaca thibetana thibetana; assembly: GCF_024542745.1. Taxonomy (NCBI): domain Eukaryota; kingdom Metazoa; phylum Chordata; class Mammalia; order Primates; family Cercopithecidae; genus Macaca; species Macaca thibetana. The sequence goes on along the minus strand of NC_065597.1, from coordinate 10,777,561 downwards.
CAGTAATTTCCCAATGATAAACTATCATTGTGTTTCAGATATATTCAGTATCACTTATTTTTTAGAACGTATTACTAAATTAGGTTGGCTCACTGGCTAATAATTTCATTTAAAATTTTTGTTTTTCTGAGGATAAGTTTTCTTTTTGGTAGTTTTCTGACCCAGTTTTGGTAACAGTGTAGCTTCAAATAATAAAACTGATAAACCTAGCTTTTTTTTTTTTTTTGAGATGGAGTCTTGCTCTGTTGCCCAGGCTGGAGTACAGTGACGTGATTTTGGCTCACTGCAAGCTCCACCTCCCGGGTTCACACCATTCTCCTGCCTCAGCCTCCCAAGTAGCTGGGACTACAGGCACCCGCCACCATGCCCGGCGAATTTTTTGTATTTTTAGTCGAGACGGGGTTTCACCGTGTTAGCCAGGATGGTCTCGATCTCCTGACCTTGTGATCTGCCCACCTCAGCCTCCCAAAGTGCTGGGATTACAGGCGTGAGCCACCGCACCCCGCCTAAACCTACCATTTTAAAATGCTCTGGGTACAGTTTTTTTTCTAAGTTTGACAGAATTTGCCTGTACTAACATGTGAAACTGGTACTCTTTTTAAGACAGTTCCGCTCTTGTTGCCCAGGCTGGAGTGCAATGGCGCGATCTCGGCGCACTGCAACCTCCTCCTTCCAGGTTCAAGCGATTCTCCTGCCTCAGCCTCCTGAGTAGCTGGGATTACAGGCATGTGCCACCACACCCAGCTAATATTTATTTATTTAGAGATGGAGTCTCGCTCTGTCGCCCAGGCTGGAGTGCAGAGGCGGGATCTCGGCTCACTGCAAGCTTCGCCTCCCAGATTCACGCCATTCTCCTGCCTCAGCCTCCCGAGTAGCTGGGACTACAGGCACCCGTCACCACGCCCGGCTAATTTTTTGTGTTTTTAGTAGAGATGGGGTTTTACCATTTTAGCCAGGAGGGTCTCGATCTCCTGACGTCATGATCTGCCCGCCTCGGCCTCCCAAAGTGCTGGGATTACAGGCGTGAACCACCGTGCCCAGCCTAAATTTTTTATTTTTTAGGAGAGATGGGGTTTCTCCATGTTAGTTAGGCTGGTCTCAAACTCCCGACCACAGGTGATCCGCCCGCCTTGGCCTCCCAAAGTGCTGGGATTATAGGTGTGAGCCACCACACACGGCCAGATACTGGTACTCTTTTTAACAGGTAAATCTTTCACGCTCATAAGTTTTTTTCGGGGAGGGGTGTTGTGTGGGAGTATTCATAATTTACTAACATTTTTCTTATTATTTTTTTTTGAGACGGAGTCTCACTCTGTCGCCCAGGCTGGAGTGTGGTCGGATCTCGGCTCACTGCAAGCTCCGCCTCCCGGGTTTACGCCATTCTCCTGCCTCAGCCTCCCGAGTAGCTGGGACTACAGGCGCCTGCCACCTCGCCCCGGCTAGTTTTTTTGTATTTTTTTTTTTAGTAGAGACGGGGTTTCACCGTGTTAGCCAGGATGGTCTCGATCTCCTGACCTCGTGATCCGCCCACTTCGGCCTCCCAAAGTGCTGGGATTACAGGCTTGAGCCACCGCGCCCGGTCTCCTTTTTTTTGAGACGGAGTCTTGCTCTGTTGCCCAGGCTGGAGTGCAGTGGTGCAATCTCGGCTCACTGCAAGCTCCGCCTGCCAGGTTCACGCCATTCTCCTGCCTCAGTCTCCCGAGTAGCTGGGACTACAGGCGCCCGCCACCACACCTGGCTAATTTTTTTTGTATTTTTAGTAGAGACGGGGTTTCACTGTGTTAGCCAGGATGGTCTCATCTCCTGACCTTGTGATCCACCCGCCTCAGCCTCCCAAAGTGCTGGGATTACAGGCTTGAGTCACTGCACGCAGCCAATAATTTACTAACATTTTTCTACCTCATCTTAAGTCAGTTTGGGTAGTTACGGCTTTGTACAGAAATACATCATGGCCTGCCTAAGACAGATACCAACAAAAAGCTGAACACTCACTTCTACACTGGCGTAATCGCACATGGAACACTTGAATGGCTTCTCGTGGGTGTGTTTGTAACGACGATGCCGAACCAATTCTCCACTGGTCACAAAGGCCATGTCGCAGTCTGGGCACTTGTGAGGACGAGTACCTAGAGAAAGGATGGAATAACAGGAAGAGCAAGATCAAGGGCACAGTTAATGACCGATATCAATGTGTGGCATAGAACTGCTGTGAGACTGAACCCTAGTCATCCCATCAATTGCAGTAGCTTGTAAGTAGATCCAAAAGTGAGCTCCAAAAACTATGGGAGGGCCTGGATGGATTTATAATACTAACGCCAGGATATTGTAACACATGCCAAACATTTAGTTTCTCTTAATTACCCATCTGAATCTGCTGCCTTTTAACATCATAAAAACCTTCTTATTCCTATTTTGTGAATATCCTGGTCATTATGGATTAAAAGTTAATAGAGACTGGTCTTGGTGGCTCAGGCCTCTAATCCCAGAACTCTGGGAGGCTAAGAGTTTGAGACCAGCCTGGGCAACATGGCAAGATCCCGTCTCTCAAATCTCACTGTATTATGACTATAAATATAGGGCCATTGGGCTGTCCATATTCTGAAACTTTCTTTTAAAAACACAAACATGGCCGGTCGTGGTGGCTCACGCCTGTAATCCCAGCACTTTGGGAGGCCGAGGCGGGCGGATCACGCAGTCAGGAGACTGAGACCATCCTGGCTAACCCAGTGAAACCCCGTCTCTACTAAAAATACAAAAAATTAACCGGGTGTGGTGGCAGGCGCCTGTAGTCCCAGCTACTGGGGAAGCTGAGGCAGGAGAATGGCGTAAACCCAGGAGGCGGAGCTTGCAGTGAGCCGAGATCGCGCCACTGCACTCCAGCCTGGGCGACAGAGCGAACTCTGTCTCAAAAAAAAAACAAAAACAAAAACAAAAAACCACAAGCATATAGCTTGTTTTCTATATTTGTCTCTCTTGATAAGGAATTTCACAGGCTTATCACAGGCTTTACATAGTATTGCCTTTTATGTGATTTAAACAAATGATTTTCAAGCACCCTTGTCTAATATGCTGTGATCATTCTGAATGTCAATTCATCCAATATAAAACATTCATAAATAATATACTCTCTACATTTCTTGTCTTTCACTGAAGGAATCCTAGAGACAAAACTGATAGCACAATGCAATGCCAGTTTCACAGACTAGTGACCATCTGTAATTGTGGGCAGCAGCTAAGGGGTGACAGCAAGGTAATACCAAACACTAAAACCAAAAGAAGGCTGCCTTTGAGAATACAATTAGGAAGAGCCACAATGTAATGAATAGAACCAGCCATCTGCAGAAATGATTCTCTTAGAGAATGAAGAGAATGGTGGAGAGGAAGAGTGACTGGAATATAATAAAAAGTAAGTAATTCCAAGGAATGTTCATTTGTTCATTCAATTTGATTCTTTAGAACCACCATGGATCTAACGGTAAAGCACAGACTTCTTCCTGTGAAAAGTGTAGAGTATGGTGTATGGATGAGAAGTAAAACAATTAACAAGAGAAGAAAAGTGACATCCAATTTTCTTTTCCTTGTTTTTGAGCCAGGGTCTTCCTCTGTTGCCCAGCAGGAGTGCAGTGATAGGATCAAGGCTCACTGTAGCCTTGACTTCCCAGGCTCAAGTGATCCTCCTACTTCAGCCTCTCCAGTAGCTGAGACTACAGGCTTGCACCACCATGCCTGGCTAATTTTTTCTATTTTGTAGAGATGGAGTCTTGCCACGTTGCCCAGGCTTGTCTCAAACTCCTGGGCTCAAGCAATCCTCCAGCCTCGGTCTCACAAATTGCTGAGATTACAGGTGTGAGCCACCATGCCTGGTCTTCTTTTAGAAAAAAGTAAGCTAAAAAATAAATGCTGGTGTTTACCTAGTACTATCCAGGGGAGAAAGAGGCCTGCCCCTGGCAGACATAAGCATGGCAATTAGCAAAGAAGTGGACACTGCTGTAGAGCAGGGATTTCCATTAGGCTGCGCCACATGACCACCTACATTCCTTCACTCAAGGCCCATCCTCTTTTTTTCTTTTTGTGAGATGGAGTCTCTTGCTCTGTCGCCTCGGTTGTAGTGCAGTAGCACGATTTTGGCTCACTGCAACCTCTACCTTCCAGGTTGAAGCAATTCTCTTGCCTCAGCCTCCTCAGTAGCTGGGACTACAGATACGTGCCACCACACCTGGCTTTTTTTTTTTGTATTTTTAGTAGAGACGGGGTTTCACCATGCTGGCCAGGACGGTCTCGATCTCCTGACCTTGTGATCTGCCTGTCTCGGCCTCCCAAAGTGCTGGGATTACAGGCGTAAGCCACCATGCCCGGCTTTTTTTTCTGAGACCGAGTTTTGCTCTTGTTGCCCAGGATGGAGTGCAATGGCACGATCTCAGCTCACTGCAACCTCCACCTCCCAGGTTCAAGCGATTCTCCTGCCTCAGCCTCCTGAGTAGCTAGAATTACAGGCATGTGCCATCATGCCCAGCTAATTTTGTATTTTTAGTAGAGACGGGGTTTCCCCATGTTGGTCAGGCTGGTCTTGAACTCCCGACCTCAGGTGATCCGCCTGCCTTGGCCTCCCAAAGTGCTGGGATTACAGGCATAAGCCACCACACCCAGCCACCTGGCTAATTTTTGTATTTTTAGTCGAGACAGGGTTTACTCCTGACCTCAAGTGATCCACCAGCCTCGGCCTCCCCAGGTGCGGGGATTACAGGTGTGAGCCACCATGCCCAGCCATCAAGGCTCATCCTCACCAAGTTAGCTTTCAACTGCTACAGCATCTTTTTTTTTTTTGAGACAGAGTCTCGCTCTGTCACCTGGGCTGGAGTGCAATGGTGTGATCTCCACTCACTGCAATTTCTGCTTCCTGGATTTAAGCAATTCTCCTGCCTCAGTCTTCCAAGTAGCTGGGACTACAGGCATGCGCCACCACGCCCAGCTAAATTTTTTATATTTTTAGTAGAGACAGGGTTTCGCCATGTTGGCCAGGCTGGTCTTGAACTCCTGACCTCAGGTGATCCACCCACCTCGGCCTCCCAAAGTGCTGGGATTACAGGCAAGAGCTATGGTGCCTGGCCGCTACAGCATCATAACAAAGGCAATGGCGCCCCCTAGAATACAATGCAACTGCATCTGGAACATGAAAAGGTATACTCTTCACCATAAACTGATACTCTTGTGTAGGCACCTGTCTGCTCTTGCGGGTTTTGTTGATATGAATTAGTCCTGCCAAATCTGCTGAGTAACCAGACTGCACCTCTTACTTTCTTTTTTTTTTTTTTTTTTTTGAGACGGAGTCTCGCTCTGTCACCCAGGCTGGAATGCAGTGGCCGGATCTCTGCTCACTGCAAGCTCCGCCTACCGGGTTTACGCCATTCTCCTGCCTCAGCCTCCTGAGTAGCTGGGACTACAGGCGCTCGCCACCTCGCCCGGCTAGTTTTTTTGTACTTTTTTTAGTAGAGACGGGGTTTCACCGTGTTAGCCAGGATGGTCTCGATCTCCTGACCTCGTGATCCGCCCGTCTCGGCCTCCCAAAGTGCTGGGATTACAGGCTTGAGCCACCGCGCCCGGCCTGCACCTCTTACTTTCAAAGCTGAAGACTAGATAGAGAATGCCCACATCAAGGCACACCCATCCTGGGAAGTCCTGTCATGGGGCCATTTATTTATTGATTTTGGTGAGACAGAGTCTTGCTCTGTCACCTAGGTTGGGGTGCAGTGGCACAATCTCGGCTTACTGCAACCTCTATGTCCCGCATTCAAGTGATTCTCCTGCCTCAACCACCCAAGTAGCTAGGTTTACTGGCGTGTGCCACCATACCCAGCTGATTTTTTGTAGTTTTAGTACAGAGGCAGTTTTGCCACGTTGGCCAGGCTGGTCTAGACCTCCTGGCCTCAAGTGATCTACCTCCCATCGGATTTCCAAAGTGCTGGGATTACCCAGTTACTTTTACGTAGTCATATGGCCCATCCTAGTGTCTTCAAAGTATCAAATAAAACATATTATCAAGTGTCTGAGTAGAAATTATAGAGATGTTTAAAAGTCAGTCATATTAGTGAAGAATGTGCCAATGTACAGCATACTGTTTATGATTAACACCCACTTGATCATGGTCATCTGACAACCAGCACAAACAAATCTAAAACAAGAGTTGTCATTAGAAATTTTTAGAAGCCTGAAAAACAAAAACAAGAGTTGTCATATGAAATGAAGTACAGAATATGGACAGAAGAAAGTTATTCTGCATGAAAAACCATGTGAGAAGACTTGCAACTAAGTTCCTACACTGGAATAACAAACAGCCCAGGAGAGCTTAAAGAGAGGTTTAGTGCATACAGTCCCTCTACTTTAGACCTCATGGAACCTGGCCATAGCCAACATGAAGCTAATATCAGAATATCTGAACACTAAAGTAAGTAGGGTGCTCAAATAAATGTTTGAATTATCAAGAACGGTGCCTTAACTTTTCCATTCTGAAATTATGAATTACTTATCCTGAAACAACCAGAAACAAAAAATGGTATGGTGTGTTTGAGAGACAGAGTCTCACTGTCACCCAGGCTGGAGTGCAGTAGCGCTATCTCAGCTCACTGCAACATCTGCCTCCCAGGTTTCAAGCGATTCTCCTGCCTGAGCCTCCTGAGTAGCTGGGATTACAGGCACCCGCCACCACACCTAGCTAATTTATGTATTGCTAGTAGAGATGGATGGGGTTTTGTCATGTTGGCCAGGCTGGTCTCCAACTTCTAATCTCAAGTGATCTGCCCACCTCAGCCTCCCAAAGTCCTAGGATTACAGGCATGAGTCACTCTGCCCAGCCTTTTTTTGTTTTTTGTTTTTTGTTTTTTTTTTGTAAATAAAGGTAAGATTTCACTTCCATTTGTTGTTTTTTTTTTTTTTTGGATGGAGACTCACAGTCGCCCAGGCTGGAGTGCAGTGGCGGGATATCTCGGCTCACTGCAAGCTCCACCTCCCGGGTTCATGCCATTCTCCTGCCTCAGCCTCCCGAGTAGCTGGGACTACAGGCACCCGCCACCACACCCAGCTAATTTTTTGTATTTTTAGTAGAGGCGGGGTTTCACTGGGATTTCACTTCTATTTCTAATGTTCTTCCTCAGAGTACCAGGCATCTATTGCCAGAGACTTTTTTTTTTTTTTTTAAGAGACAGGGTGTTGTTATTTTTCATTAAATTTTCTTTACATTTGTCTATAATAACTAAATCCAAGTGCTTACAATAAAATCATGATTACAAAAAGGGCATCATAAGAAATAATAAAAACTTCCTTTAAATTCCCACTGGAGTGAGCTTGAATGAATATTAAAAAGCCAAGTCTGAGCATTTGCTGTTGTAGCCCCCAACATTCTTATCCAGCACCTGTGTGTGTGTTAAGGTGATTCCTCAGGAGGGTGACTGTTCTGAATGCCCTGCCACAGAGATGGCACTTGTGTGGTCTCTCATCAGTGTGGCTTTTCATGTGACGATCCAAATTTGAACGCCGTGGACACGTGTAACTGCAAAGCTCACACTGGAATGTCTTCTTTACACCTATGTGCAAAATAAAACACTTGCTGCAGAGTTTCAAAGTGTTAAGATTAATCCTAATCTTAAATTTCTACAAATATATTTTATTAGCTTTTAATAACAAAACCCAATATAAGTCATAATTATATCATTGATACATTTACTTCTTCTTTGGGATTAAAAACAGAGCATTTGATCTGTAAAAAAACTTACTTTAGACTGGTTTTAAAGAACTGTACCCACATAATGACCTTTTACAAATACGGTTAATATAAAACAACTTGCATAGGCACTGTGTTGTGTGCTTATCCCAAAATGGTTTTATGAAACCACTATGGATAAACTTGTTTTACCTTTCTTTTTAATTTTTGTTGGCTTTGGAGGCTTCATATTACCAACCACTTTCTCTGCATTAACCTCTGATAGCAGACCCTCCTGCTGTTCTTCCTCAAAATCGTAGACAGACACATCTACATCTTTGCCCTCCTCTGTATAACGCAGTTTGCTCTTTTTGGTTTTCTTTGTTTTTTTGGCTGGTGGCTGATAGTCTGGGTCTTTTTGCCAACTAGGATCTTCCTGGGGTGGAAGTTCCCCTTGTTCTAGTGTCTCCACCTCTCCATTGGCCCCCACTTTAACCACCTGAAACCCTTCAGGCAAGGGTAGGGTGTGGCATATCATGGGTTCACTTTCCGCAAGGCCCTCTTTAGACACTTCATTCTCATAAGCCCCCTGAAGTTCTTCTACGGAAGTGGTAGCAACAGGTACAGTCACAGGAACAGGTACTTGAACAAGCTGAAGCTCTCCTATGTTTATGGGCTGTTCCTCCATATTTACAACTTGTAAAGTTATAATCTGGGTATCGTCCACAGCAGCCTCTGCTTCTGGAGCCACTGTGCCCTCCATTACTTCAGTCTTCATCTGAAGAAGGGTGGGGTCCAGCTGTTCCATCATTACCATCTGTACACTGCTGTTGACATCCTGGACCACCTCACCCCCATCCGTCTGGTTCTGGGGTAAGTGGCAGGCATCTTCTTCCTGGCCCCCTTCCCGGCGTCTCTGGTAAGTCTTTCTCTCCTTTCCTTTAATAAAAGTTTCGGACTCCTCCACAATGGCTTCGACCGCCTCACCTTCCATTTCCCCTGCCTTTATTAAGGGAGAACACAGATTGTTATTTAAAGCAAAGCAGCCTAAATAAAAACATACATTTTAAAACATAAAGACCCTGTGGTGAATGAATTAGGCATCAATGGTTGTTAATATTAAAAAAAGACACAACAGACATTATGTGCCTCTTGATGAAAGAAAAAACCACACCTATAATGCAATCTTATCAAACCCAAAAACTCCGAAACCAATCAAGTCTCTAGATCAAACCCAATTAACAGGAAATTGGTGACTGAAGATGTTAAATTACACTACAGGGATTAAATCAGTGAAATCCATACTGAGGGAAACACTGCAAGATTATACTCAGGTTCTTCTGCAAATAGATAACCAGAAGAATAAAGAGAAGACTGAAGGGAGAACCAGTAGATCAGTGGTGCTCAGCCTGGGGTGACTCTGCCTCTAGGAACATTTGGCTAAGACATTTTTGGTTGTCACTACTGGGCTGGGATGTGCTACTGGTATCTAGTGGGTGGAAGCTAGAGATGCTATTAAACATCCTCCAAGGCACAGGTCAGTCCTCCACCACAAAGAATTATCAGGCCCAAGATGTCAAGAGCACTGAGGTTGAGAAACTCTGATATAAAGAGTCTTAAGAGACCAGTAATCAATCACAATGCGTGACTCTTCTTTGGATCCTGATTCAAACCAATAAATGATGAAAAAGATGTGACACAGGCCGGGCGCGGTGGCTCACGCCTGTAATCCCAGCACTTTGGGAGGCCGAGGCGGGTGGATCATGAGGTCAGGAGATCAAGACCATCCTGGCTAACATGGTGAAACCCCGCCTCTACTAAAAATACAAAAAGTTAGCCAAGCATGATGGCAGGCGCCTGTAGTCCCAGCTACTCGGGAGGCTGAGGCAGGAGAATGGCGTGAAACCAGGGGCAGAGCTTGCAGTGAGCAGAGATCCCGCCACTGCACTCCAGCCTGGGCAACAGAGCGAGACTCTGTCTCAAAAAAAAAAAAAGAAAAAGATGTGCACAAGACAATTAGAAATTTCAACTCTGGATATCTGATGATATTAAAGAATTACTAACAAAACTAATTTAAATCTTACATATGTAGTGGGGAAGACATTGGTCAAAGGACATAAAATTTCAGTTAGTGGGAATAAGTTCAAGAGATCTATTGTACAACATGACTATTATACTTAATAATGTACACCTGAAAATAACTGAGAGCAGATTTTTAAGTGTTCTCATCACAAAAAATGACAAGGATGTGAGATGATGCATATATGAATTAGCTTAATTTTCTGCAATGATGGGGTCTTGCCATGTTTCCAGACTGGCCTTGAACTGGGCTCAAGCAATCCTCCCACCTAAGCCTCCCAAAATGCTGGGATTATACGTGTGAGCGAGTCACTCTGCCCGGGCCTGCCAATGTTTTGTAAAAAGCTTTATTGAGGTAGCTATATTAAGGGCATCATGGCTCACGCCTATAATCCCAGGACTTTGGGAGGCCAAGGTGAGCAGATCACCTGAGGTCAGGAGTTCAAGACCAGCCTGACCAACATGAAGAAACCCCATCCTTACTAAAAATACAAAATTAGCCGGGTTTGGTGGCACATACCTGTAATCCTGGCTACTTGGGAGGCTGAGGCAGGAGAATCGCTTGAACCCGGGAGGTGGAGGTTGCAGTGAGCTGAGATTGCGTCACTGTACTGCAGCCTGGGTAACAAGCGAAACTCCGTCTCAAAAAAAAAAAAAAAAAAAAAAAAAAAAAAAAAAAAAAAAAAAAAAAAAAAAAAAAAAAAAAAAAAGCACTAAACATACCTCCAAAATTTCCTTGTATTTTTGTTTTTGGTGATAACATTTATCATGAGATCCATCCTCAACATAATTCAAAGTGCATAATACCATATGATTAATATAGGAACTACGTTGTGCAGCAGATCTCTAGAACTTATTCATCTTGCATAACTGAAATTTTATACCCACTGAACAGCAATTCCCCATTTTCCCCACCCTGTCAAAGTTTTTTGACCTTGTTTTTTGAAGCTAAACTCAGAACTTAGATCCAGACTGCAATGGCCCTGTTTGTAGACACCACACAAAACTGCCCATGTCATACCATCAACTTGACATTCACTTCTCTCCCAACAATGAATCATGAATTCCCTGAGGATAAGATCCACATCTAACAAGTGGGGCTTTTTTTTTTTTTTTTTTCTGAGATGGAGTCTTACTGTGTTGCCCAGGCTGGAGTGCAGTGGTGAGATCTCTGCTCACTGCAAGCTCCGCCTCCCGGGTTCACGCCATTCTCCTGCCTCAGCCTTCTGAGTAGCTGGGACTACAGATGCCTGCCACCACGCCTGGCTAATTTTTTGTATTTTTAGTACAGATGGGGTTTCACTGTTAGCCAGGATGCTCTCGATCTCCTGACCTTGTGATCTGCCTGCATAGGCCTCCCAAAGTGCTGGGATTACAGGCGTGAGCCACCGGGCCTGGCCAACAAGTGGTTTTCACTATTTTTGTTTTTGAGACGGAGTCTTGCTCTGTTGCCCAGGCTGGAGTGCAGTGGCGCGATCTCAGTTTACTGCAAGCTCTACCTCCCGGGTTCACGCCATTCTCCTGCATCAGCCTCCCAAGTAGCTGGGACTACAGGCACCCGCCACCACGCCCAGCTAATTTTTTTTGTATTTTTAGTAGAGATGCAGTTTCACCGTGTTAGCCAGGGTGGTCTCGATCTCCTGACCTCGTGATCCACCTGCCTCGGCCTCCCAAAGTGCTGGGATTACAGGCGTGAGCCACTGCGCCCAGCCGATTTTTACTATTTTGGTTTTTTTTTTTTTGAGTCAGTCTCGTACTGTTGCCTGGGCTGGACAATGGCATGATCTCGGCTCACTGCAACCTCCGCCTCCCAGGTTTAAGTGATTCTCCTGCCTCAGCCTCCTGAGTAGCTGGGATTACAGGTGCCCACCACCACACCTGGCTAATTTTTTGTATTTTTAGCAGAGATGGGGTTTCACTATGTTGGCCAGGCTGGTCTCGAACTTCTGACCTTGTGATCTGCCTGCCTCCGCCTCCAAAAGTGCTGGGATTAGAGGTGTGAGCCACCATGCCCGGCCATGATTGTTACTCTTTAGCACTGTGCCCAGGCTGGTAACTACTCAATAAATGCTAACCAAATTGAATACATAATAGAAAGCAGAAAACAAATCGGCCAATTCATAGTTTTTGGCTCTTAAATCTTGTGAATGGGCCGGGCACGGTGGCTCACACCTGTAATCCCAGCACTTTGGGAGGCCAAGGCTGGTGGATCAGTTGAGGCCAGGAGTTCAGAACCAGTCTGGCTAACATGGCAAAACCCCATCTCTACTAAAAATACAAAAATTAGCCAGGCGGCGCAGTGCGCACCTGTAATCCCAGCTACTTCAGAGGCTGAGGCACGAGATAGAGCTTCAACCCTGGAGGTGGCGGTTGCAGTGAGCTGAGAACGTGCCCCTGCACTCCAGCCTGGGTGACAGAGCGAAACTTGGTCTCAGAAACAAAAAACAAAAACCTTGTGAATGACATCACCTAAACAAGAGTAAAATAAGGGCCGAGCGTGGTGGCTCATGCCTGTAATCCCAGCATTTTGGGAGGCCAAAGCGGGCAGATCACTTGAAGTCAGGAGATCGAGAGAAGCCTGGCCAACACGGTAAAACCCCATTTCCATTAAAAATACAAAAATTAGCCAGGTGTGGTTGCACACACCTGTAATCCCAGCTACTTGGGAGACTGTGGCAGGAGAATTGCTTGAACTTGGGAGCTGGAGGTTGCAGTGAGCTGTACTCCCTCCACTCAGGGCAACAGCGAGCCTCTGTCTCAAAAAAAAAAAAAAAAAAATTAAAATAATAATAATAATAAATAAAATAAAACAAAATGTGTAGCTGGGTGTGGTGGGGTGTGCCTCTAATCCCAGCTACTTGGAAGGCTGAGTGAGGCAGGAGAATTGCTTGAACCCTGGAGGCGGAGATTGCAATGAGCTGAGTGCCACTGCACTCCAGCCTGGAGCCTGGGCAATAAGAGTGAAAACTGTGTCTCAAAACAACAACAACAACAACAACAACAACATCATTAAAGTGTTTTGTATTTTTGGCCAAGAATACAGTTCAAACGAAGCTTTTGCTACTTCTATTAGAGACACTTTGACACTTTTCTCTAATTCTCTGTCTAGGCACCTTAACATTGTATTGTATCCACGTTAGCAGTCAGAGAAGACTCCTTAAGCCAGGACCACCTGCAAGGCAGTACAAGAACTACAGAGAGACGGGCAAGGCCTGGTCCTACATTCTAGGAGTTACTGTCTAACATAAAGGACGAAATAGGTAGTACAATGGCTCAAGATAATACGAGGCAGGTCTGGAGAAAGATAACATAACCAGGTGTGATAGAAAAATGCTTCATAAACGTGGAATTTGAATGGAACCCTGAAACACGAGCAGGACATTTAAAGGCAGAGTTTGACAGTGGGGGGCAGAGGGTGTATTTTATAGGGGAAGGGTCCGGATTTTTGGGTAAAATAAATACATGTAGGAATTATAAGAAAGAAAAAGAACTGGTTTAAAGCACAGGACAGAGGAGAGGGCTGTAAGACAGGTGAAAGATGTACTGGTTGCCCCATAGTTTGGACAGTCTTGAATAACAAAATACCTCAGATGGCTGGCAAAGGAAAACCACTTACACTTTCTAGGCAGAGAAGTAAAGATTAACTCATTTTACAAAGAACAGGACTTAATTTCCTCAAAAAGTGTGTCTCTATTTTTGCAAAAACTGCTTGATGCACTTACCACCCTTCTGGCTCACAAAGCCCTTCAGGCTCACCTGACCCCATGATAACCTATTCAGATTTATGTCTTGCCCTCTAGCACTTTCCCCTTCAGTCAAGCTGTCTCTTCATCCAGACACAGTTCCCACTGTCATCTCCCTGTTTTCACTCTGTACTTTACGTCTGATCCACTCCTCTCAACACCAGCTCATCTTTGGCACAACAAAGTTTTCTGAGGTTCTTGTGGCCATTACTTTGCTCCAAATGTGTTTCTGATAAAATAAAGACACAGTTTAGCACTTAAAATTTTCTCAAAACGATCTATTTTTAAGGGCAAAAGCCAGGCTTGGAGCAACATACATTTTTGGACAGATTCAGCAAACCCCACCATATGCCTAGAGAAAAACAAGGCTCATGGTAAACTCCCGAGGTTGTTGAGTTGCCAGGTTGGTTTATTCTGCCACTACCTTCTTTCTTTCATTAGTCCCTTGTTCTCAACAACCAAGAGAAAAATACAACATCCAATGCAAAGGCCTCTTACTATGCTGTTCATGACAGTGGGGACAAACATAAAAAAAAGTTACTGCAGAAGGTGGGGATCAAAGAACATTTGTAGAATGCTTTATAATTTGCCTATAAATTAAAAATGAGCAAAGTGCTAGCATTTTTATTATAATATCTCATTTATATCTCTGATCGGAAAAGACTAAGCATGACCTTAACTATATAATTAATTTTATATACTCAGTACTGTTCAGACAGATTACGTTTAGCATAGAAATTCTCTATGCTGGCACTATTCAATAGAAATATAATGCAAGCCACAAACGTAAGCCACATTACCTGCAATTTTAAGTAAAAAAAATTCATATTAAAAAGTAAAAAAAAAAAAAAAAAAAAAAAAATCCAGGTGAAATTAATTTTAGTAATCTATTTTGCTTAACCTGGTAGGTCCAAAATATCAATTCAAGGTTTAATCAATTTAAAAAATTGTTGGCTGGGCGCGGTGGCTCATGCCTGTAAACCCAGCACTTTGGGAAGCCGAGGCAGGTGGATCATGAGGTCAGGAGATCGAGACCATCCTGGCTAACATGGCGAAACCCCGTCTCCACGAAAAATACAAAAATTAGCCGGGCGTGGTGTTGGGCGCCTGTAGTCCCAGCTACTCAGGAGGCTGAGGCAGGAGAATGGTGTGAACCCAGAAGGCGGAGCTTGCAGTGAGCCGAGATCGCACCACTGTATTCCAGCCTGGCGACAGAGTGAGACTCCATCTCAAAAACAAACAACAACAACAAAACCCCAAAACAAACAAACAAAAAATTGTTATATTTGAGACACAGACTTGCTCTGTTGCCCAGACTGGAGTGCAGTGGCAGGACCACAGCTCACTGTAACCTCCAATTCCTGGGCTCCAGTGATCCTTCTGCCTCAGTCAACCGAGGAGCTAGGACTACAGTTCATGCCACCATACTCAACTAATTTCTTTCTTTTTTTTTTGAGATGGGGTTTCCTCTGTTGCCCAGGCTGGAGTGCAACAGAATGGTCACGGCTCACTGCAGCCTTGACTTTCTGGGCTCAGGTGATTTTCCCACCTCAGCCTCCAGCGGGTTCATGCCAAGCATCGGGCTAATTTTTTTGTATTTTTAGTAGAAGTGGGGTTTCACCATGTTGCGCAGACTGGTCTCGAACTCCTGGGCTTGAGTGATCTGCCCGCCTCAGCCTCCCAAAGTGCTAGGATTACAGGAATAAGTCACCATGCCTGGCCTCTAATTTATTTATTTATTTTTTTGAGACAGAGTCTTGCATTGTTGCCAACGCTGGAGTGCAGTGGCACAATCTCGGCTCACTGTAAGTTCTGCCTCCCAGGTTCACGCCATTCTCCTGCCTCAGCCTCCCGGGCAGGTGGGACTACAGGCGCCTGACACCACACCTGGCTAATTTTTTGTACTTTCAGTAGAGACGGGGTTTCACTCTGTTAGCCAGGATGGTCTCGATCTCCTGACCTCGTGCTCTGCCCACCTCGGCCTCCCAAAGTGCTGGGATTACGGGCATAAGCCACCATGCCCGGACTTTTTTTTTTTTTTTTTTAAGAGGGAGTCTTGCTCTGTCGCTCAGGCTGGAGTGCAGGGGTGTGATCTCAGCTCACTGCAAGCTCTGCCTCCCGGGTTCATGCCATTCTCCTGCCTCAGCCTCCTGAATAGCTGAGACTACAGGAACCCACCACCACGCCCACCTAATTTTGTTTTTGTATTTTTAGTAGAGATGGGGTTTCACCATGTTAGGCAGGATGGTCTTGATCTCCTGACCTCATGATCCGCCCGCCTCAGCCTCCCAAAGTGCTGGGATTACAGGTGTGAGCCACCACTCCCAGCCTAATTTTTTTTTTTTTTTAATTTTGTAAAGGTGAGCTCTCACTATGTTGCCCAGGCTGGTCTTCACCTCCCAGTCTCAAGTGATTGTCCCATCTTAGACTACCAAGGTGCTGGGATTACAGGTATATGCCATCATGCCCAGTTATATTTTACATTTACAGCATATCTTAATCTGAACCAGTAAAACTCTAAATTCTCAACAGCAACATGAGGCTAGCGGCTTCTGTACTGGGCAGCACAGCTTTGTACTTGTGTTACTCAAAATATGGTCTGAGGACCAGCAGCACTGGCATAACCTTGGAGCTTCTTAGAAACACAGACCTTCAGGTCCCACCCTTGACCCACAGAATTAGATTTTGCAATTTAACATTATACTATTACTGTTTCCCCATTAAGATTTTTTTTTTTCTTTTTGAGACGAAGTTTCACTCTTGTCGCCTAGGCTGGACTGCAATGGCACAATCTTGGCTCAATGCAACCTCCGACTCCTGGGTTCAAGCGATTCTCCTGCCTCAGCCTCCCAAGTAGCTGGGATTACAGGCATGCGCCACTATGCCTGGCTAGTTTTGTATTTTTATTAGAGACGGGGTTTCTCCATGTTGGTGAGGCTGGTCTCGAACTCCTGACCTCAGGTGATCCGCCTGCCTCAGCCTCCCAAAGTGCTGGGATTAAAGGCATGAGCTACCGTGCCCGGCCCTAAGAAAAAAATTTTTTAAGAGAAGTTTTTCAGTCCCTGAAAAGCCCCAAAAGTTAGTATTCCTGCAAAGGGAATGATAATCCAAATGTCTGGAGCTAGGGAACAGACAAAAATCCAATTTACTTCTGAGTGACATTCTCAGAAAAAGTATCAAAGTACAAAAAATTCAGATGCTGTCAATGTAAATGTGGTGACCCTGCCAGAGTCACCACATAATCCCAGACTATTTAAATATTCTCAGTAATAAAATCGGTGGAGGAAAAACAATCTTTGGGGTCTCCAGGATTCTGTAGCATACAATTCGATGCTACAACTTGAAGATGATGGAAAAAAATTCCATCTTGTCTCTGGTGTTAATCTGAAAACTTAAAATGTTACAGGCTTGTAAACAGGCCTGGCAGGGTGGCTCATGCCTATAATGCCAGCATTTTGGGAGGCCGAGGTGGGCGGATCACCTGAGGTCAGGAGTTCGAGACCAGCCTGACCAACATGGTGAAACCCCATCTCTACTAAAAATACAAAAATTAGCCAGGCGTGGTGGCAGGCGCCGACAGGCCCAGTTATTCAGGAGGCTGAGGCAGGAGAATCGCATGAACCTGGGAGGCGGAGGTTGCACTGAGCCGAGATTAAGCCACTGCATTCCAGCCTGGGCGATAGAGCGAAACTCCACCTCAAAAAAAAAAAAAAAAAAAAATGCTTGTAAACAACCAAGTCCAATCTAAAAGAGGTCACAGATACAGAAGTGGTACAAAAGATACAAATTGAAACCAACTGTGCTTCCAAGTAGCTGAGCTGACAAGAGTATTGTCTTCCTGAAAAAAAAAAAAACACATGGCATAAAGTCCACAAAACAACAGCATCTACTCAGGTCTTAAAGCCATAGCTTCTATTTTTTTTTTTTTTTTGAGACGGAGTCTCGCTCTGTCGCCCCGGCTGGAGTGCAGTGGCCGGATCTCAGCTCACTGCAAGCTCCGCCTCCTGGGTTCACGCCATTCTCCTGCCTCAGCCTCCCGAGTAGCTGGGACTACAGGCACCCGCCACCTCGCCCGGCTAGTTTTTTGTATTTTTTTTAGTAGAGATGGGGTTTCACCGTGTTAGCCAGGATGGTCTCGATCTCCTGACCTCGTGATCCGCCCGTCTTGGCCTCCCAAAGTGCTGGGATTACAGGCTTGAGCCACCGCGCCCGGCCTAGCTTCTATTTTTAACAGAGAAAAATCAGACACAAAGTAGCAAGCCATCAGCCTCTCAATACACTGCTTAGAAATCTCAGTGCATCCTCGAGGTCAGAAGATCGAGACCATCCTGGCTAACATGATGAAACCCTGTCTCTACTGGAAATACAAAAACAAAATTAGCCAGGCGTGGTGGCAGGTGCCTGTAGTCCCAGCTACTGGGGAGGCTTGAGGTGGGAGAATGGCGTGAACCCAAGAGGTGGAGCTTGCAGTGAGCTGAGATTGTGCCACTGCACTCCAGCCTGGGCGACAGAGCGAGACTCTGTCTCAAAAAAACAAAAAAAAACCAAAAAAAAACCAAAAAAAAACCCCAGAAAACTCAGTGCATCCCATCAACCAGTGGATCCTCTTTTTACTTAACTTCTTTTACTTTCTTTCCAGAGGATGGGAGTCTCTCCTCTGAATCAGTAAGTAACCAATAGGCTGGACCAGGTCACTCTCCCCACTCCCTGGGGAGTGTGCTTCTAGTTGCCTCTCCCGACACTAGCAGCTCCAATCCATCTCCTCCCTTTCTTTACTGCTTTCAAATACTCAGTTCCTCTTAGCACAAAACATACCCAGTCACTCTAATTCCTACATATTTTTCGGCTCTATCCTTGCTTGAGTTGCCCATGCCTTCTAGGTTTTGTCAAAACTTTTTTTGGGGACCAATACCACCACCAAAAAGAAGTTTATATCACTCAAAACGGTTTTAATTTACTTACAAGACACAATTTTTTTCCTCCAGATTACGAAAATCACCTAATATTCTTTTTTTTTTTTTTTTTTTTTTTGAGACGGAGTCTCGCTCTGTCACCCAGGCTGGAGTGCAGTGGCCAGATCTCAGTTCACTGCAACCTCCGCCTCCTGGGTTCACGTCATTCTCCTGCCTCAGCCTCCCGTGTAGCTGGGACTACAGGTGCCCGCCACCTCACCCGGCTAGTTTTTTGTATTTTTTAGTAGAGACGGGGTTTCACTGTGTTAGCCAGGATGGTCTCGATCTCCTGACCTCGTGATCCGCCCGTCTCGGCCTCCCAAAGTGCTGGGATTACAGGCTTGAGCCACCGCGCCCGGCCAAAAATCACCTAATATTCTGATGCTGTTTTCTCAGCTGTTCAATTAAAGGTACATATTTTATATATATATGAAATCATATCATATATAGAATTTATATACACTTCTATATATGGCTTTGCTCTCCTATCTTAAAAATCTGTCCTTACGACTAGGTGTGATGGCTCAAGCCTGTAATCCCAGCACTTTGGGAGGCTGAGGTAGATGACTTGAGCCCAGGAGTTCAAGCCTAGCATGGGCAACATAGGGAGACCCTAACTCTAAAAATAAATTTAAAAAAAACACACATTAGCCAGGCTGGGCATGGTGGCTCACATCTATAATCCCAGGACTTTGGGAGGCTGAGGTGGGCAGATCCCTTAAGTCCAGGAGTTCGAGACCAGCTTGGGCAACGTGGTGAAACACCATCTCTACAAAATACAGCCAGGCATGGTGGTGCATGCCTGTAGCCCCAGCTACTTGGGAAGCTGAAGCAGCAGGATCATTTCAGCCCAGGATGCAGAGGTTGCAGTGAGCTGAGATCACACCATTGAACTCCAACCTGGGCATGGGACCCCCTGTTCCTCAAAAATAAATCAAAAAAATAATAAATTTAAATATCTGTCCTTATTAAAAAAGGACTCAACTCCCTCCTTAGCCCTCTGTGGCCCCTTCGTTTGGTCCACAGGTACCATCCATCAAGAACCACCAAAGCCAACCCAAACACCTTTCCTTCATCCTCAATCTCAGTTTCTCTGGTATCTGACAAGATGAAACTCATCTTCTTCCTTCATAAGCCTCTTTCCACCCTTAGATCCCTTCCTTTGTCTCCGAGCACTCTTTTCACCAGCCTCCCTGAGTACACCAAGGCTCTGTAGCCGTCCCTTGCACTAGCCTTTTAACTTCCACTGTTTCTACACAGAGGTCTTTCCAATCCATATCTGCAATCCAAGTTTCACTGCCTAAAGGATCTCTCTATTAATGTTGGCTGTCACCTTCAACTCAATGGCACTGGACAGGGAATACACGGAAACTCCAGTATAACCAATCCATCACTAACCAACTAAATGAGCTTGGTAAAGTGGGTGGGTCAGTCATCCAGACTGTGATATCACCATAAAATGGAGCTCCTAAGACCAGATCCTTATTGCGTTTCTCTATCATCTAGGTGAAAAAGTGAAGCTTAGATAAAAAAGTTTTATTATTCGGTCAACTTCTGTGTTGAGGATAAACAGGAGGTTCCTCCAGAATGAGGAAGAAATATCCAGGCAATAGGGGATGAGGGGCTAAAAGGAAGGAAAATTGGCATCTTAATGCTTCTCTGCCCCTACTGACTGGTGAGTGTGAGGATGCAAGGGCCTAGGTGCCAACACAGAGACCCCAGAGGCCTGTATCCTTGGGGAGCATGGATCAGCCCTTCCTTCTCTTGCTTCAGCCACTTTTTTTTTTTTTTGAGACAGAGTCTTGCTGTGTCGCCCAGGCTGGAATGCAGTGGCGCGACCTCGGCTCACTGCAACCTCTGCCTCCCAGGTTCAAGCGATTCTCTTGCCTCAGCCTCCTCAGTAGCTAGGACTACAGGTGCGCGCCACCAGGCCCAGCTAGTTTTTGTATTTTTAGTAGAGACGAGGTTTCACCATGTTGGCCAGGATGGTCTCAATCTTGTGACCTCATGATCCACTCACCTTGGCCTCCCAAAGTGCTGGGATTACAGATGTGAGCCACCGCACCCAGCCAATTTTTTGTATTTTTAGTAGAGATGAGGTTTCACCACGTTAGCCAGGCTGGTCTCGATCTCCTGACCTCGTGATCCGCCCGCCTCGGCCTCTCAAAGTGCTGGGATTACAGGCATGAGCCACACATTTGGCCGCTTCAGCTACTTCTTAGCTAGCTCTATGTTACTTAAATCTTGCCCATGTAAAACTCCCCTCAACCCCATTGCACGATTTAGTATCTATCATCTCTTTTTTCCTACCACGCTCAACTTTACACTTGCTGTCTCTAATTCTTTACTTACTTTCCACTCACCAGTTTGGTTTCTGCTCCCCAATACTCTACGGACCCGCTCTGAGGCCAGCAATGGCCTTTAATTGGTAAATCTGCCGAGGCTTTTCCGTCCTTATCTGACTTGACCTGTCTGCAGAATTCAGTATTCTAGTCTAGGCTTTATCCCAGAATTATGCCAGACCATCAGAAAGCTGGGTATACTTGGGCCACATGGCCTTATCCCCTACAGAATTGCTTTTACCGAGTTTCACTTTGGCATCATGCCTTAGCTTACACTAAAGGACATGTGGGAGAAATTGCACTGGGAGTTAAATACTTGGAAAAGCTTTTCTTCAAGGGAATTTTTTTTCTTTCATTGTGAAACCTATGTAACAGGATCATATTGCCATTTTTTTTAGCTGGCTACATCTTGATTAATTTTTTGCCTCTCAAACTATGTAATAATAATTTTCTATTATAATTTATATTTTCTGGTTTATTTATATCATTTATTATCTGTATTTCCCATATATTTCTTCAAGCTCTTTCTGGAACAAGATGGGCTATAAACTTGAAAGTGTAAGGCCGGGCGCGGTGGAGGCCGGGCGCGGTGGCTCAAGCCTGTAATCCCAGCACTTTGGGAGGCCGAGACGGGCGGATCACGAGGTCAGGAGATCGAGACCATCCTGGCTAACACCGTGAAACCCCGTCTCTACTAAAAATACAAAAAACTAGCCGGGCGAGGTGGCGGGCGCCTGTAGTCCCAGCTACTCCGGAGGCTGAGGCAGGAGAATGGCCTAAACCCGGGAGGCGGAGCTTGCAGTGAGCTGAGATCCGGCCACTGCACTCCAGCCCGGGCTACAGAGCAAGACTCCGTCTCAAAAAAAAAAAAAAAAAAAAAGAAAGTGTATATACATATCCATTCAATAAATAGAAACTACTGAAATACAGGAAAACATAGAGAAACATAAAAAGATACAGGAAAAAGAATAACGTGAACTGAAAACATGCAGGGTCTATCTGAAGATGATAAAACGCTTCCACTGGCCAAGTGCAGTGGCTCACGCCTGATTGCTAGGACTTTGGGAGGCTGAGGAGAGTGGATTGCTTGAGCACAGCCTGGGCAACACAGTAGGACACCATCTCTACAAAAACTTTAAAAAATTAGTCAGGTGTGATGGTGCATGCCTGTAGTCCCAGCTACCTGGAGGCTAAGCTGGGAAGATCACTTGAGCTCAGGAGGTTAAGGCTACAGTAAGTAGTGATCATGCCTCTGCACTCTGGCTTGGGCAATAAAATGAGACACGGTCTTAAAAAAACTAAGAAAAGGCCGGGCGCGGTGGCTCAAGCCTGTAATCCCAGCACTTTGGGAGGCCGAGACGGGCGGATCACGAGGTCAGGAGATCGAGACCATCCTGGCTGACACGGTGAAACCCCATCTCTACTTTAAAAATACAAAAAAACTAGCCGGGCGAGGTGGCGGCACCTGTAGTCCCAGCTACTCGGGAGGCTGAGGCAGGAGAATGGCGTGAATCCGGGAGGCGGAGCTTGCAGTGAGCTGAGATCCGGCCACTGCACTCCAGCCTGGGCGGCAGAGCGAGACTCCGTCTCAAAAAAAAAAAAAACTAAGAAAAACAAAAACAAAAAGAAAACAACCCTTTCCCTCCAGGCCCAAACTCCAGAAGGCATTTAAAAAACCTCACTAAGTAGGGACACTATTATCTATATCCATAAAGCCACATAATTCATATAATGTGGTACTGTTACTACTATAAGCAGACAATTTAAATAGAAGACAGAATCCAGAAACAAACCCTAGCAAATAAAAAGCTGTCATTTTAAATCATTAGGGAAAAGAGAAATACCACATAAAAGGTATCAGAAAAACAGTTAACTATTTGGAAAAAAACTGAGTTATCTTTAATCCATTTGGAATATATCTGTTGTATGAAATAAAGTAGCATTGGCAGGGCCGGGCATGGTGGCTCACGCCAGTAATCCCAGCACTTTGGGAGGCCAAGGTGGGTGGATAACAAGGTCAGAAGTTCAAGACCAGCCTGGCCAACATGGTGAAACCCTGTCTCTACTAAAACATACAGAAAATAACCGGGCATAGTGGTGGGCGCCTGTAATCCCAACTACTCAGGAGGCTGCGGCAGAGAATTGCTTGAACCCAGCAGGTGGAGGTTGCAGTGAGCCGAGATCGTGCCACCGTACTCCAGCCTGGGCCACAGAGCGAGACTCTGTCTCAGAGAAGGAAAAAAGCATTAGTGGCAAGGTACGGAGACTCACGCCTGTAATCGCAACACTGAGAGGCCAAGGCCAGCAGATCGCTTGAGCCCAGGAGTTCGAGACTGGCCTGGGAAACATGGAGATACTCCATCTCCACTAAAAATACAAAAAGTCAGCTGGGCGTGGTGGTGTGCGCCTGTGGTCTCAGCTACTCGGGAGGCTGAAGTGGGAGGATCTCCTGAACCTGGGGAGGCTGAGGCTCTCATGATTGTGCCACTGTACTCCAACCTGGGTGGCAGAGTGAGACCCTGTCTCAAAATGAAACAAAACAAACAAAAACACACACAAAACTTAAAAAAGAAAAAGGTGAACAGCTTTCTAAAAATGAGGAAGGCTTTGTGCTTAGAAACATAAGTAATAGGAGAAATCAGAGGAAATGATGGAGATTTTAAGCACCATAAAATAAAAAAAAAAATTCCAGGCCGGGCACAGTGGTTCACACGTGTAATCCCAGCACTTTGGGAGGCCAAGGTGGGCAGATTCCCTGAGGTCAGGAGTTCAAGACCAGTCTGGCCAACACAGTGAAACCCCATCTCTACTAAAAATACAAAAATATTAGCCAGGTATGGTGGCATGTGCCTGTAATTCCAGCTACTCAGGGAGGCTGAGCCAGGGGAATTGCTTGAACCAGGGAGGTGGAGGTTGCAGTGAGCCGAGATCATGCCACTGCATTCCAGCCTGGGTGACAGAGCAAGACTCTGTCTCTAAATAAAAGAAAATAAAACAAAATAAAAATAAAATTATATATGACAAAAACATACTGAACAAAAACTAAAAAGAAAATGGCCAATCAGGAAAAAAATATCTGCAACATCTATGACAATGGATTAACTACTCTTTATCACATATATAACTGTAAAATTTACAATGAAAAGATGAACACTGAAAGAAAAAGTTGGGCAAAGGACACAAATAGATGACTGAAAACACACAAATGGCAGATGAATAAAAAACCAAACCTCATTAACAGTAAAACAAATGCTAATTAAAATAATGTGACAGCATTTGCCTCTGTTAACTGCTATGGCTGTTTTGAAAGATATTTCCCAGACTGGGCATGGTGGCTCATGCTTGTAATCCCAGCACTTTGGGAGGCCAAGGCGGGTGGATCATGAGGTCAGGAGATCGAGACCATCCTGACCAAGATGGTGAAACTCCGTCTCTACTAAAAATACAAACATTAGCTGGGCGTGGTGGCGTGCACCTATAGTCCCAGCTACTCGGGAGGCTGAGGCAGGAGAATCACTTGAACCCAGGAAGCGGAGGTTGCAGTGAGCCGAGTCTGTGTCACTGCACTCCAGCCTGGCAACAGAGACTCTGTCTTTAAAAAAAAAAAAAAAAAAAAAAAAAAAAAAAAAGGCCAGGTGCGGTGGCTCACGCCGGTAATCCCAGCACTTTGGGAGGCCGAGACGGGCGGATCACGAGGTCAGGAGATCGAGACCATCCTGGTTAACACAGTGAAACCCCATCTCTACTAAAAAATACAAAAAAAAAAAACTAGCCGGGCGAGGTGTCGGGTGTCTGTAGTCCCAGCTACTCGGGAGGCTGAGGCAGGAGAATGGTGTAAACCCGGGAGGCGGAGCTTGCAGTGAGCCGAGATCACGCCACTGTACTCCAGCCCGGGCGACAGAGCAAGACTGTCTCAAAAAAAAAAAAAAAAAAAAAAAAAAAGGAAAAGAAAAAAAGAAAGATATTCCCTAATGTTGGCCTTGGTGCAGTGAAACCAGCACAATTCTACTGAAGGTAATTGGTAGTGTGAATCGTAGACATTAAAAATAGTGCATTGTAATACATAATATGGAGAAAATGTTTGTTCTATATTTAAAAAGGGAGGGCGGACAGGAGAGGCAGAATGGAATAACTGTTAAGAGTGAGACGTGCATCCCAATTCTGGTTTTTCTAATTAGCAGTGTGACCTGGAGTGAGATATGCTACCTTCTCGCTGCAGTTTTCTTTTCTATAAAATAAGGAAATGGCACCCATTTCACAGGCTATCATAAAAACCCAATGAAACAACACATGCATGGTGCCAACTGTCATCCTCTGCATCCTTATAGGCCAGCCAAGAAGCCATTCAACATGGTTAACTCAACAATATATGCTTTTTCGGCGGCTTAGATTTCTAATTAGATTCATAGAATCTAATCTTATCTGAACCTTTGACAAACTTTCCCCACAAAAATGACTTCTCTGATGAAGTACTGGATTTCTGTAGGATGAAGGTAGCATTATCAGTCAGTTGACAGAAGCTGGTGACTGACTAAATCCAGGAATGGAGGAGAAAGAGTAAAAAAGAAACAGAACAAGCCTGGCATGGTGGTTTGTACCTATAGTTCCAGCTACTTGAGAAGCTGAGGCAGGAGGATGGCTTGGGCCCAGGAGTTTGAGGTCAGTGAAAGGAAGGGTGGGGGAGGGTGGTAGGAAGAGACAGAACAGCTTTGCAGGCTGGCCAGTCTTGTTCTGTCCAGAATATTGATGCCACATTAAACTTCCCTGAAATGAGGCTCAAAAATTCCAAAAATTCACGATTGGTGATGCTTACTGAATCAGGTCCAAATTCTCCATCTTAGCTCCCAGAGCTCTGTACAATTTGTTCCCATTCCCTTCCACCCACCCAACCTCACCTTTGACTATTTCCTGCTGGGCATCTTCCGTATCAGTATCTGCTGTCTTGTCCCTTCCCAGCTCAAGTCACTTTCTAAATCAAAGTCATCTCAACCCTGACCAGTGCAAACTGACCACAAGTTTTAACTGTAGCATAATGTTCTACGTGTTTTTGCCCCCAGTATTAGCTTTTTAAGGGCAGTAACTATGCCTTTTATTTCTGTAGTCTCTATAGCAATGGATACAAAACAGTGTTAGACAAACAGGAATTATCAGTGACTTTGTCAGGTGAAACAGATGTAAATGGTTCCTGCACAGGACAAGAGCAGGAAGGGAACATGGAAAAACAAAACACTGTTTATATGCTAAGTGAAAGCCTAAGTATATCAATTTACCTTTATTGCTCTCTTTGCATCACTATTTTTTTAGTGATGCAAAGTTTAGCAACTTTGAAAGACCAAGTTTCATTATGTTGCCCAGGCTGTTCTCGAACCCCTGGGCTCAAGGGATCCTCCCACCTCAGCCCCCACAAAATGCTGGGAACATAGGCATGAGCCACTGCACCTAGCCTGTGTCAATTCTTACACCTTTTTTTTTTTTTTTTTTTTTTGAGACAGGGTCCCACCCTGTCGCTCAGGTTGGAGTGTAGTGGCACAATTATGGCTCACTACAGCATTGACATCCTGGGTTCAAGTGATCCTCCCACCTCAGCCTCTCAAGTAGCTGGGACTACAGGCATATGCCACCATACTTGGCTCATTTTATTTTACAGAGATGGGATCTCACTGTATTGCCTAGGCTGGTCTCCTAAGCTCAAGTGATCCTTCCACCTTGGCCCCCTAAAGTGCTGGGATTACAGGCATGAACCACCATGCTCAGCCTGTGTCACTTAATACAGAAAAATAAAACTTCCCAAACACACAATTACAGGTTAGATTTTTTAAAATCCTGCCTTGTAAAAATGGAGGCTAATTTTGAATACATTAATTTTTGAAGACGTTAAGGTTTAGTAATTTATCACCTATGATTGACTACACAGCAAACATGTCACACAATTTCCAAAAGAAAACCACCAAAATAACTTTTTTTTTTTTTTTTGAGACGGAGTCTCGCTCTCACCCAGGGTGGAGTGCAGTGGCGCGATCTCGGCTCACTGCAAGCTCTGCCTCCCGGGTTCACACCGTTCTCCTGCCTCAGCCTCCTGAGTAGCTGGGACCACAGGCACCCGCCACCACGCCTGGCTAATTTTTTGTATTTTTAGTAGAGACAGGGTTTCACCGTGTTAGCCAGGATGGTCTCGATCTCCTGATCTCGTGATCTGCCCGCCTCGGCCTCCCAAAGTGCTGGGATTACAGGCGTGAGCCACTGCGCTTGGCCCAAAATAACCTTTTATACTCACCACTGCAGAGTTTAGTCAGTTAAGGAGACTGGTTATTATACTAGGAATAATCCATGTGTACCGAGAATAAGACAGTAGAGAAGAATGATTTCCAGCAGTCTATTTTATAACTAAACCCACAACTTTTTAATATACTACTTACTATCCATTATAAGGGGCAACTGATTGCTAAAATCCCCAACTTATTTCCTGGAGAGATCAGAAGTCTATCTGCATTCTCTTGGTAAGAAACACATTAGCAGCTCTAAGACCCCATGAACTTTCACAAGCCACAGAAATTCTGAAAGTCAACCTGAAGGGCACCTAACAAATGGCCTAACAAGAGATTGATAGCAACCCTCAGACATAATGAGAAGGCAGAGAAAGCACAGCCACAAAAAAGAATGAAACAATGTCCTTTATAGCAACACAGATGCAGCCGGAGGTCATTATCCTAAGCGAATTAAGGCAGAACAGAAAACCAAATACTTCATGTTCTCACATTTAAGTGGGAGCTACACACTGGGTACACATGGACATAAACATAACAATAGACCTTAGGGACTAGGAGGGGGAGGGAGAAAACAGGGTAAGGGCTGAAAAACTAATTATTGGGTACTATGCGCATTACCTGGGTGATGAGAACAACTGTACCCCCAAACTTCAGTATCACACAATATACCCATGTACACAAAAAAACTTGGACATGTACCCCGAATCTAAAGTAAAAGCTGAAACTGTAAAAAATTTTAAGAGAACAGAAAATACCTTGCAGCTTTCTCTTTACATGTATAAAATATATATTTAAAATAACATATTAAAATATAAAATATATATCCAAATATATAAATATAATATATATTAAAATATATTAAATATATAGATATAAAATTTATATTTGAAATTTATACATATATATATAATTTTTTTTCCAGACAGAGTTTCACTCTGTCACCCAGGCTGGAATGCAGTGGCGCCATCTCGGCTCACTGCAGCCTCCCGGGTTCAACCGATTCTCCTGCCTCAGCCTCCTGAGTAGCTGGGGCTACAGGTGCATGCCACTGTGCCCGGCTAATTTTTGTATTTTTAGTAGAGATGGGGTTTCACCATGTTGCCAGGCTGGTCTCAAACTCCTGAGCTCAAGTGATCCACCCGCCTCAGCCTCCCAAAGTGCTGGGATTACTGACGTCGAGCCACCACGCCAGACCTCTGTATGTATCTTTTTTTTTTTTTTTTGGAGATGGAGTCTCGCTCTGTTGCCCAGGCTGGAGTGCAGTGGCCGGATCTCAGCTCACTGCAAGCTCTGCATCCCGGGTTTACGCCATTCTCCTGCCTCAGCCTCCCGAGTAGCTGGGACTACAGGCGCCCGCCACCTTGCCTGGCTAGTTTTTTTGTATTTTTTAGTAGAGACGGGGTTTCACCGTGTTAGCCAGGATGGTCTCGATCTCCTGACCTCGTGATCCGCCCGTCTCGGCCTCCCAAAGTGCTGGGATTACAGGCTTGAGCAAGCAACATAGTGAGTTCAAGCAACATAGTGAGACCTTGTCTCTACTAAAAATTTAAAAAAAAATTAGCCGGGTATGATGGCATCCATCTGTAGTCCCAGCTATTCAGGGGGCTGAGGTGGGAGGATCGCCTGAGCCCAGACTGCAGTGAACCATCATCACACCATCGCACTCCAGTCTGGGTGACAGAGCAAGACTCTGTCCCCTCCCCCCGCAAAAAAAGTTATCAGTTTTTCCTGAGGATGAAAGGAAAAGCTAAGTAACTTTTACTAGATGCAGGACACCAGCCAAAACAAAAAAAAAGTTATTAACTCTTTTAGAATAAAATAACCATTTTACTCTGCTATTCCTGAAAACACACCATCATCTTATTTGAGAGCTTAAAATTCATCAAAGCAAAGTATCAGTGAACTAGTACCAGGAAAGTTGCAGACTACAATAAAGACTGGGGAAGAGCTAAATTGGGAGAATAACTTGGGCTGAGAAGCAGAAAAATAATAGTGACCATTTCTTTCATAGTGATTTGGAATGGAAGCAGTCTTTATCTGAAGCAGCACTCATTTATTTAATCACAAGTGTACCTCTCACTTCTCTTCTCTCACATTAATTTTCATTTATTTTTTTGAGACAGAGTCTCGCTCTGTCACCCAGGCTGCAGTACAGTTGTGCGATGTCCGCTCACTGCAACCTCCACCTCCTGTGTTCAAGCAATTCTCAGTCTCAGCCTCCTGAGTAGCTGGGATTACAGGCGCGCATCGCCACGCCCAGCTAATTTTCATACTTTTCGTAGAGATGGGGTTTCACTATGTTGGCTAGGCTGGTCTCAAAATCCTGACCTCAAGTGATCTGCCCGCCTCAGCCTTCCAAAGTGCTGGGATTACGGTGGCTCACGTCTGTAATTCCAGCATTTGTGTGAGCCACCCAGCCCAGCATTTTTTTTTTTCCTTTGAGATGGAGTCTCACTCCATCTCAAAGGAAGAGATGGTGCAATCTCAGCTTTCTGCAACCTCCACCTCCCGGGTTCAAGCGATTCTACCCCCTCAGCCTCCCAAGTAGCTGGGATTACAGGCACCAACCATCATATCTGGCTAATATTTGTATTTTTAGTAGAGACAGCGTTTCGCCATGTTGGCCACGCTAGGCTTGAGCTTCTGACCTTAGGTGATCCACCCGCCTTAGCCTCCCAAAGTGCTGGGATTATAGGTGTGAGCCACCATGCCTGGCTGGCCACCATGCCCGGCCAATTTTTAAAAGAACAGTTAGGGCTTTTTGTATGTGTGTGTGTGTGTAGAAATAATTAAAAGGGAAATAAAAATGCTTCTTGTAAGTTAAAAAAAAAAAAAAGTTGAGCATTCTAGTATTTTGTTAACAATCTCCCCTCCCATTTGTTAATATTAAAGGGTACAGTATTCTAACAGCTACTTGAAGAAAGCCCACTGAAGCTTTGAATCTAGGAAATACATACTAATAAAATATTTGTAATGGCAACAGTGAAACTAGTATGGGAGGAGCGGAAGAAGGAGTTCCTTTGCTACAAAGAATAATAAAGGCTAGACAATAATTCTTTCACCAAAAGGTGGCTGATGCTGCTATAGAGAGGAACTCTCTCTTTAAAAAAAAAAAAAAAATGGTCCGGCCGGGCGCGGTGGCTCACGCCTGTAATTCCAGCACTTTGGGAGGCCGAGGCGGGTGGATCACGAGGTCAGGAGATCGAGGCCATCCTGGCTAACACTGTGAAACCCCGTCTCTACTAAAAAATACAAAACAAAATCAGCCAGGCGTGGTGGTGGGCGCCTGTGGTCCCAGTTACTCGGAAGACTGAGGCAGGAGAATGCCGTGAACCCGGGAGGCGGAGCTTGCAGTGAGCTGAGATCGCGCCACTGCACTCCAGCCTGGGCGACAGAGCAAGACTCTGTCTCAAAAAAAAAAAAAAAAAAAGGTCTAACTGTTCTTTTTTGTTTTGTTTTGTTTTGTTTTTGTTTTTGTGAGACAGAGTCTCGCTCTGTCGCCCAGGCTGGAGTGCAGTGGCCGGATCTCAGCTCACTGCAAGCTCCGCCTCCCAGGTTCACGCCATTCTCCTGCCTCAGCCTCCCGAGTAGCTGGGACTACAGGCGCCCGCTACCTCGCCCGGCTAGTTTTTTGTATTTTTTTTAGTAGAGACGGGGTTTCACGTGTTAGCCAGGATGCTCTCGATCTCCTGACCTCGTGATCCGCCCGTCTCGGCCTCCCAAAGTGCTGGGATTACAGGCGTGAGCCACCGCGCCCGGCCATTCTTCTTGTTTTCTTGAGAGAGTTTCGCTCTTGTTGCCCAGTCTGGAGTGCAATGGCGCCATCTTGGCTCACTGCAATGGCCCCCTTCCGGGTTCAAGTGATTCTCCCGTCTCAGCCTCCTGAGTAGCTGGGACTACAGATGCCCACCATCATCCCAGGCTAATTTTTGGATTTTTAGTAGAGATAGGGTTTCACCATGTTGGCCACGCTGGTCTCAAACTCCTGACTTCAGGTGATCCACCCACCTCAGTCTCCCGAAATGCTGGGATTACAAGTGTGAGCCACTGCATCCCGGCTCCTTTTCAAGTTAATGGAAGAAATGGGGTATTAGGTGTTGAAGTGTCATTTGGGGCTGGAGGCACAGAAGGGAAAGAGAGTAAGAGCATATGTACTGGGGACAGTCTTCAATCAGTACTGTGGTAAAGCTGACTCCCAGATAAGCTCTGTCTTCAGTTCTTAGGGAGCTCCTTGTCTGGCAGGCAGAAAGAATAGCAGCTATAGGGTATGATGACTACTGTAACAAGGGTTAACATACTTCCTACCACCCTGGCATAAAGGATGACTTCAGTGGGTGAAGGGCTTTAAGGAGAGGAATTGCTACAGCTGGATATTAAAGGATGAGATGGACCTTGCCTAACTAACTACAGAACAGGTGAAAAGTATATAACAAAAACTTAAATACGTATGGAATTAGACCAATTCTGTGCAGAAGAAATTTAATGTAACTGAGTGGAACTGTATTAAGCCATTTCAAATTAATATTATTATAATTATTAATCTTTTTTAAAAGGTGGAGTCTTGCTCTGTCTCCTAGACTGGAATGAGCACAGTGGTGCAATCGTAGCTTGCCACAGCCTCGAACTCCTGGGATCAAGTGCTTCTCTTGTCTCAGCCTCCTGGGTAGCTGGGACACTACAGGCATGCACCACTGCACCCTGCTATTTTATTATTATTATTTTGTAGAGGTGGGGTCTTGCTTTGTTGCCCTAGCTGGTCTTGAGCTTCTGGCTTCAAACGATCCTCCTGCCTCAGCCTCCCAACATGTTGGGATTATAGGCATGAGCCATTATATTCAGGCCTCAAATTTATTATTTTGAGGCTGGGCATGGTGGCTCACACCTGTAATCCCAGCATGTTGGGAGGCCAAGGCCGGTGGATCACTTGAGGTTAGGAGTCTGAGACCAGCCTGGCCAACATGGCAAAACCTTGTCTCTATTAAAAAAAATACAAAAATTAGCTGGCTGTGGTGGCGTGCACCTGTAATCTTAGCTACCTGGGAGGCTGATACATGAGAATCACTTGAACCCGGGAGGTGGAGGTTGCAGTGAGCTGAGTTCACACTACTGCACTCTAGTCTGGGGTAGAGTGAGAATCTGTCTCCAAAAAAAAAAAATTATTTTGATGTGGTTTCAGAGACCATGTTCTAGCCCTCTGTTAAGGGTAGCCTGTTTATTTCACTTATTTAATATTTATACATGAAACCAAAGATAATCCTTATCTGTGAGTTGACGCTGGTGCCATAGTACCAACAGAAGGCTGCCTCTCAAGCACATGCTGTCCTCTCTCTGCTCTCCATAGCCCAAATGATATTTTTGCTGGTGTAGAGTAACCTAAGCTTCACTTCTTGTTCTCCCAATAAGAGACTATGTTAGAGACCACCAGATCCCTCCTTGCCACACTGCAGACCCATATCCCCGGAAGCAGCTCTGAGTTAAGACTGTCTTTGGAGCAGCCCTACAGTCTTTTCATCACTTGGAATATGAGAAAGACTGAGGATCTATAGCAAGTCTATCACCTTGAACAAACATGCTACAAAATAGGAACAAATTACACACACATAATGCAGGATTTACACAACACCTAACAGGTACTTCTATGAATTTTGGACAGATGCTGCCTGAGCAATGATTCCCAAACCTACTCTACTATCAGAATATTCTGAATATTCTACTATCAGAATATTCTGAATATTCTACTATCAGAATATTCTGGTGAGCTTTAAAAAATATAGATCCTGGCTGGACATGGTGGCTCATCCCTGCAATCCCAGCACTTTGGGAGACCAAGACAGGTGAATCACCGGAGGTCAGGAGTTCAAGACCAGCCTGGCCAACGTGGTAAATCCCCATCTCTACTAAAAGTACAAAATTAGCCTGGTGTGGTGGTGCATACCTGTAATCCCAGCTACTCAGGAGGCTGAGTCAGGAGAATCGCTTGAACCTGGGAGGCGGAGGCTGCAGTGAGCCAAGATTGCGCTACTGCATTCCAGCCTGGGTGACACTGTCTCAAAACAAAACAAACAACAACAAAAAACTACAAAGCCTATCTCAAAACTAATATAATCCTCATATATGCAATAATAGAATGGATGACTCAATGACTAAGTCTTTTGTCTTTTTCCCCTTTTGTGGAGAATGGGGTCTTGTTATGTCACCCAGGCAGGTCTTGAACTCCTGGGCTCAAGCTATCCTCCTGCCTCTGCCTCCCTAAGTGCTGGTATCACAGGCATGAGCCACTGTGCCTGGCAGAGTAAGCCTTGAAGTTTCACTTCTATTGTGGGTACAACCAATATTTAACACAATCTCTAGGTAGTAAGGACAATCTCTAGGCATGGAAGAAGGGAAAAAAAAAAAAAAAAAAAAAAAGCCTGCACAAATGGGCACACATGATAGGGTGAACTGTTGTGGTTTTTATTTTTATGAATTATAATATCTCTGTAACCTAGGACTCACTCATGAAGGCTACTTAGTAAAACCAAGACAACTTTTATTTGGTAAAGGGGTTCACCTGTAAAGTTAACATTGAATCAGAAGCTAACAGTTTAAATACAACAATGGACACTTGTACCAAATACCAATGTGGTAATAATAAATAGCAATATAATGTCTTCGACAACAATCAAGAAAGTTATTGGCTGGGCAGGGTGGCTCATGCCTACCATCCCAGCATTGCAGGATGCCAAGGCAGGAGGATTGCTTGCGCCCAGAATTTTGACGCTGCAGCAAGCTGTGATCGTGCCAGCCTGGGCAACAGAGCAAGACTCTGTCTCAAAAAAAAAAGAAAAAGAAACAAAAAATTTTTTAACAGTTAGCCCCCTCAAATGACATATTTAGCAAGTAGCAGGCCAGGCACAGTGGCTCACACCTGTAATCCCAAGAGATGGGGACCAGCCTAAGCAACATGGCAAAATCTCGTCTCTACAAAAAGATACAAAAACTAGTCAAGCATGGATGGTGCGGGCCTGCAGTCCCAGCTACTCAGGAGGCTGAGGTGGGAGGACTGCAGGTGCCCAGGAGCCAGAGGTTGCAGTGAGCTGAGATTGAGCCACTGCACTCCAGCCTGGTTAAGAAAGTGAGACCCTGTCTCAAAAAACAAAACAACAAAAGAGTATAGCAGCATAGAATATGGATAATGAAGTATTATTGAATAGCTACGAAGAATAAAAGAGGCTGAAAAAACAAAAAAGATATACATGTAGAAGTTTAAACAACAAAAGAAACAAAATGTTGCTTCGTTTGTTTTTTTTGAGACACAGTCTGGAATCTCCACCTCCCAGGGGGTTCAAGCAATTCTTGTACCTCAGCCTCCCCAGTAGCTGGAGCTGGGACTACAGGGGCCATGCCCAGGAAATTTTTTTTTTTTTTTTTGAGACAGAGTCTCACTCTGTCACCCAGGCTGGAGTGCAGTGGAATGATCTCGGCTCACTGCAACCTCCACCTCCCGGGTTCAAGCAATTCTCCGCCTCAGCCTCCTGAGTAGCTAGGATTACAGGCACTCACCACCATGCCCAGCTAATTTTTTTGTATTTTTAGTAGAGACAGGACTTAACCACCTTGGCCAGGCTGGTCTCAAACTCCTGACCTTGTGATCCACCTGCCTCGGCCTTCCAAAGTGCTGGGATTACAGGCGTTAGCCACCATGCCCAGCCTAATTTTTTGTACTTTTGGTAGAAATGTGGTTTTGCAATGTTGGCCAGGCTGTTCTCAAACTCCTGGCCTCAAGTGATCCACGTGCCTCAGCCTCCCAAAGTGCTGGAATTATAGGTGTAAGCCACCCCACCCAGCCTCAAAATGTTACTTTGAACCAAGATGATTAAAACAAGTAATTTGTCAACTTGGTTACTTCTTAGAAATACTGAAACAAACATGTATAGGAAACAAAAAAATGTGGACAATACCATAACCAAGAAATTGCATGGGGATAGGGTGGGGGGCAGGGAGGGGTATATATTTATATATACCCAAAAGACACAATAAAGACAGAGGAAGAAGCAAATACTTTGTTGGACAGGGAAAAAAAATTACAAACCAAGAGTCACTATTATTTTATACTCTCAACATAACCTTAAAAATTTTTAAGTAGGAGTAGAAAGGTATAAGAGATAAAACACAGGAAATACTAAAAAGAATTAGGATATTCTCTATTATAGAAAAGTTCTGCATCATACCTCTGTAAATGTAAAATATCTTCTACCTGCTTTATAATATGGGATAGTGACCATGCTAGTCCAGAGATTTGTTATATTAGAGTTTATTTAAGCAAATAAACAAAAAGTAGTGGTTGGAATAATTAAAAATTTTCAGTGGTCCAAGTGCACTGCATTAAAAACAGAAGTGCTAACCAATATCGCCTCTAAGGATGTTCTGTTCTTATCACACAAAGATGACTGAAGAATTCTGAAAAGTCCTGGGTTAAGAAGAAGATGAGTAAGCTCAAAATCTTATTAGATACTGAACTTTAATATTATCGTCAGTCAGAGCCTAGTAATGCATCACTGCAAACGTTGGCAAACTTTTTAAAAGTTGGTAACATTACTGCTCGTCTGAAAAATACACACTGAAGACATGTATAAACCAGGCACAGTGGCTCACGCCTGTAATCCCAGCACTTTGGGAGGCCAAGGTGGGTGGATCACCTGAGATCAGGAGTTCGAAACAAGCCTGACCAACATGGTGAAACCCCGTCTCTACTAAATACAAAAAAACAGCCGGGTGTGGTGGCACATGCCTGTAGTCCCAGCTACTTGGGAGGCTGAGGCAGGAGAATTGTTTGAACCTGGCAGGTGGAGGTTGCAGTGAGCCAAGACTGCGCCACAGTACTCCAGCCTGGGCAATAAGAGCGAAACTCTAACTAACAAACAAAAAAAAGGCCTGTATACTATACCCAAGAGCAGTAATGTACAGCCTCGACATTGTTTTTCTAGAGATACACATTGATGAATGTTTTTCTGTCAAAAGAGATTTTAAAAATGAATGTATAAAATAATTAGCTACAGAACCAAAAGCAGGAGGAAATTCTGGGAAACACAAAGACTATTCAGAGCCAGTCTAGGGAAGAACAAAAAAGGCATAAGCACTTGTCCTACATCCGTGACCTTAGGTGAATCACTTTGCCTTAGTTTTCTTATCTGTAAAATGAAGGGATTGACTTAAATTTTCTTTTGGCTTTAATATCCTACAGTTTTTTTAGGTTATCAATTCGAGTAATACTTATAGGTTAGAAGGGAACCAGTATCACCACTTCACAGTTTTTTTTAAAAAAAGACGACTTTTTTTTTGTTTGGAGAAGGAGTTTTGTTCGTCATCCAGGCTGGAGTGCAATGGCGCGATCTCAGCCCACTGCAACCTCCACCTCCCGAGTTCAAGCAAGTCTCCTGCCTCAGTCTCCCAAGTAGCTGGAATTACAGGCACCCACCACCATAACTAGCTGATTTTTGTATTTTTAGCAGAGACCGAGTTTCATCATGTTGCCCAAGCTGGTCTTGAACTCCTGAACTCAAGCGATCTGTTTACCTCAGCCTCCCAAAGTGCTGTGATTACAGGCGTGAGCCACCATGTCTGGTCAATGCTCATATTTTAGAAATAATTCAATTAATGAGGAATAGGTAGAAACAACGTACTAGAGACAAAAAGTTAGGGCAAACAAGGATTGCTATGCCCAAAAGAACAGTTCTGAAAACTAAAGCATGTACACATGCCACTTAACATCCAACAACAAAGTTCCTACTAATTTGAAGTAACAAACGTTTTTTTTTTTTTTGAGAGGAGTCTTGCTCTGTCGCCCAGGCTGGAGTGCAGTGGCACAATTCTCGGCTTACTGCAAGCTCCGTTCATGCCATTCTCCTGCCTCAGCCTCCCCAGTAGCTGGGACTACAGGTGCCCGCCACCATGCCCGGCTAATTTTTTGGTCAGGAGTTCAACATCAGCCCAGTCAACGTGACAAAACAAAAATTAGTGCTGGGCGCTATGGCTCACAGCTGTAATCCCAGCACTTTTGGAGGCCGAAGTGGGTGTATCACCTGCAGTCAGGAGTTCTAGACCAGCCTGGCCAACGTGGTAAAACCCCATCTCTACTAAAAGTACAAAATTAGCTGGGCGTGGTGGTGCACGCCTGTAATCCCAGCTATTCCGGAGGCTGAGGCAGGAGAATCACTTGAACCCGGGAGGCGGAGGTTGCAGTGAGTCAAGAAGGCGCCACCACACTCCAGACTGGGCAAAAGAGGAAGAGTCTGTCTCAAATAAATAAATAAAATAAAAATAAAATAAGCCGGGCCTGGTGAGCATGTCTGTAATCCCAGCTACTCAGGAGGCTAAGGCACAAGAATCACTTGAACCCAGGCAGCACAGGTAGCAGTGAGCCTAGATCATGCCACTGTACTCCAGCATGGGTGATGGACACTGTCTCAAAAAAAAAAAAAAAAAAAAGATAACAGGAAAAATGTTCATAACACGCAGCAAGGTTACAAAGGAGGATGCAGAATAGGATTCCAACCTAATTAAAAATAAGTAAGGCCTGGTGTGGTGGCTCATGCCTATAATCCCAGCACTTTGGGAGGCCGAGGTGGGTGGATCACCCGAGGTCAGGAGTTCTAGACCAGCCTGGCCAACATGGTGAATCCCCATCTCTACTTTAAAAAAAAAAAAAGGCCGGGCGCGGTGGCTCACGCCTGTAATCCCAGCACTTTGGAAGGCCGAGGTGGGCGGATCACAAGGTCAGGAGATCGAGACCATGGTGAAACCCCGTCTCTACTAAAAATAGAAAAAAATTAGCCGGGCGCAGTGGCGGGCGCCTGTAGTCCCAGCTACTTGGGAGGCTGAGGCAGGAGAATGGCGTGAACCCGGGAGGCGGAGCTTGCAGTGAGCCGAGATTGCGCCACTGCACTCCAGCCTGGGTGACAGAGCGAGACTCCGTCTCAAAAAAAAAAAAAAAAAAAAATTAGCCTGGCGTGGTGGCAGGCTCCTCTACTAAAAGTACAAAATTAGCCAGGTGTGGTGGTACACCACTGTAATGCCCAGCAGGCCGAGGCAGAAGAATCACTTGAACTCGGGAGGCAGAGGTTGCAGTGAGCTGAGATCACGCCATTGCACTCCAGCCTGGGGGACAAAAGCGAGACTTCATCTCAAAAATAACAAATAAATAATAAATAAGTAAATAAATAAAATATAAATAAATAAATAAATAATTAAAAAACTAAGCTGGGTGTGGTGGCTGACATCTGTAATCCCAACATCTTGGACGGCCTGGGGGGGTGGGATTGCTTGAGGCCATGAGTTCAAGGCCAGCCTGGGCAACCAACACAAGACTCCAAGACTCCGTCTCAAAAAAACATCTTTTGTTCCTTCGATTAGTAGGAACTTTGTTGCTGGATGTCTTTACAAAAAAAATTAGCTGGGCCTGGTGATACGCACCCTACACTCCTAGCTACCCAGGAGCTTAAGACCACAGGATCGCTTAAGGCCAGGAGTTCAAGGTTATAGTGAGCTATGATCACACCACAGCACTCTAGCCTGGGGAACAGAGTGAGACTCTGTCTCTAACTTAATTAATTTAAAATAATCATCATAATTTAACGAACTAGACAAACAGCAATCCCAATTATCTCACCTTAAGTCAGGACAGCATTACATCTTGCTTGGACCAATGCAATGGCCTTCTAACCAGTTTCCCTGCTTCCCCTCTTGCTCCATTACCTACCATTTTTCACGCAGTGGCCACGGATTTCTAAAATGTAAATCCATTATCAGCAAGAAGACTTCCCTTCTGAAACCACCATGCTGAAAACTCTTTAAAGTCCAAACTCTTTCACATGGCCTACCATGTGCTTCAGGGCCCTATCAGCAGATCTGCATCCAGTCTGATATACTCTCCTCTAATCATACTGAACTGCTTTCAGTAGCCAGAACATTCTAGGTCTTTCCTTTCCTGCCTCTCGGCCTTTGTACATGACCATTCCCTCTTCTAGGAGTATACAAGCAATTCAATTTCTCTGAACTTACTCTATGTTTACACTAGTACGCGAGTCTAAAGATATATATGTAAGAAGGTTATCTACTACTAGGGTATTTTTCTCTAATGGCAAAAGATTGAAAACAGGCTGGGCATAGTGGCTCATACCTGTAATCCCAGCACTTCAGGAAGCCTGGGCAGTTGGGAGGCCGAAGCAGGTGGATCACCTGAGGTCAGGAGTTCGAAGCCAGCCTGGCCAACATGGCAAAAACCTGTCTCTACTAAAAATACAAAAATTAGCTGGGCATGGTGGCACGTGCCACCATGCCCAGCTACTCGGGAGGCTGAGACAGAACTGCTTAAACCTGGGAGGCGAGGGTTGCAGTGAGCCGAGATCATACCACTGCACGCCAGCCTAGGTGACAAAGCAAGACTTCATCTGCAAAAAAAAAAATTGAAAACAATTCAAACGTCTAGAACAACGAGTATAGTAAGCTACTATTTGTGTTTTTTTATTTCTTATTTTTATTATTTATTTATTTTTGAGATAGAGTTTCACTCTTGTTGCACAGGCTGGAGTGTAATGGCACAATCTCAGCTCACTGCAACCTCCACCTCCCAGGTTCAAGCGATTCTCCTGCCTCAGCCTCCTGAGTAGCTGAGATTACAGGCGCATGCCACCATGCCCGGCTACTTTTTGTATTTTTAGTAGAGACAGGGTTTCACCATGTTGGGATCAGGCTGGTCTTGAACTCCTGACTTCAGGTGATCCACTCACCTCGGCCTCCCAAAGTGCTGGGATTATAGGCGTGAGCCACCACGCACGGCCTTTTATTTTTATTTATTTTTGAGACGAAGTCTTGCTCTTGTCCCCCAGGCTGGAGTGCAATTGCGCGATTTCGGCTCACTGCAACCTCCGCTTCCCAGGTTCAAGTGATTCTCTTGCCTTGGCCTCCTGAGTAGCTGGGATACAGGCGCCTGCCACCATGCCCGGCTAACTTGTGTATTTTCAGTAGAGACGGGGTTTCACCATGTTGGCCAGGCTGGTCTCGAACTCCTGACCTCAGGTGATCCACCCACCTCAGCCTCCCAAAGTACTGGGACTATAGGCGTGAGACACCATGCCCAGCCTATTTGTGCTTTTTCAAAAAGATACATAAACTTGGCCAGGCACATTGGCTCATGCTTGTAATCCAGGCAATCTGGGAAGCCGAGGCAGGTGAAACACATGAGGCCAAGAGTTTGAGACCAGCCTGGCCAACATGGTGAAATCATGTCTCTACTAAAACTACAAAAATAAGCTGGGCATGGCCGCACATGTCTGTAATCCCAGCTACCTGGGAGGCTGAGGCACAAGAATCACTTCAATTCAGGAGTTGGAGGTTGCAGTAAGCCAAGATCACGCCTCTCAGTCCAGCCTGGGCAACAGAGTGAAAACTCCGTCTCAGGAAAAAACAAAACAAAACAAAACAAAAAAACAAGATACATAAACTTATATGTTTGAATATACGCAGAATTTTCTCTGGATGGATACATGAAAAATTGGTATTTATTGCCTCTGAGGAAGAAAACTGAGAGTTCAGAGGTGGGACTGAAGATTACTTTTCATTATTAACATTTTGTACTGTTTGAAGTATTTTCCCCTCATGTTCTTACATTAAATGTGGTGGTTATAGAAAATTTGCATAGCACAATTATATTTTGTTTAAAAAGTTGTATTGGCCGGGTGCGGTGGCTCACGCCTGTAATCCCAGCACTTTGGGAGGCTGAGGCAGGTGGATCACGAGGTCAGGAGATCGAGACCATCCTGGCTAACACGGTGAAACCCCGTCTCTACTAAAATACAAAAAAAAAAATTAGCCCGGTGTGGTGGTGGGCGCCTGTAGTCCCAACTACTCGGGAGGCCAAGGCAGGAGAATGGCATGAACCTGGGAGGCAGAGCTTGCAGTGAGCCGAGATTGCGCCACTGCACTCCAGCCTGGGTGACAGAGTAAGACTCCGTCTCAAAACAAAACAAAACAAAAAAGTTGTATTATACGTACATGCCTGCTAATAAAAGCACAAAGTCAACAAACCAGATTATTAACAGTTTTCAGCTCTGGGGAAACAAAGTTAAAGCATTCTTTAGGTTCTAATGTAATTCTACAATCATTAGACTCTTCCAAAGAATGAAACTAAATATTACTTTAGTAATATTTTTAAAAAGTTTAAGACTAACTTTAAGGGAGGAACACTGCAAGAACTGCCTCTGCAACCTCAATCCCCTCTAACAGTTGGGCAGATGCAGCAGCTTCCTCCTGCCTTACTCTCCTCCTGGCTGCACTTCTGTAACTGTTCCAGTGGGCCTCTCGATTCCACTCAAGAAGTCTAGACATTACTGCCAAGTAAACTAGGCAAAAACACCTTTTATCATTTCATTATCTTTTTTTTTGAGACGGAGCCTCACTCTGTCGTCCAGGCTGAAGTGAGGTGGTGCAAAATCGGCTCACTGCAAGCTCTGCCTCACAGGTTCACGCCATTCTCTTGCCTCAGCCTCCCGAGTAGCTGGGACTACAGGCGCCCGCCATCACACCTGCCTAATTTTTGTCTTTTCAGTAGAGACGGGGTTTCACCATGTTAGCCAGGATGGTCTCGATCTCCTAACCTTGTAATCTGCCCACCTCAGCCTCCCAAAGTGCTGGGATTACAGGTGTGAGACACTACACCCGGCCCATTTCATTATCTTTATTAGAAAGTTTCAGTGCTACTTCCTACTGTACTGCATTCCCTTTTCCTTTAGAAATTATGCATACAGGCGGCTGGGCGCAGTGGCTCAAGCCTATAATCCCAGC
Source organism: Macaca thibetana thibetana (assembly GCF_024542745.1). Classification (NCBI taxonomy): domain Eukaryota; kingdom Metazoa; phylum Chordata; class Mammalia; order Primates; family Cercopithecidae; genus Macaca; species Macaca thibetana. Next base: position 10,735,666 of record NC_065597.1, on the reverse strand, counting down.
ACTTTGGGAGGCCGAGACGGGTGGATCACGAGGTCAGGAGATCGAGACCATCCTGGCTAACATGGTGAAACCCAGTCTCTACTAAAAATACAAAAAACTCGCCGGGCGAGGTGGCAGGCGCCTGTAGTAACAGCAAAGTAGTCCCAGCTACTCGGGAGGCTGAGGCAGGAGAATGGCGGGAACCCGGGAGGCGGAGCTTGCAGTGAGCTGAGATCCGGCCACTGCACTCCAGCCTGGGTGACAGAGCGAGACTCCGTCTCAAAAAAAAAAAAAGAAATTATGCATACAGGCAACAGGAAAAGCTTAAAGAAACCTACCTATAGGTTTTACATACACATTCTGGCGTATATCCAAATCCGTAGTCCCCTCCCCAATATATACACATAGTTACTCTCGCATGAGATCATATCATACATATTGTTGATAATCTGCTTTCTTCTGTACTTTTTTTCAAATATCTTGCCATTTCAACATATTTTTTATACATAATGACTACACAACATTGTATTATAGGTATGTATCATAATTTAACCAATCCCCATTGTTAAATATTGTTATAGCCAGATTTTGGTAATTCTGCTTTAATCTAACTTAAGAAAAGAAAAAAACTTATTTGCATTAAAAAATTACACAAACTATACAAAACCAACAAAAAGTGACCCCCAAGCCGGGCGCGGTGGCTCAAGCCTGTAATCCCAGCACTTTGGGAGGCTGAGACGGGCGGATCACAAGGTCAGGAGATCGAGACCATCCTGGCTAACACGGTGAAACCCCGTCTCTACTAAAAAATACAAAAAACTAGCCGGGCAAGGTGGCGGGCGCCTGTGGTCCCAGCTACTCGGGAGGCTGAGGCAGGAGAATGGCGTAAACCCGGGAGGCGGAGCTTGCAGTGAGCTGAGATCCGGCCACTGCACTCCAGCCTGGGCGACAGAGCCAGACTCAGTCTCAAAAAAAAAAAAAAAAAAAAAAGTGACCCCCAAACCAAACTACCCTCACACTACTAGTTTTGACTAATTATTTCCATGTCTGTTTAGTCTTTTGCCCTGGTCATTATTCATCCAATTACTTACTTATTGAGCTTCTGCTATATGCCAGCTTTTAGTTCGGGATTTTCTTTACTTTTATTCCATAATAATTAATTTTTTGGTACTATGCTATTAAAAAACCTCTCTCATAAGCATTTTGCTGGTTAACAATCCTCTTTTTTTTTTTTTTTTTTTTAAAAAGGCAGAGTCTCACTCTGTCACTCAGGCTGGAGTGCATGAAGCCTCAACCTCCTGGCTCAGGTGATCCTCCCATCTCAGCCTCCCAAGTAGCTGAGACTACAGGTGTGCACCACCACACCTGGCTACATTTTTTTTTTTTTTTTTTTTTTGAGACGGAGTCTCGCTCTGTCACCCAGGCTGGAGTGCTGTGGCCGGATCTCAGCTCACTGCAAGCTCCGCCTCCCGGGTTCCCGCCATTCTCCTGCCTCAGCCTCCTGAGTAGCCGGGACTACAGGCGCCCGCCACCTGGCCCGGCTAGTTTTTTTTTTGTATTTTTTAGTAGAGACGGGGTTTCACCGTGTTAGCCAGGATGGTCTCGATCTCCTGACCTCGTGATCCGCCCGTCTCGGCCTCCCAAAGTGCTGGGCATTTTTCTTTTTTTTAACAGACAAGGTCTCACTAAGTTGCCCAGGCTGGTATTCATCTTTTTAAATGGGTTAGGGTTTTATATCCCTCACAACATGCGATGTGACCTTGTTCTCTTACCCACTTCTCCACTGCTCAACAGATTTTCTGATAAATCTAACTCATTTTCCTCTGGCACAATATTTCTGTTTAGTTTATTAACATCTGTATTATCTGGTGGTCACTGAAGATCAGTTTAATGCAAAATATATACAATAACCAACTTGGCCTGGCGCAGTGGCTCACGCTTGTAATCCCAGCACTTTGGGAGGCCGAGGTGGGCGGATCACCTGAGGTCAGGAGTTTGAGACCAGCCCGGCCAATACAGTGAAACCCTGCATCTACTAAAAATACAAAAATTAGCTGGGCATAGTGGTGCGCGCCTGTAGTCCCAGCTACTCAGGAGGCTGAGGCAGGAGAATCAGTTGAATCCAGGAAGCGGAGGTTGCAGTGAGCCGAGATCGCGCCACTGCACTCCAGCCTGGCGACAGAGCGAGACTCCATCTCAAAAATAAAGAGGAAAGGGAAGCCCGAGGAAGTCACCTCTAATAGACTTGCCCGAGGCCATACAGCTATTAAGCTGCATGGCCAGGACTTGGTGTCCTAATACGATTAAAATCAAATTTATGCTTCTTTTGCATTTCCTGTTACACCCAGATCAGGGCCTCTTCTTCAGAAAGTCTTTCCTAATATCTTTCCCAAACTCCTGTAACTGACAATCTCTCCCTACACCCTGAACACTTTTTTTTTTTTTTTTTTTTTTTTGAGACGGAGTCTTGCTCTGTCGCCGAGACTGGAGTGCAGTGGCCGGATCTCGGCTCACTGCAAGCTCCGCCTCCCGGGTTTACGCCATTCTCCTGCCTCAGCCTCCCGAGTAGCTGGGACTACAGGCACCCGCCACCTCGCCCGGCTATTTTTTTGTATTTTTTACTAGAGACGGGGTTTCACCGGGTTAGCCAGGATGGTCTCGATCTCCTGACCTCGTGATCCGCCCGTCTCGGCCTCCCAAAGTGCTGGGATTACAGGCTTGAGCCACCGCGCCCGGCCCCCTGAACACTTTTTTTTCCTGGGAGACTGAGTTCCGCTCTTTTACCCGGGCTGGAGTGCAAGGGCACAATATTGGCTCACTGCAACCTCTGCCTCCCGGATTCAAGTGATTCTCCCACCTCAGCCTCCTGAGTAGCTGGGATTACAAGTGCCCGCCACCACACCCAGCTAATTTTTGTATTTTTAGTAGAGACAGGGTTTCACCATGTTGGCCAGGCTGGTCTCGAACTACCGACCTCAGGTGATCCACCCGCCTCGACCTTCCGAAGTGCTGGGATTACAGGTGTGAGCCATCGTGCCCTGCCTACCCTGAATACACTTTTATCAGAGCACCAATGACACTTATATACAGATCTCCTGCCCAGTCTACCTAAGACCCTCAGGAGAAGGTTCCTTTTCTTATTCATCTTTGAAACCCTAGCACCTAGTGTAGTACCTGGCACAGGATAGAAAGCCATGTGTTCAAGTATAAAATGAGCACATTACAGGGGTTTCATAAATATTGCAGATGCAGGACAGGCACATCTGGGTTGATCCAATTCACATCATTTCAGGGAAAGTCACATTTCAGTATATTCAGAATCAACTAGGTTCAAATACAAAACCCATATCCAAAGAACGGGCACTATCAATATAGAAAATGTGTTTTTTCCTTTTTTCTTTTAAAGACAGAGTTTTGCTCTGCCACCCAGGCTGGAATGAAGTGGTGCAATCTCGGCTCACTGCAACCTTCACCTCCTGGATTCAAGCAATTCTTGTGCCTCAGCCACCTGAGTAGCTGGGATCACAGCATGAGCTACCACACCAAGCTAATTTTTGTATTTTCAGTAGAGACAAGGTTTTGCCATGTTGTCCGGGCTGGTCTCGAACTCCTGGCCTTAAGTGATTTACCCGCCTCAGCCTCCCAAAGTGCTGGGATTATAGGCATGAGCCACCATGCCCAGCCTCAGAAAACTTAATTCTTACTTATTTGTTTATTGAGACAGGGTCTTACTCTGTCACCCAGGCTGAAAAGAAGTGGTGGGACCATGGCTCACTGCAACCTTGACCTCCTGAGCTCAGCCGATCCTACTGCCTCAGCTTCCTGAATAGCTAGGATTACAGGCACGCACCAGGATGCGTGACTAAAGAAAATGTAATTCTTTATTTTACCTCTACCCACAAGGACATACGGAGAAAATGTAATTCTTAAATGCTACTTACATTAAGAGCAGTATGTTAATAACAATACTGGGCCGGGCGTGGTGGCTCACGCCTGTAATACCAGCACTTTGGGAGGCCGAGGCGGGTAGATCACGAGGTCAGGAGATCGAGACCACAGTGAAACCCCATCTCTACTAAAAATACAAAAAATTAGCTGGGTGTGGTGGCGGGCGCCTACAATCCCAGCTACTCGGGAGGCTGAGGCAGGAGAATGGCGTGAACCTGGGGTGTGGAGCTTGCAGTGAGCCAAGATCACGCCACTGCACTCCAGCCTAGGCAACAGAGTGAGACTCCGTCTCAAAAAAAACAAAAAAACCCCACAATACTTAGTAATTATAAAACACACAGTTAAGAATAGATGTTTTTTGGCCGGGTGCGGTGGCTCACACCTGAAATCCCAGCACTTTGGGAGGCCGAGGCGGGCGGATCACGAAGTCAAGAGAATGAGACCACCCTGGCCAACACGGTGAAACCCTGTCTCTACTAAAAACACACACACACAAAAAAAGTAGCCGGGCATGGTGGTGGGTGCCTGTAGTCCCAGCTACTCAGGAGGATCAGGCAGGAGAATGGTGTGAACCCAGGAGGCAGAGCTTGCAGTGAGCCGCCAAGATCATGCCACTGCACTCCATCTTGGGCAACAGAGCAAGACTCCGTCTCAAAAAAAAAAAAAAAAAAAAAAAAAAAATAGATGCTTTTGGCCAGGCGCAGTGGCTCATGCCTGTAATCCCAGCACTTTGGGAGGCCAAAGTGGACAGATCACAAGGTCAGGAGATTGAGACCATCCTGGCTAACAAGGTGAAACCCCATCTCTGCTAAAAATACAAAAATTAGCCAGGCATGGCAGTGGGCGCCTGTAGTCCCAGCTACTCGGGAGGCTGAGGCAGGAGAATGGTGTGAACCTGGGAGGCAGAGCTTGCAGTGAGCCAGGATTTTACCACGGCACTACAGCCTGGGCAACAGAGCAAGACTCCATCTCAAAAAAAGAAAAAGAATAGACGCTTTTGGCTGGGTGCAGTGGTGCATGCCTATAATCCCAGCACTCTGGGAGGCCGAATTGGGTGGATCACCTGAGGTCAGGAGTTTGAGACCAGCCTGGCCAACATGGCAAAACCCCATCTCTACTAAAAATACCAAAATTAGCTGGGCATGGGGTGGACACCTGTAATCCCAGCTACTCGGCAGACTGAGGCAGGAGAATCGCTTGAACCTGGGACGGGGAAGTTGCAATGAGCAGAGATCACGCCACTGCACTCCAGCCTGGGCAATGCAGTGAGACTGTCTCAAAAATAAATAATCTTCTTAACAAACTGGCAAATCTAAAGAAGTGTTTCCTTGAGGACTGTGAACTGCTCTAGCAAATTAATGGAACCCAAGAAAGAGGTCGTGGGAATCTCAACTTGAAGCCAGTTGGTTAGAAGCTCTGAAGGACTGGGCTTGTGACTAGTAGGACGGATGGGTGGGACTGAACCCTAAACGTGTGGGATCTGACACCATCTTGGGTAGATGGTGTTGGAACTGAATTGGAGGACACCTAGCTGGTATCCACTGTTTGGTGTGTGGGGAAAATCCCTCCACCCCATCTTTGGTCACGAAAGTCTTCTCTTTTTTTTGAGATGGAATCTCACCCTGTCACCAGGCCAGAGTACGGCGGCATGATCTCAGCTCGCTGCAAATTCCACCTCCCGGGTTCAAGCGATTCTCCTGCCTCAGCCTCCCGAGTAGCTGGGACTATAGGCGTGAGCCACCACACCCAGCTAATTTTTGTATTTTCAGTAGAGATGGGATTTTACCATGTTGGTCAGGATGGTCTCGATCTCTTGACCTTGTGGATCTGCCCACCTCAGCCTCCCAAAGTGCTGGGATTACAGGCTGAGCCACTGGACCCAGCCACGTAAGTCTTCTTTTGTGTTGATGGTGGTTGTGTGAAAGCAAAGGAAAAACCTGGGCTTGAGAGTTTTTCCCTACACAAATACGACAAGGACAAAGTAAGGAGGATTGCAGAGCTGTTCTATAGCTCAAATGTATTGCTTCTCAAATGTATCCACTATAGAACCTATACAAAGAGAACTTCTCACCCTCAGGCACTCATGCCTCATTTTGTTGAAGACCTGTGTTATCTTAATCATACAGTTTTCATTCTGCTCCAAAAATGTCTGTTTTAATATTACAATATTTTTATATATATATTTTTTTGAGACAGGGTCTTGCTCTGTCACCCAGGCTAGAGTGCAGTGGTGTGATCTTGGCTCACTGCAACCTCTGCCTGCCTCCTGGTTCAGGTGATTCTCCTGCCTCAGCCTCCCGAGTAGTTGGGATTACAGGCACGCACTATCATATCCAGCTAATTGGTTTTTTTTTTTTGTTTTTTTGAGACAGTCTTGCTCTGTTGCCTGGGCTGGAGTGCAGTGATCTCGGCTCACTGCAACCTCCACCTCCCGGGTTCGAGCAATTCTCCTGCCTCAGACTCCCAAGAAACTGGGATTACAGGTGCCCACCACTACACCTAGCTAATTTTTTATATTTTTAGTAGAGACGGGGTTTCACCATGTTGGCCAGGTTGGTCTCGAACTCCTGACTTCGTGATCCACCCACCTCGGCCTCCCAAAGTTCTGGGATTACAGGCATGAGCCATCGCACCTGGCTTTTTTTTTTGCGGGGGCGGGGAGGAGGCGGACAAAGTCACTCTGTCGCCCAGAGTGGAGTGCAGTGGCACAATCCTGGCTCACTGTAACCTCCGCCTCCCAGGTTTAAGCAATTCTCCTGTCTCAGACTCCCAAGTAGCTGAGATTACAGGCACCCACCACCACACCCGGCTAGTTTTTGTATTTTTAGTCGAGATGGGGTTTCACCATGTTGGCCAGGCTGGTCTGGAACTCCTGACCTTAAGTGATCCGCCTGCCTTGGCCTCCCAAAGTACTGGGTGTGAGCTACGTGCCCGGCCAATATTTAGTATTTAATCACTTAACAGTTAAATTACTTAACTCAGCACCTCCTCAATGAGCATAACTGAAGTTCTAAGAAGACGGGTCATGTCTATCTTGTGACTCCAAGTAATCTGAAATCATACCACCTGATTCCCTAAGAGTATTCATATCCCAATTTGAGAAACAGGGATCTAAGCAATTAAGCTAGTCATAACACTTGAAAATGATTAACATGTTCCTATAAACCCATTCCCTAAACTCTTAAAGCTTAGATTTCTCAATAGTTTTTAAATCAGCATTATTTCTTTTTTCAGCAACTTATTAGTATGCACTCTGTGTCAACACTCCTGAAAGAACCTGCAGGGCATAAGTTATTTCTGGAGCGACAGAATACTACCACAGACCTTGTACTTCCCATCTAGCAGGAAAACAAGTTGCCCATTTGGAAAATAAAGGTTTGAAGAATAACAAACTTTCATTCCTATTCCCTTCTCTTTATTTGCTCCAGGCAGAGCTTGTAAGAAAAATCTCAGTAGTCATTTAGATGATTCATTCATATAAGCTTATCTAATCTTGGCATTTGTAATTTCCACTTCTACATTCCTTTTTGCCATTACCCATGTACAATTAAATTATTTTCACATTTTTCTAGGGTCTAAAAAAGATGTGCTTTCTGATACCGTGAGAAGAGATAATTTTTACAACCAGAATCCCACTTTGTTGTTTATGAGATCCCAAAGCACAGCAGATTCCAATATTTATAAGAGGCCTGTTCCAAGTTCCATATAATATCCATTATATTTTATAGCAGAAATTATAGGCTAAATTAAAATAATAATTATTGTCACTCTCTGATGCAAAATGGGCAATAAGCTAGCCTAACTCAAATTATGACAATTTTTATCCAGGATACCAGGTTACCCAATAACAGGATTCCATCTGTTTCTCATCAAAATTACAAGTAGCCACAGATCATGGACTTTCTTTTCAGTTCATTTGCCAATAATCAAAATATACATTTCAAGGGTTTCTACAGAAAAGAAACCACAATTTCCTGAGATCCTTCTATGTACATGTTCAGAATAGTACTTAACGCTTTACAAAACACATTCTCATTAAATCTGAGAATAGTCTCTGAGATTGGTGGTGTTATTCTCTCACAAGTGAGGACTACAGGAGTAGACAGGTTAAAGTAACTTGCCCTATTATTACCCAGCTAATATATCATCGTTAAGAGTTTCAAACCCAGGACTCTGATTATGAAGCCTGTATGCTCTCAATCACCTGATTCCTGCATCCTCTATACCCAAGAATTAGCCAACAAATCCTCTAACTCCAGGAGGGTTATATTACTACCATTTTTAAGATAGAAAAAAATGGAAATAGCACTTACCTCTCCGTGGCTGCAAAGTCAGTTTGAGGAGGGAAAACAGAATCCAGCTCTCAAGCCCCTGGTCAGCAATCCATCCACTAGTGCATCTTGTTCTTTGGCTTCAGGTCCGTAATCATTCTAAAAGAAAAGCATAAATCATTTTGTGAAACACTCAATTCATACAAATACACATAGATTATAAAAAATAAAATGAGGGAAAACTGAAGACAGAAAAAATTGGGAAAGAAACAAAACACCTGTTAATGTCATGTCACTAACTGAGCCATTCCATAAATGTCCACCATCAAGCCAATAACGAAACATTCACTTATTTTTCCACACGTTTGCTAAATATATAAATGACTAAAGATTTGTAAGTAGCAAAATGGTACTCTAGGCTCACACCAGTAATCCTAACACTTTGGGAAGCCAGGGTGGGAGACTCGCCCAAGAGTTTGAGGCTGTAGTGAGCTGAGACTGTGCCACTGCATTCCAGCCTGCTTGACAAAGTGAGAGATCTTGTCCCCTCTAAAACAAGAACAACAACAAAAAAACTCCACTGCAATATTGCAACCAAATAACAGCACACACACTCAAAATTCCAAAAAATTAATTCTTGGCCGGGTGTGGTGGCTCACACCTGTAATCCCAGCACTTTGGGAGGCTGAGGCAGGGGGATCACAGGGTCAGGAGATTGAGACCATCCTGGCTAACAAGGTGAAACCCTGTATCTACTAAAAATACAAAAATTAGCTGGGCTTGGCGGCGTGCACCTGTAGTCCCAACTGCTGGCGAGGCTGAGGCAGGAGAATGGTGTGAACCCAGGAAGCAGAGCTTGCAATGAGCCGAGATCACACCACTGTACTGCACTGCACTCCAGCCTGGGCAACAGAGCGAGGTTCCATCTTAAAAAAAAAAAAAAAAAAATTAGCCGGGCGTGGTGGCAGGCACCTGTAGTCCCAGCTACTCGGGAGGCTGAGGCAAGAAAATGGCATGAATCCAGCAGGCAGAGCTTGCAGTGAGCCGAGATCGTGCCACTGCATTCCAGCCTGGGCAACAGAGTGTGACTCCGTCTCAAAAAAAAATAAATACATAACAATAATAATAATTCTTATGGCTGCAGTAATGGCCCTCTAACAGTCTATTTCCATATCTTCAGCAAGCAGCAGTCTTCCTGATTAAGTCTGTTCATGCCACAACTAAAGGCTATGCTTTCCAGGTTAGTAAGATAACTGAGGAGGCCGAGTAAAGTGGGTAGATCACCTGAGGTTAGGAGTTTGAGAACAGCCTGAACTACATGGTGAAACCCCATCTCTACTAAAAGTACAAAAATTAGCCAGGCATGGTGGCGCACACCTGCAATCCCAGCTACTCAGGAGGCTGAGGCAGGAGAATTGCTTGAACCCAGGAGCTGGAGGTTGGAGTGAGCCGAGATCACGCCACTGTACTCCAGCCTGGGCAACAGAGCAAGATTCCGTCTTTAAAAAACTGGCAGAAGGAGCTTTTATTGAGCTTTGAAAATCCTAGAAGCGAGGCGGGAGGATAGCTTGAGCCAGGAGTTCGAGACCTGCCTGGGTAATATAGCAAGACCCCGTTCTCCATGAAAAGGAAAAGAAAAAAAAAAAGAAAATCCTAGAAGCAGAGCAATGAAACAGTTTTTTTTAGCCAAATAATGGAATACTTTGTTAGATGGCATCTTTTCACCCTAAATTACAAAATGAACTGTCAAGCTTTGAGCAAAGGTAGAGTAGAACCTATGTCTAGAGAGAGAGAAAAAAAAAAAAAAAAGCAAATCCCAGGCCAGGCATAATGAATGGCTCACACCTGTAATCCCAGCACTTTGGGAGGCCAAGGTGGGCAGATAACGAGGTAAAGAAATTGAGACCATCCTGGCCAACACAGTGAAACCCTGTCTCTACTAAAAATACAAAAATTAGCTGGGCATGGTGGCGCGAGCCTGTAGCCCTAGCTACTCATACTCAGGAGGCTGAGGCAGGAGAATCGTTTGAACCCAGGAGGCAGAGTTGCAGTGAGCCAAGATTGTGCCACTGCATTCCAGCCTGGCGACAGAGTGAGACTTTGTCTCAAAGAAAGAAAAAAAGAAAATCCCAAGTGAAATAAACAGCTAAATTTGAATTAAGTGTTTCCAAATAGGCTGGGGAAAGTGGCTCACACCTGTAATCCCAGCACTTTAGGAAGCCAAGGCGGGCAGATCATGAGGTCAAGGGTTCGAGACCAGCCTGACCAACATGGTGAAACCCTGTCTCTACTAAAAAAACACAAAAATTAGCCAGACATAGTGGTGCACGCCTGTTATCCCAGCTACTGAGGAGGCTGAGGCAGAAGAATTGCTTGAACCCAGGAAGCAGAGGTTTCAGTGAGCTGAGATCGCACCACTGCACTCCAGCCTGGGTGACAGAGCAAGACTCAGTCCCAAAAAAAAAAAAAAAAAAAAGTTTCCAAATAATATGGCCAGGTGTGATGGCTCACACCAGCAATCTCAGCACTTTGGGAGGCCATGGTAGAGGACTGCTCAAGCCTAGGAGTTTGAAGCCAGTTGGGGCACCGTGGCTCATGCCTGTAATCCCAGCACTTTGGGAGGCCGAGCCAGGTGGATCATGAGGTTAGGAGTTCAAGACCACCCTGGCCAACGTGGTGAAAAAACCCGGTCTCTACTAAAGATACAAAAACTAGCTGGGCATGGTGGCACACGCCTGTAATCCCAGCTTCTCAGGAGGCTGAGGCAGGAGAACTGGTTGAACCTGGAAGACGGAGGTTGCGGTGGGCCATCATCGCGCCACTGCACTCCAGCCTGGGTGACAGAGCAAGACTTCGTCTCAGGGAAGAAGAATAAAAAAAAGGCCAGGCACGGTGGCTCACGTCTGCAGTCCGAGCACTTTGGGAGGTTGAGGTGGGTGGATAACCCGAGGTCAGGAGTTCCAGACCAGCCTGGCCAACACGGTGAAACCCTGTCTCTACTAAAAATACAAAAATTAGCTGGACACGGTGGCAGGCACCTGTAATCCCAGCTACTTGCGAGGCTGAAGCAGGAGAATCACTTGAACCTGGGAGGCCGAGTTTGCACTGAGCCCAGAACATGCCACTGTACTCCAGCCTGTGCGACCGAGCAAACTCCATCTTAAAAAATATATATATATGCACACATATACACATATATATACACACGTGTGTGTGTGTGTATGTATGTATACATATATATAAGCCAGGCATGGTGATGTGTGCCTGTGGTCCCGACTACTTGGAAGGCTGAGGTTGGAGGATCACTTGGGGGAGGTGGGGGACAAGGCTGCAGTGAGCCATGATCACACCACTGCACTGCAGTGCGGGCAACAGGGTGACAACCTGTCTCAAAAAAAAAAAAAAAAAAAAAGCCCAGTATGGTGGTTCACAGCTGTAATGTCAACACTTTGGGAAGCTGAGGTGGGAGACTTGCTTGAGTCCAGGAGTTCAAGACCAGCCTGAGCAACATAGTAGGATCCTGTCTCTACAAAAAAATTTTAAAAAATCAGCTGGGCATGGTGGCACACGCCAATAGTATCAGCTACTTGGGAGGCTGCAGCAGGAAGACTGCTTGAGCCCAGGAGTTCAAGGCTGCAGTGAGCTATTATCATGCCACTGCACTCTAACCTGGGCAACAGAGTAAGACCCTGCCTCAATTAAAATGTATTTTTAAAAAAGTTTCCAAAAAATTTGGCATATGAGGTACATCTTCTAAGAGGAAATCCATCTCACAATTAGCTAAACTCCACAAAACTGATATAATACTCTCTTAGATGAAGCTAGTCTCCTCTGTTGAGAGACAATTTTTAGTAACAGAAATAGGTGATTAGCGTAGTTAGTCCAAGCAACACTTCTGTATTGAAGTCCGTTATTATTACTAGCATACCTCAAAGGGAATGAAATTTTCTGCCCCCGAAAATTCCAAGAGTGACCAAAAACAAGGATCACGTGTGAAAGAATATCATCCTAACCCTGATCTTTGGACTGTATTTTGGCAGTCTATATGCAGTGCCACACCTTTGCATTCAAATATTAAATCACTGAGAAAATGCACAAAGATACTATCAGGGAAGATACAAAGATAGACTACACAAAGTTTACAGGTGTTTAAAAAAAAATGGGCTGGGCACAGTGGCTCACACCTAATCCCAGAACTTTGGGAGGCCAAGGCAGACAGATTGCTTGAGCCCACGAGTTTGAGACCAGCCTGGGTAGGCAACATGACAAAAACCTGTCTCTAGAAAAAATTAGTCCCAGCTACCCAGGAAGCTGAGGTGGCAGGATCATTTGAGCCAGGGAGGTGGAGGCTGCAGCGAGCTGTGATCACACCACCGCACTCCAGTCTAGGTAAAAGAGCAAGACCCTGTCTTAAAACAAACAAAACAAAACAAAAAAACCCCACAGGCTGGGCATGGTGGCTCACATCTGTAATCTCAGAACTTTGGGAGGCCAAGGCAGGCAGATCACAAGGTCAGGAGATCGAAACCATCCTGGTTAACACAGTGAAACCCAGCCTCTACTAAAAATACAAAACATTAGCCGGGCATGGTGGTGGGCGCCTATAGTCCTCCCAGCTACTCAGGAGGTTGAGGCAAGACAATGGCGTGAACCCAGGAGGCAGAGCTTGCAGTGAGCCAAGATCATGCCACTGCACTCCAGCCTGGGAGACAGAGCGAGACTCCATCTCAAGAAAAAAAAAAAACCCACAACAACAACAAAATAAATGCGGTAAGACAAATCTTTTTTTTTTTTTTTTTTGAGACACAGTCTCACTCTGTCAACCAGGCTGGAGTGCAATGGCGCGATCTCAACTCACTGCAACCTCTGCCTCCAGGGTTCAAGCGATTCTCCTGCCTCAGCCTCCTGAGTAGCTGGGATTACAGACACATGCCACCACGCCCAGCTATTTTTTGTGTTTTTAGTACAGATGGGGTCTCACCATGTTGGCCAGGCTGGTCTCAAACTCCTGACCTCAGGTGATCCGCCCGCCTCAGCCTCCCAAAGTGCTGGGATTACAAGTGTAAGCCACCATGTCCCACCTACAAATCTACACATCAGTTGAGAACCATGGTCTTCAAAGTTATACATTATTTGCCATTACTGTTCTTTTTTAAATCATAATGCATCTGAGTTGTTTGAAGAGGGGTCTAATTGTTGGCAAAACAGTCATCTGGAGCCAAGACAGGTAAATTAGGCAGACAGATGGTCTAGTTTTAAAAAATTAGGTGGATTCTATAACATAGATGATGTGGAGTGGTTGTGACAGCAGCAGCATCCCTGAAGCTAAAAAAAGAGTCTCTAGAGGTGACTCTTGGCCAGCAAGCACCAGCCTACAAGGCTCTGCCCAAGATTCCACCCCAGGGCCTTAAGTCAGGCACAAGTGGCTTCCACCAAGGAACTCCCCAAGCCACTCACAAGTCCCAGGTGAGTGCCCTCATTTGCATGTGTACTTTAAAATAAAACCCTAAAGCTCTTAGAATTTGAATGCATCTTAAGGATAACTTCACCTCCTAAATTCTTACATAGGTTGAATAGATCCCGCTAAAGTTAACCTTTACAACTACTTTTTTTTTTTTGAGATGGAGTCTCGCTCTGTTGCCCAGGCTGGAGTGCTGTGGCGCGATCTGGGCTCACTGCAACCTCCACCTTCTAGGTTCAAGCGATTCTCCTGCCTCAGCCTCCCTAGTAGCTTGGACTACAGTGCATGCCACCATGCCTGGCTAATTTTTTGTATTTTTAGTAGAGACAGGGTTTCACCGTGTTAGTCAGGATGGTCTCAATCTCCTGACCTCATGATTCACCCGCCTCGGCCTCCCAAAGTGTTGGGATTACAGGTGTGAGCCACCGCACCCAGCCAGAAGTACTCTTAAATAGACAGTATTTTCTTATGTAAGCAAACATTCCTGTTTTAATCATCCTCCTATCACCGATTTAAATAATAGGTCCTGGCCTGGCGAGATGGCTCATGCCTGGAATCCCAGCACTTTGGGAGGCGGAGGCGGGTGGATCATCTGAGGTCAGAAGTTCGAGACCAGCCTGGCCAACATTGTGAAACCCCGTCTCTACTAAAAATACAAAAATTAGCCGGGTGTGGTGGCGCGGGCCTGTAATTCCTGCTACTTGGGAGGCGGAGACAGGAGAATTGCTTGAATCTGGGAGGCGGACGTTGCAGTGAGAAAAGATTGCACCACTGCCGCTCCAGCCTAGGCAGCAGAATGAGACTCCGTCTCAAAAAAAAAAAAAAAAAAAAAAAAGTCTTCTGGGTTACCCTGACATATCATTTCATCCTCAATTTATTCTCTCTGTAGATTTAGTTTTCTAATAAAAACAAGACAAAGTATGATTCCTGGCATATGGGAATTTCAAAGGATAGCAACTATGTGGAAAAGGTCTATCCCACTAAAACAGCATAAATGATGTATAAACTCAAGAAGCCGATGACTGCATATGAAACAACCAAACCAAGAAGTAAAATATGGTCTATGGAGCACAGTACTAACCCGGGAAAACAAGCTTTACTCCTGGCTCAATTACACACCTGCTGTATTTTAATTTTTAACTCAATATTGAGCTTAAATAAAACATGCCACTTAACCACAATTTCAAAAGGAAAACAAAGTCACAAAAGAATGCAATAAATTACACAATTGGATTAATATATTAGATAAAGGTGATTCTATTCCCAAGTCTATCAATCAACGCTACTGCATTTACTCATTCCAATTTTATTCAGGAAGAGGGGCAGCAGGAACATATTGCAGGGTTCCAAAAGGAGACGTAGAAAGCGTGCCTACGAAGAGGACTGCAGTGAGGAGCTACAGATTGAGATTACATACAGTGGACTGGACAACTTTGGTTAGGATCAGGCTGTTTAATTTCTTCATAAACTTAACATAGCTTCCTTCCTAAAAAGATGTTAATCCAGACTTTTTTTTCTCCAAAACAACCCAAACTGATACAGCCACTGCTGCACTGAACTATATTAAGGCACTAGAATATTTAAGGAAAAGCAAAAGACTCCCGCAATTCAACGGGAAGCTTTTTAGTGAAGAAAACTTAAGGACCGAATAAATTTAAATATATGCCCTGTTTAACCTCCTTTCCCACCTATGCGGACTTGGAGTTTTAACTTTCCTAGTTGATTGAAACTCAAAGTATAAAGACTACGTATGCGAGAATGTTTACTTAACGCTGAACTCGGGGCTACAGGAAGTCTCCTACTAAACAGTAGTTACATTAGGCGTAGATATTTATAAACCATCTGCAGCAAGTGACCCAGGATTCAATTACAACATCAACCCTCATATTTCATCGTATGGGCAAATTACCAGTCAAGAATAAATTCATTCTGCCCTACTGGCGCTCTAGATCGAGTTGCACAATCCCGGGGCAGAACCGCCTTCGCCTAGCCCTAGAGCATCAGGTACTAAGTTAATGTGAGGACATTTTAAAGCGGGAGGGAAACTCTAAGGACTCAGCCCATACTCCCAAATTCAGAAATTTGTCACGTCACTTGAGATCAGAGTGAAATTTAAGTTTCAGTCCCTTTGAGATCTCTGAGCGCACAGTCAGGTTGCCATCACTCCAAGGGGCTGGGGAGTCCGAACCCGGATGGATAAAAACTACTTGGTGCGGAACTCGCATCTTTTCCGCCCCCTGAAGGGGGGCCCGCACCGGTCGGGTCCGGCCAGGAGCCCGGGCGCGAGTTTGGGGGCGCAGCGGGGGCGGCGAGCGCGCGTCCCCCCGCCCGCTCAGGCGGCGTAGAGGTGCGAGCAGCTCAGCCAGCCTTGCAGAGGGAGCTCTCGGCAGCTCTGGGGTCCCTCTGCTCGCAGCCGCTGCAGCGCCGCCTGCGCCACTCGGCGGAGACGGAGACCAGCAGCGGCGACGCGCGGACTGGGAGCGACCGCCGAGCAGCCAAGCAGCTGGGGAGGCACGCAGGGCGGCAGGGTAGGTTCCGGGGACGGGGCGGGCTGGAGGAGGGGCAGCCCGAGACGCGACGGCCAGGGCCCGACACCCATACGGCACCGGGACCTGGTTGAGCGCGCGGTGGCAGTGGGTCCGAACCCTTTAGCTAGGCGGGCGCCGAAGCCGGGACGCGGAGATAGCGTCTCAGCTGGTGCCACCCGCCACAGGAGGGGCGGAGGACACAGGACAGAGGGCGGGCCGCGGCCGGGCGATCGGCCGGCCAAGAACCGGCCTCGAGGGCAGAGACAAAGGAAGGAAAATGGAGTCGCCGGGCGCGCGGGCCTCTGCCTCTGCCGCCGCCCAAGGCCTAGCGCGCTGCCAGGAGGGAGGCCTAGCGGACGGGCGTGGGGGTGGGGGGGCGGCCAGGCCACGGCGGCGACGGGCAATGGCGGCGGCCGCGCCGCAGCAGGGACGGTAGAGGGAGACAAACACCCCCCGGCGGCGGCGCTGGCGCCGGGCTGCAGCCAGCGCCGACCGGAGCGGCCCCATCGTGACACCTAGAGGCGGCCCGCGAAACCTCCTCCACCCCGGGCCCCCTTACCTCCGCGCCACACCCCCCGCGGCGCCCGCTCCGCCGCCGCTCCACGGCTCCGGCCACCCGGCGTCTCCGGCGAGCTCCGCGCGTCCGCACCGGCTACCGCCGCCGCCGCTGCCGCCAAAGAAGCAGCTCCGCGCACGGTTTAATCGCTCCACAGGCTCGGACACAAAATGGCGGCGGCGCGGTGCAGTGCGCCTGCGTCGGCGCTGCCGGGGCCGCGGGTGCTGATAAGGGAAGGGACGGG
The DNA here is from genome assembly GCF_024542745.1 of Macaca thibetana thibetana. Lineage (NCBI taxonomy): Eukaryota > Metazoa > Chordata > Mammalia > Primates > Cercopithecidae > Macaca > Macaca thibetana. The sequence continues at coordinate 10,718,679 of NC_065597.1, read as the reverse complement.
TGGGGGGGCCGGCCGGGCGGCGAGTAGAGGGCGGGGGAGGAAAGGTGAGGGGAGGGGTTGGCGCAGGGCAGCATGGGAGGCGGCCCCGGGCGCCAACTTTCAAAAGCGGGCGCGATGGCGTCACGGGACGCGCCGCGAGTCGCGTCGTCACGCTGCACGCGCCCTTCCGCGCCCTCGCCGGGTCGCGCGTGGGCTCTGCCGGCGCCGCGGCGTCCCGGCTCCCGCTGGGTGGGGCTTCCTGGGCGGAGGCCGCCGCCCCTGGGCGGTGCCGGATCCAGTCCGCTTGACCTGATTCCCCAGCTGCTGTCTCCGGCCCCTTGAACCCGTACAGGGTTGGGGAAATGGGGGGTGGCTGGAGGAAGCGCGCGCGGGGCCGGCCGGTGGAGCAGAGGAGGCTCCTGGGCCCGGCCCCGCCCAGTCTCCGCCCCAGCCAGGCCCGACCCGCCTTCCGAACGTCTCACAGCTGCCCGCCACCGAGTAAGGCCGGGTCGGTTCCCGCGCGCTCCTAGCTCCGTCCTCGCGAGCGACGGCTGGAAAGGCTGTCCTTGCTCAGCGGCTTTTGATGATCTCTCCGACCTAGAAGAGGGCCACCTAAAAGTGGGTGCGAGAGAAGAGTAGGAGGGCTTCCTCTGGGTGTCCCCAAGCCACCTCAGCCCGGAGAGGCAGCGGAAGACCAGACTTGATGCTTTAACACGATCATAGCAGTCGCCTTATTTACCGAAAGGTCTTTCTGTATTTAGCACTGAAACGTACATTTCTTGTCTGTACGGGAGAGCTGTTCTCTGTGAGCGGAGGCATTCAGTCCCACCCCTCCCCAGGAGGCACCTACGGACCCTTCCCAACCTGCAGTCAAGTTGACCAAGAACTGACTGCAAGGTGCTGGTGGCTCTGGGAGGAGAGCCTTTTGGTACTTACAGGGAATATGATTCTTCCATTAGATATCAAATGGACCCAGCATCTAGGGAGCAGCTTCTGCCCCATCCAGCTGACCGTTCCGTTGTGAGAATGCTGGCCCAATAACAGATACTCTGTTTTTTTTTTTTCCCTAAAGGAATAAAAAAATCTGTATTTTTAAGATGTCAAATCTCCAGAGTTTTTAGATGTTAGCAACTGAATCAGATGCTTTTACACTTCATGAGCTGATTAAACCACACAGATGAGCTGTCAGTTTACGACCCCTGGCTTGGCTTGAAGGAAAGAGTGAAGAGAAATTCCATAGCCAAATCCTGGGGCACTCCAATATTGGAAGGGTAATGGAGAAGGAGTCTGAAAGGGAGCATCTAGGAAGTCATGAAATCTAGCGCTGAGTTGTGGAATCCCTGGGCAGAGAAGGTTTCAGGTAGGAGGCATCCGCTGAGCAGTGTGATAAACTTGGGCCAGAGATATGGCTGTTGGATTGGGTCACCTTGCAAGTCACTGGAGAATGTCATTGATGGCCTTGGCTTGATTGATGTGGGTATATCAGGGAGGTGGACCTGACCGGATTGGGTTGAAGAGTGACCAGGAAAGTGGGGAAATGGAGACAGCACATGTATGCAATTTGAGAGAGGTTTTGCTGTGAAGGGACCAGATAAGTTTGGGGATAGATAATAGAAAGAAGAGATGTTTTAAAAGATGCTACGGGCCAGGCGCGGTGGCTCGCCTGTTATCCTGGCACTTTGGGAGGCCAAGGCAGGTGAATCACTTGAGGTCGGGAGTTCGAGACCAGCCTGGCCAATATGGTGAAACCTCGTCTCTACTGAAAATACAAAAATTAGCTGGGCATGGTGGCACGTGCCTGTAATCCCAGCTACTTGGGAGGCTGAGGCTGGAGAATTGCTTGAACCCGGGAGGCAGAGGTTGCAGAGAGCCAAGATTGCGCCACAGCACTCCAGCCTGGGCAGCAAAGCGAGACTCTATCTCAAAAAATAATAAAGATGGTAGGATTCCCAGAGCATGTTTATGTGCCGTTGGGAGGGATACAGTGGGGAAGAAAGATGGGTGATCCAGGAGAGAGAAGGCTTGCTTGACCCATATAGGAGTGAAATCCATGAGAAGATGTAAGGAAACAGGGAGGGTTGACCTTGGAGAGGAACAGGGATGTTTCCATTCATGATAAGGGCAACAAAAGTGAAGACAGATGCAAATGCAGGGGAGAGGGAAGGCAAGTCCTTAACAGGATTGCCTTGGTGGCATTGGGTGCTCATCTGAGGTTTGTGATCATAACGTTAAAGGTAAACCAGTTGGCCCAGTGTGTTCGTTTTTCTCCAACATTCAGCTGCTTGGGTACAGACATGAAGAAAAGCGATAGTATAGCTTCTCAACACCAGGACCCAAGTTTTCTCCTTTTTTTTTTTTTGAGACGGAGTTTCGCTCTTATTGCCCAGGCTGGAGTGCAGTGGTATGATCTCGGCTCACCACAACCTCCACCTGCTGGGTTCAAGCGATTCTCCTGCCTCATCCTCCTGAGTAGCTGGGATTACAGGCATGCGCCACCACCCCAACTAATTTTGTATTTTTAGTAGAGATGGGGTTTCTCCATGTTGGTCAGGCTGGGCTTGAACTCCCTACCTCAGGTAATCCGCCCGCCTCGGCCTCCCAAAGTGCTGGGGATTACAGGCACGAGCTACCGCACCCGGCAAGTTTTCTCATTTCTAATCCCAGTTACTTACCTTATACCATTAGATACTATTTTAGGAATGTGTGAAGTATTTGGAAAATTTACACCTGACCCTTCTTTTTGTAGAAACCAAGTTATCCCATTTGCCTCTTATGTACACATTAGGACTCAGACATAAAGAAAAGACAAACTTAGAGGAAAATTACCAAACAGATGCCTCTGGAATACTTGCATTTTGCACTCTCCTCAGCCCAAATAGCTCCTGGTATACTTAGGAACTTATGTATTAAAAACAAAAAAGGTGACTTTCACATAGGGAGACCCTGTTTATACAAAATAATTTAAAAATTAGCTGAGTGTGGTGGCATATGACTGTGGTCCCAGCTACTTGGGAGGCTGAGGTGGGAGTATCGCTTGAGCCCAGGAGGTCAAGGCTACAGGGAGCCATGTGTGTGCCACTGTACTCCAGCCTGGGTGATGAAGCAAGACCCTGTCTCAAAAAAATAAAAAATAGGCCAGGCACAGTGGCTCATGCCTGTAATCCCAGCACTTTGGGAGGCAAAGGTAGGTGGATCACTTGAGCCCAGGAGTTTGAGACCAGCCTGGGTAACATGGCAAAATCCCATCTTTACAAAAAATTAACTGAACGTGGTGGTGTGCACCTGTAGTCCCAGCTACTTGGGAGGCTGAGGCAGGAGGATCACTTGAGCCTAGGAGGTTGAAGCTGCAGTGAGCCTTGATTGCACCACTGTATTCTAGCCTGAGTGACAGAGCAAGACATGGTCTCAAAGATTAAAAAAAAATTAAAAGCTGACTTGCATTTAAACTTTAGATTTTCTTTCTAGTAACATTAATAAACTAATTAGTTCACTTTCTCTTAAGATTTTACCTCAAATCATCTTCCTTTTTTTTTTTCCCCCTTTTCTTTTGTGGAGATGAGGTCTCACTGTGTTGCCCAGGCTGGTCTCAGGCTTAAGCAATACTGTCTTGGCCTTCCAAAGTGCTGGGATTATAGGTGTAAGCCACCACACCTGTCCCCATCTTCTTTAAGAGTAGACTACAAGAACACCTAAAGCTTTCATATAGGCAAATATGAAGTAGTGGATTGATTATTTTATTTTATTTTATTTTTAGATGTAGTCTTACTGTCACCTGGGCTGGAATGCAGTGGCTCGATCTCAGCTCGCTGCAACTTCTACTTCCTGGGTTCAAGCAATTCTGCCTCAGCCTCCTGAGTAGCTGGGACTACAGGTGTGCACTACCACTCCTGGCTAATTTTTTATATTTTTAGTGGAGACTGGGTTTCACCATATTGGCCAGGCTGGTCTCGAACTCCTGATCTCAGGATATCTGCCTACCTCAGCCTCTCAAAGTCTTGGGATTACAGAGGTAAGCCACCACACCCAGCCTGAGGCAGTGGATTTAGAGGGAAAAAACCCTCAGCTATATTTATGATTATATTTACAACTATATATTAATTATATTTACAACTCTATGATCTCTGAGGCATCAAAAGTCAGGAATGGGGTCCAAGTGGCCTTGGAGCCTGCTTTCTGAAGACAAGGACCCTATGTACTGCTCTCACATAGGGCTGAGAAAATGCGAAGGATCACTAAGGAAGGAAGAAAATAAAATATTTTCTGGCTGGGCACAGTGGCTCACACCTACAATCCTAGCACTGTGGGAGGCCAAGGCAGGCGGATCACCTGAGATCAGGAGTTTGAGACCAGCCTGGCCAACATGGTGAAACCCTATTTCTATTGGAAATATAAAAATTAGCCAGGTGTGGTGGAGCGCCTATAGTCCCAGCTACTTGGGAGGCTGAGGCAGAATTGCTTGAACCTGGGAGGCGGAGGTTGCAGTGAGCCAAGATTGCGCCACTGTATACCACCCTGGATGACAGAGCAAGACTTCATCTCAAAAATAAATAAATAAAATATTTTCTTCTCTTTATGGTAAATCATGATGTGTCCTACTTTATGGAGTCAGCTCCAAAGACGAACAGAAGGCCAAACAAAAGGGATAGGATGTTTGAGGCTGGAAAGAAGCAAGCTGAGGGAAAATATGATGAGAGGCTGCGAAACAGTTGAGGTGATAAAAATAAAGCTAGGCCGGGTATGGTGGCTCACACCTGTAATCCCAGCACTTTCAGAGGCCGAGGTGGGCGGATCACAAGGTCAAGAGATCGAGCCTATCCTGGCCAACATGGCGAAATCCCGTCTCTACTAAAAATACAGAAATTAGCTGGACGTGGTGGCAGGTGCCTGTAGTCCCAGCTACTCAGGAGGCTAAGGCAGGAGAATCGCTTGAACCTGGGAGGCGGAGGTTGCAGTGAGCTGAGATCGCACCACTGCACTCCAGCCTGGGGACAGAGCGAGACTCTGTCTTAAAAAAAAAAAAGAAAGATCTGGCCCTGAGCCTCACATACAGAACCAGAAACCCAATGTGGTTTGTACCGTAAGAGCAGATTCCTTCCTCAGGGACTTGTCAGGTGCATAGGCACTTGCTAGATAAGCAGAGTGCTGTTAGCAACAGGCAAGTAGACCATTGTCCCCGTGCTGGCGAAAGGCATATCGATCCCCTATAGGAGAGCATCCTGGGAAGCCAAATTACTAGAAATATTTGATGAGCAGTTAATTAGATTAAGCAGTGTTAGTCATATAACTTAAATGTTTAATGTCACCCTCTCTGGATGCTGGAATTAGATTGTTTGGGATTCAAGTCTAGTTTTGGTTTCTTATTAGCTGTGTGGTCTCTGTTGAATTAGTAACAACTCAACTATAAGTTTGTCTTCTATAAAATGGGATGATAGGTCGGGTGTAGTGGCTCATGCCTGTAATCCCAGCACTTTGGGAGGCCAAGGCAGGCGGATCACCTATGGTCAGGAGTTCAAGACCAGCCTAGCCAACATGGTGAAACCCTGTCTCTACAAAAATACAAAAATTAGCCATGTGGGTGCCTGTAATCCCAGCTACTCAGGAGGCTGAGGCGGGAGAACTGCTTGAACCTGGAAGGCAGGGGTTGCAGTGAGCCAAGATCACGCCACTGCACTCTAGCCTGGGCAACAGAGGAGACTCGGTCTCAAAAAAATAAATAAATAAAATGGGATGATAATTGTGCTTGATACAGCCGTAAGGATTAGACAAGAAAATGCAAGTAAAGCTTTTTTATTTTTATTTTTTGGAGACAGGGTCGCATTGTCCACTGTCACCCAGGCTGGAGTGTGGAGTGCAGTGGCGAACTCTGCTCACTGCAAACTTTGCCTCAGGCTTCCGAGTTGCTGGGACTATAGGCGAGTGCCAACACACCTAGCTAAGTTTTTTTGTTTTTTGTAGAGATGGGGGTCTTACTATGTTGCCCAGGGTGGTCTCGAACTCCTGGTGTGAAGCAATCCTTCTACGTCAACCTCCCAAAGTGCTGGGATTACAGGCATGAGCCACTGCACCCGGCCAGAAATCATTATCCTATAATTCTCAGAACAATTGTATTTCCAAGATCTTCCTTGGCTCCTATTATTACCCCTGTAAAGCTTGCAACGATTATGATCATTTACATGTTTTTTAAAAAACTCTTTAATCAAGATAATCAACAAATGAAGGGGAGACGTGTTGATTTTCTAAGATACAATGGGCAGGAATCTTCCTGCCCTATCTGGGGTAAGGCCTAAAGTTACATGTGAACACTCCTGTTTTCTCTATACCTATTGAGAACATGTGTGAGACATGATGCAGCTCACCAAGTAATTGTTGAATACCTGCTGTGTGCAGCTTCCTGTTCTAGGCACTGGAGATTCAAAGATGACTCACGATGTGTTTCCTGCCCTTGGACTCAAAATTTAACTAGTAAAACTGGTGAAAACAAACACATAAAAAATTAATGCAATAATTGTTATAGTGGAAAGAAATGAGCTCACAGCTAAAGGAGTAAATCACTCCAGGAGTATCTCATTTCAGCTGGGTCTAAAGGATTAACAAGGCATTAACAAGTGACACAAGACATGTAAGGTAAAGAGCCATGATCAAAGGCATAAAAGTCTACAAGAGTATTTGGGGGACAGCAAGTCATCTTACACCATTGGATGAGGGTGTAGAGTAGTGATGCTAAACTTTTAAAGACATTTGGAAAGCTTTCATTGTCTACCAACATAAACCACCAAGCATAACCACTTCTAACATTTTAATTTTTTTTTTTTTTTTTTTTTTTTTTTTTACCCAAGATGGAGTCTTGCTCCGTTGCCCAGCCTGGAGTGCAGTGGTGCAATCTTGTCTCACTGCAACCTCTGCCTCCCAGGTTCAAGTGATTCTCCTGCCTGAACCTCTCAAATTTCTGTGATTACAGGCACGCACCACCATGCCCGGCTAATTTTTGTATTTTTGGTAGAGATGGGGTTTCACCATGTTGGCCAAACTGGTCTCAATCTCCTGACCTCACGATCCACCTGCCTTGGCCTCCCAAAGTGCTGATTACCGGCATGAGCCACCAAGCCCAGTCTCTTGTAACATTTTAAAGACTCATCCTTCTGTATCATCTGCCTAGACTGTAGGAGTTTTTTTCCTTATTAATGTCTGCTTTTTTCAGACCCCTGTGAAAGCCTTATTTATTTATTTATTCGTTTATTTTTGAGATGGAGTTTCACTCTTGTTGCCCAGGCTGGAGTGCAATGGCACGATCTTGGCTCACCACAACCTCCACCTCCTGGGTTCAAGCGATTCTCCTGCCTCAGTCTCCCAAGTAGCTGGGATTGCAGGCATGCACCACGATGGCCGGCTAATTTTGTATTTTTAGTAGAAACGGGGCTTCTCCACGTTAGTCAGGCTGGTCTCGAACTCCCGACCTCAGGTGATCTGCCCACCTCAGCCTCCCGAAGAGCTGGTATTACAGGCGTGAGCTGTGCCGGCCTATTTATTTTGAGATGGAGTCTTGCTCTGTCACTCAGGCTGCAGTGCAGTGGCGAGATCTTGGCTCACTACAGCTCCCGCCTCCCAGGTTCAAGCAATTCTTCTGCCTCAGCCTCCCGAGTAGCTGGGACTACAGGTGTGTGCCACCATGTCCAGCTAATGTTTTTGTATTTTTAGTAGAGATGGGGTTTCACTGTGTTAGCCAGGATGGACTCAATCTCCTGACCTTGTGATCTGCCCCCCTCAGCCTCCCAAAGTGCTGGGGTTACCCCAGCCAGCCATATTTCTTTTTTACCTCTCAGCTCAAATGACTGCTCTCTAAAGTATAAAGGACTGTTCCTAGACCTACATCCAATGTTTTAGAAGTTGATTTTGTTTTCTGCACTGTTACTTACTTTTCCAAACATGCATGGATCACCCTTTATAATCCATCTCTATATTTTTCATTTTGCAAAACACCTTCATGTCTGCCTTTTCAAGTGATGCTCACAGCTCTATTTGATGTCCTAAATTCAGAAATGAAGTGACTTGCTCAGGGTTGTCCAGCAACTTGTTGGCAAAATCAGAATGAGTACAGTAGTCCCCCGCCTTGTTCACAGCTTCAGTTTCTGCTATTTTCTGCTATCGGTTACCCATGGTCAACTGCAGTCTGAAAATACTAAATGGAAACTTCCAGAAATAAACAATTCATAAGTTTTGAATTGCACACCATTCTGAGTAGAGTGGTGAAATCTCACAACATCCTGCTGCATACTGCTGGGAATGTGACTCGTTCCATTGTCCAGCGTACCCATGCTGTATACGCTACCCACCTGTTAGCCACTTAGTAGCCATCTCGGTTATCAGATTGATAATGCATATGCATATATAGGGTTCAGGACTATCCTTGATTTCAGACATCCACCAGACAGCTTGGAACATATCCCCCCAAAAAATGGGGGACTGTAGGCTTGGTGTGGTGGCTTATGCCTATAATCCCAGCACTTTGCGAGGCTGAGGTGGGTGCATCACGAGGTCAGGAGTTCGAGACCAGCCTGACCAACATGGTGAAACCCCGTCTCTAGTAAAAATACAAAAAGTAGCTGGGCATGGTGGCGCATGCCTGTCATCCTAGCTACTCAGGAGGCTGAGGCAGGGGAATCACTTGAAACTGGGAGGTGGAAGCTACAGTGAGCCGAGATTACATCACTGCACCCCAGCCTGGACAACAGAGCGAGACTGTCTCAGAAGAAAAAAAACAAAAAAGATGGGATCTCACTCTGTCGCCCAGGCTGAAGTGCAATGGCGTAATCATAGCTCACTGCAGCCTTTAACTCCTGGGCTCAAGCAATCCTCCTGAGCAATCCTCCTAGGACTATAGGCACATGCACCATGTTCGGCTAATTAAAAAAAAAAAAAAATTATTTATAGAGACAGGGTCTCGCTATGTTGCCCAGGCTGGGAAGGGCTTTAATTGTGGAAACTTTAGGCTCTCAGGCAGGCAGCAGAGGTATTTAGGTGATGACTTATTAATCTGTAAGTATGTCCTGAATAACTGCTTAGGACCAAGGTCTATGTTCGAGGTTAGGTAATACCAGAGATAGATAGAGGATGTCCGTAGCCTTTGAGTGCCTTCTATTTCGTTTTATGTTAGTGTGAAGATATCAGACTAAACCTCGAGTATTAGTAGGTAAAAGTCAAGGATGAAAAAGGAAGTGTAGGCTGTGCACGGTGGCTCACGCCTGTAATCCCAGCACTTTGGGAGGCTGAGGTGGGCGGATCATGAGGTCAGGAGATCAAGACCATCCTGGCTAGCATGGTGAAACCCCGTCTCTACTAAAAATGCAAAAACAATTAGCCGAGTGTGGTGGTGGGCGCCTGTGGTCCCAGCTACTCAAGAGGCTGAGGCTGGAGAATGGCGTGAACCCGGGAGGTGGAGCTTGCAGTGAGCTGAGATCGTGCCACTGGACTCCAGCCTGGGCGACAGAGCGAGACTCCATCTCAAAAAAAAAAAAAGAATGGAGTGGTCACTGGACATCACAGTAGTCATATGAAACCGCATGCTAAAGTGAGCATGACTTTCGAACCTCTGCTTCTAGCTTATACGCACTCTGGCCCAGGCTACTCTTGCTGCTGCTTTTTTTTTTTTTTGAAATGGGGTCTCACTCTGTTGCCCAGGCTGTCATGCAGCGGTGCAATCACGGCTCACGCAGCCCTGACCTCCCGGGCTCAAGTTCTCCTGCCTCAGCCTCCTCAGTAGATGATGCTATAGGCGCACACCACTATGCCCAGCTAATTTTTATATTTTTTGTAGAGATGGGGTTTTGCCATGTTGCCCAGGCTGGTCTTGAACTTCTGAGCTCAAGTGATCCACCTGCTTCAGCTTCCCAAAGTGCTGTGATTACAAGCGTGAGCTACCACGCCCAGACTCTTGCTTCTTCTAATGGTAACTGCAGGCTCCTCCCTGCTTCTGGCCTTCTCCCTCTCACAGCTGCCAGAGTGACCTTTCCAAAGCACAAACGTGATCACAAAAGCCCCCTGCATCAAGCCCACGGGTGGCTCCCCAGTACCCTGGGATAAATTCCAAACTCCTCAGCCACACCACAAGGCCCCCCATGACCAAGCCCCTGCTCATCCCCTCAGCCTCATCTGTAACTGCCCCCTCTGGCCTCTGGATTCAGCTTGCTTGCTTCCTCCACCAGTCTGACCTCAGTCCTCCCTCCCTCTGTTGTCCCCTCCTCAGGCTTCTGTTCCATTCCTTAATTGGGATCCTGGTGGTGAAAGTGCATTCTAAAGCACTATGCCCCATGGGGGGACTAGGGAGAGTGTTTTTGAGTTTCCAGGCTTTTTCCACACTGAACATATGGTACTTTCACACTCAAAGTGCTTTTCAGGTTGCTTTTGAGATAAGACAAGGCCATCAGTTGAGGAGGTGTATTTAAGGGAAACCAGAGCTAGAGACAGGTTTTAGAGGTGTTCATCAAAAGATATTTCTGGACCACTTACTGTGTATCTGGCCTTGGGTGCTGGGCATAGCAAAGGCAGATGCAGCCTGAACAAATAGAGAATTTGCTGGCCCCACGCCAGACCTGCTGCATTGGAATCTCCAGGGAAGTTCTCAGGTGAATCTTAGAACTGGGTAAGTTGGAAAGCCCTAACCTGATTTCATTTGTAAGACATATCCAGAATAGGCAAATCTGTAGAGACAGAAAGTAGATTAGTGGTTGCCTGGGGGTAGGGAGAATATGGAAGCGTAGGGATGACAGCTAAGGGGTGCAGGGTTTCTTTTTGGGTTGATGAAAATGTTCTAAAATGGTGGTGATGGCTGTGCAGCTTTGAATATACTAATAGCCATTGAAATGTACACTTTTTTTTTTTTTTTTTTGAGATGGAGTCTTGCTCTGTCATCTAGGTTGGAGTGCAGTAGCATGATCTAACTCACTGCAACCTCCGCCTCCCAGGTTCAAGAGATTCTTCTGCCTCAGCTTCCCAAGTAGCTGGGATTAGAAGCATCTGCTACCATGCCCAGCTAATTTTTGTATTTTTTAAGTAGAGACAACATGGGGTTTCACCATGTTGGCCAGGCTGGTCTGGAACTCCTGACCTCAGGTGATCCACCTGCCTTGGCCTCCAAAAGTGATGGGATTACAGACATGAGCCACTGCACCTGGCCAAATTGTACACTTTAAATGGTTGAATTGCATGGTTGTGCACTAAATCTCAAAAAGAGCTGTTAAAAAAAAAAAAAAAGGCTGGGTGTGATGGCTCATACCTGTGATCCCAGCACTTTAGAAGGCCAAGGTGGAAGGATCACTTGAAGCCAGCCTGGGCAACATAGCGAGACCCCCTCTTTAGCAGGGCATAGTGGCGTGTGCCTATAGTCCCAGCTACTTGGTAGGCTGAGGCAGAAGGATCCCTTGAGCCCATGAGTTCAAAGTTACGGTGAGCTATGATCATACCACTGCACTCCAGCAAGGACAACAGAGCAAGACCCCATCTCAAAAACAAAACAAAACACTTGGACCAAGTTCCAGAGGGAAGGCACCCACCTCAGACCTGGGTGGTTACCCAGTAAAATTGTCAGCGTATATTACGAATGTATGTTCCAGAGGGTACAAACTAAATAAGAATTGCAGGCCAGGTGCAGTGGCTCACGCCTGTAATCCCAACACTTTGGGAGGCTGAGGTGGTTGGATCACCTGAGGTAAGGAGTTCGAGACTAGCCTGACCAATATGGAGAAACCCCATCTCTACTAAAAATACAAAATTAGCCAGGTATGATGGCATATGCCTGTAATCCCAGCTACTCGGGAGGCTGAGGCAGGACAATCACTTGAACTCAGGAGGCGGAGGTTGCGGTGAGCCGAGATCGTGCCATTGCACTCCAGCCTGGACAACAAGAGTGAAACTCCATCTCAAAAAAATAAAAAATAAAAAAAGTAAGCAATTGCAATGAAGTGTGATTAGTCTTACAGAAGGGAAAATGCAGGCTCCTGTGACAAGAGTAGGTGGGCATGCAGCTTCCTAAAGAAATACATGGGCCAGGTGCTGTGACTCACACCTGTAATCCCAGCACTTTGGGAGGCTGAGGCGGGTGGGTCACTTGGGGTTAGGAGTTAGAGACCAGCCTGGCCAACAAGGTGAAATGTCGTCTCTACTAAAAATACAAAAATTAGCTGGGCGTGGTGGCAGGCATCTGTAATCCCAGCAACTCCAGAGGCTGAGGCACAAGAATCGCTTGAACCCTGGAGGCAGAAATTACAGTGAGCCGAGATCACACAACGGCACTCAGCCTGGGCAACAGCACAAGACTCGATATAAAAAATATATATATTTAGGGCATTTAATTGGGAGGATTCTGATGGCTAGGATGTGGGTACAGAGGAAAGAGGAAGGGTGAGGCTCTGTTGTATGGCTTGGATACCTGGGTAATTGGTAACCCCTAGAGCTGTTGGAGGAGAAACAAGTTTTGAGAAGATATTGAGTCTGATTTTGAGCATGCTGAGTTTGAAATGCCCCAGATGTTCAAAAGGAAGTGTCCCGTGAGCAGTCGGATGTGGGGGTCTGGAAGCAAGGTAAGAACCACGTGAATGATTGGCATGCAGCCTCAGCATGTGGATGGAAGTCAGTGGAATGGGGAGGTCATCTAGGGGTGTGTTTTGAGAGAGGAGAAAAGGGCCTAGAATGGAACCCTGTGAGGTGATGTTTAAGACTATGCCTGAGGAGGAGGAGAAGGTTGTAAGGAGATTAAGAGGAGACAGCTAGAAATCTAGGTGTTGCATATAGCAATTCAGCTGCTCTCAGTCAGCATTCACTGAGTGTCCATATGCCCTGTGTGTATCTGGAGACAAGTGAGACAAGTGAGACTTGACCCTTGACATTAAACTCAGAGTAGTGGCCATCACCCAACTGCCATCAACCTTCTGAAACAAGAGACCCCTTTCTCGTAGGCCAATGTCAGTCTTATTTTCTAAATGATAGATTGTGCTTCATTAGCAGTTTATATGAGGCTTGGGAGTCCTTCCCAAGCTCACCCTCCTGTATTACCCAGGCCCAGAAAAGCCAGGCCTTGCAGCCAAGCCAAGAGCCTTCTGTCCATGGGAGATGGATGGCCTGAAGGGGACACTCCAGGAGTGTTTGGGGGTGGGGAGGGGGGTATGGAGGAAAAGGAGGGTCATATGTCTGGGGTTCAGCAAATTGTACCCACATACCAGGCACAGAAACATACAAGGAAGGCACCCCCGCTCTGTGGGCGAGACAAAGCAGCAGTCCTCTTCCCACGTGCTAACCCATCTGCTTCTTTGCCTTCACAAATGTGCCGTTTTTCTTTCTTTTTTGGTCCCCTGCAGCTTGGAATACATGAGGAAGAAGAGAGAGAGACAGGAGGAAAGGTAAGGTTGGGAGAGGGCAAGAGGAAAGAGGGGAGTAGAGTGTACACTCCATCGATTGCCAACACAATAAACTGTATCATGGACTACTTCAGCCTGGCCCCTGTTTTGTAGTGTGCGTGGACCACTTTCCTCTGGGCAGTCTCAGAGATGATGGCCAAGACACGACTGTGGCCTCAATGGACTTAACTGATAGGGCACTTCTCAGTGTGTCACAGGCCTTGGAGGCCCACTTCCATCTGTCCCCTCAGAGGCTGGGCAGAGGCTTTCCCTGCCCTGATACCTTTGACTCGTGATGGTATCATCAACCGCCCATCACCTGGGGCAGGGGGCTCCCAACTGTCCTCAGTCCCAGACAGCAGGAACATGTGCCTCCCTGACCCACATGACAGCAGGGCGGGGGGGAGAGTGCAATGGGCAGGTTTGCCCTGTGGGAGTCCCCTGTGAGGCAGAGGGCGTCAGGAGAGATATAGAGGTGGGAGGACAAGGGTTCTCCCTGCCCCTCTACCATCTGAGGAACCTGGCCATGGGCCTGGGTATAGGAGGCCATCCAGCCTGCCTTCAAGCCACTGATGGAGAGAGGCCGAGTGGCTGTTTTGGGGTTGATCCATGCTGCTCTGAGTCAGATAGGCATCATGGGCTTCACCTGGCTGTGCTCACAGTGCCCTCATTCCAGCTCCTGTCCCCTTCCGATCCTCACACCCACCCCTGGCTAGAGCTGAATATTAGGCTCTGGCCTCAGGACTTGCAGAGCACAGAGAGTCAGGGGTCTGTCCCTTCCCAGCATTGGAGAGCAGGGATTCTCAGTGACAACCCCAGTGGACCCCTTGGCTGGGATGATGACATTTTTCCATCCTCCATTTCTTGCCCAAGCCCTGCCCTCTCCTGTGTACTGAGCTGTGAGCTTGTGCTGGCTCAGTCACCCCAATCTGCACTTTCCCAGGACCTGGTCAACCACTGTTCACTTCCTCTTTCCCCCCATGACAGGCTATGCTTTTGATGCAGGTGGACAGCCCTGCTGTACCACAAGAGGGCCTCTGTGGGGTCCTCAGGACTGAGGGCTGCTAGGGGCAGTTCTGGGATTGCCAACCTCCTGCATGGACCTCTGGGGCAGGCCCCAGCTGTGGCCAGCCTTGGGTGCTGGCTGGTCTCCATCATTTGTTTGCCTCCTCTGCCCCATGCTGCTCCAGCTGACCACCCCAAATACTGAGCTGCACCATCCCGTGCCATCCTTCATTACCCAGGGAGCAAAGAGCTGCGCCAGTGTGCAGAGGGCTGCCTGCCTGCCCCTGCCCACCCTCGCCCTAGCATCTGGAATGAGCCACCTGCATCCACACAGGTGTTTCCTGTGCTCCTTCCTGTTGCCGTTTTTTCTGCTCAGCTTGGCTTCCCCAGCAGGTGGTTAAGGCCCCAACCAAACCTCTTCATATCTAGCTCTAAAACACTTGGGGGCAGGGCTCCCCGGGGATCTGGGTCACCCTCCAGGGGACTGTTGGCACTTCATGGCTCTTCCTGAGGGGCAGGCTCCCCAACGTGACATGTCCTGCACAGGCCAAGCTGCTGCCACAAGCACTGGGACATCAGAGTGGCCTCAATGAGTTGGGGAGGTGCTGCCTGTGCATCATCTCCTTGCCCCTGGATACTGGAAGTGCTGAGGGAGAGGGGAAGGGTGGAGAACCTGTTTCTCTAGCCACAGGTGTGGGCCTCCCTCAGCCCCTCCTTAGAACAGTCCTGCCATCCTGAAGTCCCACCCCACCCTCCAGTTCCTCACACAGGACTCAGCCTTCTGGGGTTAACACATTTACTGGCCAGGCAGCTCTGGGGTGAGGTGAGGCAGGGCAAAGGCAAGCCCTCCCCTGGGATCTCTGCTTCCTGAAGCAGCAGAGGTTGGCTGGCTGTTGGGGATCACAGAGTTCAGGCAGGTTTGTTATTACAGAGGGGGAGACAGCTGGGGAGGGAAGGGACTTGCTGTCTTGGGTCACAGGGTAGCCATCCAGCTCTTCTGCCTCCCAGGTCCCAGCTCTTCCCCTCTGCAAGGAGCTCCTCTCCCCTGCCACCCAGCCTCAAGGAGCTCCTTCAGCCCCCTCTGCAGAAAGCTGCCCAAGCTGCAGAAGACCCAAACCTGGCATCTGCTGATGCAGATCTGCTGCCCCCTGGTGGGCAGAAGCTCCAGCCACCCCGTGCCTCCTTTCCCTTCCTGTTTTTCCTTTCCCTTCCCCTTTGCTCCCAGGCCACAGCCTGGGATTGGCACCCTTTGGTGTTTTCTGGGCCAACTCCAGTTTAGTTCCACCTTGGGCCATAGTTCCCAGGCCCAGGGTAGGCCCCACCTGTCGGCTGAACCACCCTTTTCCCCTGCTCTCTTCTCCAAGCCCAGTTCCAGTCTCTGGGCTTTCTTCCACCTGGATTTCCAGGGCAAGTACACATGACACTGTCACAGCTGCAGTGTGGACACACCAGTGTCAGGCAGGGCCGCAGCCAGAGGGTGTTGGAGCAGAGGATCAGGAGTGTACCAGGCCATGTAGGAAAGGCATTTTGCTTTTTTATTTTCTGTAAAACTCTGTAAATAAAATACAAAATCAAGGGATGTGGCTGGGCAGAGGCAGGGTGGCCAAGCCCTGGACACTGATTTGTGGCAAGGGATGTGCTGAGCCTAGGCTGGGAGGCACTTGACTGCAGGCACTGACTCTTCAACCCCAGGGGCAACAGAAGAATATATTAGATTTGCATTGCTAGGAATCTGTGGGGGAGGGGTATCTGGAGCCAGCCCTTACCCTCCCTGCCAGTGCCTGGTGAGCCCTGAAAGTACGGGGAAGGGGCGCCAGGAACCCGTGGGTGAATAGTTTAGAATGCTGTGCTCGCCATGCTGCCAGGACTAAAGATGCGGGGCAGGGCGTCCAGGGACTCCTCTAGCCGTCGATGGGCAGACTGTCCCTCTTCTCCTGTAATGAGTGAGGATGGCGTCAGGGGTGGCCCTAGCCCCATCCCACTCTCCCACCCCTGGCACCATCTCTCCTACCCCCATCAGCCAAGATGTTCCAGAACTCCACCCATCTCTCCTACCCCCCAGCCTCACCACACTGCTGTAGGCTCTGCCGGGCAGCTTCCCTCACAGCTTCTGTGTCAGTTTGGCAGAGGTACACCAGGGGCTCAATGCCCTCGGGAGCCTGTCAGGGGAGGGAGCATTGAGGTGGGCCCAGGGGAGCAGATGGGAGGGGCTCAGGGGTGGGGGTGCCGGAAGGGGACAGAAGGGTGGGAGGGTTGGCAGGGGTCACCTTGATGCAGCCTAGGGCCAGGCAGCCAGCCACTCGAGTCTGCACGTCCTCATCCTCCAGCTGGTCCAGAAAGCACAGGAGGGCCTGTGGAAGGGTGGGAGGACAGACTTAGCCAGATGCTGGGAGCCCAGGACTCCAGCCCTCGCCCTCAAGGGAGCCCTGTCCGACTCACCCTCTCCCGGAAGGCAGGGCCCAGTGACAGGCTCCGGAGCTGGGTGCTGACAGCAGCCATCACCTTGTTGTTGCCATGGACGAGCAGGGAGCTGAGGGCCCGCAGCCCATCCCTTCGCAGACGCCCCTCG
Organism: Macaca thibetana thibetana; assembly: GCF_024542745.1. Taxonomy (NCBI): domain Eukaryota; kingdom Metazoa; phylum Chordata; class Mammalia; order Primates; family Cercopithecidae; genus Macaca; species Macaca thibetana. The sequence goes on along the minus strand of NC_065597.1, from coordinate 10,701,741 downwards.
GGCGCCAATCTCAGGGCCTTCAGCACGACAGCCTGGTCATCTGAGTTCAGATTCCGCACCAGTAGCACTGAAAAAAGGGGATATGGTGGGTGGATGGGCAAAGTGGCAGGGTGAGGAGCTCCCGAGGGTGGACTCATGTCCTCAGATCCAAAGAGTCAGGCCACTTTGTGATCAGGGCCACCGCCTCACCCTCCTCGGCAGTCTCGGTCACGTAGGCCTCCATGGTGGGGCTGTCCAAGGTTTCCACAAAACTCCAGAACTGGAAGACCGTGAGCTGCTCTCCAGGCCCTGGCTGGGGCCTTCTGGGCAGCTTCTGCCCCAGGGCATCCTCCAGGAACTTCACACAAACTGCAGAAGGCAATAGCATGGGCCTCAGAGTTTGGGTGAACACAGGTTTTTAGAGGGGAGAGATGCTCCTATCCCAGGCTCAGGTCTAGGGGCCCTCTGTTCAAACCCCACCCATCTGGGTCCTTCTGCTTTAAGGCCCAAGTCTTTGCTGGTCTCCTCGGTGCCCAGTTCTGCGTGGACTGACCTGGCTTCCCCGAGCTTCCTGTCACTGGGAATCTGAGCAAGGGTGGAAGGAGGAAGCAGCCCACTCACCAGCCTCAGCCAAGCCTGGCTGGCGCAGGGAGAGGCGAGCACCATACTGGTTGCAGAAGGTGAGAAGCACCCGCTCCACTGGGCAGAGGAAGCAGCTGAGTCTCTCTGTGCACTGGTCCCAGAAGGTCAAGAAGCCAGGCCGAGAGGCCGAGAACTGCACCACTGTGAGGGCGTGAGGGAAACTGTCAGCAATAGAGCAGGCGGGTGAGTAGAGAGCATGCAGATGGTGGTAGGCTGAGGTAGGAGCTTCAAGGCAGATGGCAGAGCCCCAACCCACTGGGCCTTTACCTTCTTGGGCAGAGCTGGCCGGGATCTCCCACCGCCTGCTGAACTCGCATACTGCCTCCAGCACTCGGGCTTCCCGCAGCAGCCGCTCCAGGGCCCATGCCTCCTGGCATCGCAGAGGCCCAAATGTGCCCAGTTTCTGGAGAATATGGATGGCCAAGTAGCTCAGGCATCAGGGTAGGGCTTGGGAGGATCGTGCTCAGGGACAAGTCCCTCCCCACTGGGGGAGGTTGGGGCTACAGAGTTGGAAGATACTCCACTCAGCAAGGGCCCTGGGGCACTGGGTGTGGCACTCAGAGGAGGTTTAGAGGACCAGGATTGAAGGACAGGACTCCCTGGGGTTAGGGGTTACAAGGGAAGGGTGGGGGAACACCATCAGCCTCACCAGCAGGAGGCAACTGCAGTGGTACAGGTGCCGGACCAAGGCAGCATCCAGAGCTGGACACCCCGTGCTGAGGGGGCGGGCACTGGGTGAGTCTATGCTGTCCTCAGCCCCAGCCTCTGGGCTGCTTGGAGGCCTGAGGGAAAAATGGGGTCAACCACCCCAGAGGCACACATCACCACCTGGTCACCAGCGTTTATTTTTATTAAGCTTCCCCCATCCCAGAAAGGAAGATGATGATGCACTGACAGCAGACAGTGGGGTAAGTTCGTGGAGGATTTCTAGAAGGAGGAAGGGGCTGGGATCAGCTGGTGGTAGAAGGGATTTCTGGAGTCAGTCTGCTCCATGCTACCTCCAGCTGGGACCACTGGGGATGGCATGGGTAGGAGTAGGCTGCAGGCAGGATGGTTTATGACAAATGGACTGCAAAGGGTGCAGGGCATGGTGCTGTAGCCTGGGCAACAGCAGAGGGAGGAGGGACCTGGCACAACTCTCAACTGGGAACCAGCAAAGGCCACTCCGGGACTGGCAGTTGAGGGGCGAGGGCCTCTGGGAGAGTTGGGGTCAAGAAGGAGTGGGGCAGTGCTGGGGTCCCAGGGTGAACTGCGAGGCATTGAGAGAGCTTCTTCAAAGGGCAGGTCCAAGGTGAGGCCAAGGGGAAGAGGAGGGGCTGGAGGCACCCAAGCTGATGGGGCCTGGAAGAGGAGGCAGACATTGCAGAGACGAGGAGGGCGGTCAGAAGCACTGGGGGGATACGTAGGGTTGGAGACATGCGCATGAAGGACATGGGAGGGGTGGACACAGGTGTACCTGCCAGCAACTCAGTCCTCATGTGCTCCACCTGACCCTGCCTCACCTGTCCTCCCCTTTGACTTTCTCCCAATTCACCTGTTCCACCTTCCCCTGGTCCTACCTCACCTTTTCCCTCTCACTGAGCCTCACACCCATCTTGCCTAGCCCCCTCACCTGTCCCCAGGAACATCATTGTCTTCATCTTCGTCTTCATTGAGGAAGCTGAAGCTCTCCAAGGCATGCTCCACGGTGATGCTGAGACTGGAGGCCCGGCTGCGAGTCAGACCTTGTCTCTGCTGAGGTTGTGAAGGGCGTCAGAGCAGCTGCCGCCCCCTGGCTGCCCTCCCTGGTTGCCCTAGCCCAGCCCAGCCCTCCTCACCATGAGCAGACTCTCTAGTCGGGTCACCTCCTGCTCCAGGCCCTGCAGCTCAGGAAACTGGCCACGGTAGTCATCCAGGGCAGCCATTAGGGCCCCCAGTGCCTCCTCCAGGATCTTGTCCCCAGACCCTCCGGCTGCCCCTGGGACTGGGGTCTGGACAGCCATGGCCAGGCTAAGGTCTGAATGCTGGGGTGCAGGGGTTGGGGGTGAGGGAGTGGGGCTGAGACTCTGAACCATAGACTCTGGGGGATCTGGGGCAGGGCTTGTGAGGGGTTTCCTACTGGAATGGGCAGGACTTGGGTGGGAGGTGCTGGGGGCTATAGGGTCTGCCTGAGTGCAGGAATTGGAGGCTGGGGGACTACAGGGAAGGGAGTCGGTGGCTGGGAGGGTGGGGTCTGAGTGTTTGGAGGGGCTGGAGAGGGTAGCAAGTTCTGGAGAAGTAGAAGGACTTACATTTATAAGGGTGGGGCTTGTGGCAGTCTGGACTAGGCCCATAGCACTGGGGTTAGGACTTGTAGTGGTGGGAGGTGACATCCTGGTTTTATGGGTGGGACTTGTGGGGGTATGGGTGGGACTTATAGTGGTAGGAGTTGACGTCCTGGTTTTATGGGTGGGACTTGTGGGGGTATGGGTGGGGCTTGGCATGGTATGGGTGTGGCTTGTGGTAGTCTGGACTGGGCCTATGATATTGACGGTAGGGCCTGTAGTAGTAAGGGTAGAGATTATGGGCTTGTGGGTAGAGCCTGTAGTAGTGTGAGTGAGGGGGCTTTGAATGGCACTACAGGTGGAGCCTGTAGTGGTGTGAGTGGGGCCTGGCAGTTCTGAAGGGCCAGAATCTGTGGCCTTATGAACTGAGTCTAGGTGTGCAGATGGGGCAGGGTCTGTAGATGTGGGGACAGAGCCTGTTGTACCGAGGGTGGAGCTTGTGGCAGAGTGGCCAGGGTCCAGGGTCGGAGGAACAGGGCTGGGGTGCTCTCCATGGGTGGGAGCTGGGTGTGTAGGTGGGCTAGGTCCCCAGGCTAGGCTTTCTGGGCCAATGGCCTCCACTGAAGCCTCAGCCAAGGCAGCGTCTACACTAGCCTCACTGATGTGGCTAAGAGTCCGACTGTAGGGTGCATGCCCATTTGCCAGGACTGGGGCCACGGCCCCCTCCTCATCCAGGGGACCAGAGCTGGGGGTCTCAGGCCTACGGAAGGCAACTTGGATGGGAAGGAGTTCAGGCTGCTGCACCAGGGGCCTAGGGGCTGATGAGTGGCGGGCAGTGCCTGAGAGCTGTGGGCTGGATGAGTCGTCTGAAGATTCGGATGACAGGGACCATGCTGTCCCATTCTCCAGCTCCTCCTGCCGTCGCAGCATGTTCTGAGAAAGAGGAAAGGGCGTGTCAGAACCACCCCCAGGGAGCCTCTGGGGGATGGCAAGGCCTGGACCTGGGCTATGACTCACATAGAAGGCCTGTTCCCGAAGTGAGGGTGTGTCCGGTGGGCTCTGGCTATAGGTGGAGAAGCGCTTGGTGACTGTGGAGGCCTTGTTGACAGAAGAAGCGGCTGAGGGCTGGTCATCCTTGTCGAAGGGGCTGGGAAGGGAAGAGGCTGTTGGCAGGTGCCACAGCCCTCCTGGCCCTCCCCCAAACCCCTCAGCCCCACCAACCTCCATGTGACTTCCAGGCTGAGCTTGATGGTGCCAAGGTCATTGATATCCACAGCCACAACCTGGGGCAGGGCGGCAAACAGGTCCTTGGTCTCACAGGAGACACTGCCCACAACCACATGGTTGGCCAGGCCCTTCAGTTCTGTCACCTGTAGCCAAGAGTGTATGGGGGGGTCACAAGGGTGCAGGGGCTATGAGATCATGGGCAATCTGAGGTCTGAATTTGCATAGAACTTATAAAATGGTCATGGGAGGCTGAGGCGGGAGGATCACTTAAGGCCAGGAGTTCAAAACCAGCCTGGGCAACATAGCAAGACTGTCTCAAAAAAAAAAAAAAAAAATTCAGCCAGGCATGGTGGTGCACCTGTAGTCCCAGCTACTTGGGAGGCTGAAGTGGGAAGATGGGTTGAGCCCAGGAGTTTGAGGCTGCAGTGAGGTATGATTGCACTGCTGCACTCCAGCCTGGGTGACAGAGTGAGACCTGCCATCTCCTAGATAGATAGATAGATAGATAGATAGATAGATAGATAGATAGATAGATAGATGCTCATGGAGCCATTGATGCTTGAAGCAGCCTGGGAGCATGGGAATCACAGAGGTCTGCATGGTAGGGTCACTGAGGTCATGGAGGTCACAGCCTCATGGGAGCTTAGGAGGCCAAATATTCACAGGGTCAGAAGATCATGAGGAGGTCACAGGGTCAGGAGGCCGTGATGTCCTAAGAGTCACAAAGATTGTTCCTCTCAGGGCCACAGAGATCATGAAGGTCATGGGATATCTTCCCAGGGCTACGGAGCCATGAGGGGATTACAGGAGTAAGGGACTCAGGGTAATGGGGGTCACAAGGGGTTCACAGGACCATGGTGGCCTGTTGTCCTGGGCAGAGACATCACCTTGATAGACAGAAATTCCGTGAGCAGTGGGAGAAAGATGGTTTCTTCACTGTCCCACACCTGCTTTCCACTACCCTCAATTCGGCCCCGTAGTTTCCAGCGCTGACGCCCATATTTCATGCAGATCTGGGGGAACAGGCGGGATGAGGCAGCCTAGGTGTTGGGACCCTACCAACCCAGCCTTTCCCTGTACATTCTCATACCTCATATTGATCGCCTACACACAGCCTGGCAAAGCCAGCCAGCCCTGGGAGTTGGTGGAGAAGGGGAGAAGTTGGTGAGCCATATTGGGGGTCTTCAGCATACTTCCTCCGGCCCCCCGCCTGCCCCCACAACTCAGTACCTTTCATTCGGAGATGAAACTCGCCCAGCTGTGCCTCCAGCTCGCTCTCCAGCAGACACATGCTCTGGGAGGGAGGGGCAGGGACAGGAGGGGGTCAAGAGCCAGCCACTAGCCCTGCCACACCCTGTGCCTCTGCTTTGTGGGCACCCATCCCTCACCTCCGTGTACTCGCGATGCCCCCGAGTGGCCTCTGCTAGGCTGTCCCGGGCCTCTCGGCTCCCCGGGGACCCAGTGGTGTAGGCACGGACCATGTTGTAGGCACCATCCCGGAGACGCCGCTGGACACAGTATGCCTCATACAGCTCGTCGATCTGGGAAGGTAAGTGGCGTGACAGTAGGGGGACTGAGACTCACCTCTGGGTTTACTCACCTTTGGGGTTGCTCACCCTGGGCCTGGCACTGCCCCTCTTCTCCCTATGATATCCAACCCCCCACCCACCCTGCACACATGCTGCACTCGTACCTTGCTGGCATGGAACTCCAGTCGTCGCAGGAAGCGTTCAATGGACTTGACTTGCTGGAGAAGAGGTGGGTCAGGAGGGGCCTGAGGCCCAGGGCCCTTACCCTCCCTGTGAGCCAACCCCTTCCAGTACCATTCCAAGCATACTCACCTTGTCCAGATCATACAGGAAGCCCTGCAGGGAGTGGGGAGAAGGGGCAAATATTTAGGAGGGATGAGGAGGACTCCAGCAGAGGCACTCAGACTCATCACAGCTCCCCTCTCTCACACCACAGTCCACAAGCACTCCCATCACAGTAGCAACTGATGCCCCTTCATGCTGGCCTAGCCCTTGGTGGATGCTGGTAGCACAGATCTGGTCCCTTCAACCCCCTCCAGGACCTCTCCCCACACCTCTTCCCTGGGATTCCTTTTCCTGCAGGCCCCTGGAGAGAGCTCTGTGCTTCCTTGGACAAGGTTCCCTCTGCAGGGGAACTCCCATCAAGACCCAGCAGAAGTGTTCCCTCCTCCGGGAAGCCCGTCTTCCCAAGAAGCACCATGCAGCAGTACCACTGCTCAATACCAATGGCAGCAGAATCTCCTGCTGTCCATGTCTGTAGGGGTCCCACCTACCCCACTGGAAGCTCCTGGAGCAGGTACTGAGCCCCAAGCAGAAAGTATGCACAGCAAGTTTGGGGATAGAAAAGCCCTCAGCCTTTCTTGATATCCCCTTTTCTACTCACACCTGAACCAGATCACTTCAGAAAATAACCCAGATATCACCCAGGGCTGGCATTGCCCAGCCCTCCACACCAAAGAGGCAAAGGGCATCCCTACCTCCCGCCACTCACCAAGCGGGAATTCCTCTTGGACTCCCTTATCTGGCCCTGGAGTTTCTCCTGCTCCTGCTGGTGCACTTCCAAATAGGCCCTGAGGAAAGGGGCGACCACAAGAATGAACTCGGTTCTCCAGCCTCATGCTGCCCAGGGTGCAGACAGCAGGGAGAGGGCATGGGGCTGGAGAAGGTTCCCGCTAGCAGGAGGCGGACTTGGGGAGGGATCCCGGGACAGGGCTGGGAAGAGAGGAGCTGCTCACGTCAGGCCCCGCTTCAGCGCCGCATACACCAGGTCCAGCCGCTCGGGTTGCGGCACCTTGGCGGCTGGATGAGCCACGGAAAACATCCTGGACACTCGGGAGAGCGCGGGGGGCTTCCGTGGGGGCCCTGGCGGGCTGAAGACCGGGAAGCTCCTGAAGGAGAGGCTGTCCTCAGAGGAGAGCAGAAGTCCCCCCAGACCCTCACTACGCACCCCCAGATCCTCACTAGCGCCCAGTCCCAGCCCCATCTGACGCCCTTTGACCCCACCAACCCTGCGAGGCCGCGTACCTGGGCCCCCGCTCGTGGCTGCCGAGGACGCCTGCAAAGGACTGGCTCCTACTGACCCGGGCGCTGAGCAGGCGGCGCTGCGGCCGCACCGACAGGGACATCATAGAGTGAGTCCGCGCGGGGCTCCCTGCGGGGGATGGGGGGGGATGTCCAGTACCAGTCGGATCCCCGAAGCCCTCTCCCCACAGCTGGAATCCAGGGCTGGCGCAGGTCTTTCCTGTCGCTAGGCACAGCTTTCCCAGCGGGCTCCGGCCGGGTCCTCCTAGTCCCGCCGACCCGGGCGCTAATGACAGGCCAGCCGCAGGCGACTCGGTCTCGGACTCAGCGTGGCCTCGGCTCGGGCCCCACTTCCTGCCGAGGTGCGGGCTCCGCCCGCCGCGGGGCAGGAAGGGGGGTCGCGCGGGGACCCTCCTCTGGCTGGGAAGGGGCAGGAAAGAGGCGGCTCGCGGGAAGAATGTGCGGAAGCGCCTGTTTACCCGGGGGCGGGGCGGCCTCCCCAGCCCTGCCCCCGACGCCCCCCCCAGGGCACCCGGAGCTCGGGCGCCCCCACCCCGGGAGGCCGAGGAGGTCACGGGGCGGGGCAGGGCGCACGCTCGGAGCTCTGCGGAGCTGCCCGACAGGCCCAGCCGGTGCGGGTTTGTTGCCTGCCCCCTGCCCGCCAGCGTGACCTGCTCCCCCCAGCCCCCACCGGCCCCGGCGTCCCGGCGCCCTCCCGGCCGGGGGATTCCCAGAGCTGGGCGCGATGCCGAGAAGGGCCCCGCCCCCTCCTCTTTCATGCGGCTCCCACCTGGAAACTGAGTCACGGACGTGCGCCTCCACCCCGGCCTCGGCGGGGAGAGCTCCTCGGCAGACCCCCACCCCGCTTCGGCGAAACACGCACTCCTGGGCCCCGAACCCGGCCTGTGCCCCCTGGGGCCAGTCCCTGAGCTTTCGAAGCCCCGAGCCGGGTCCTACCTCTCTTCTTGGTGTTCATGGTGGGTCCGGGACGGCCCCCGACCCGCGCTCGCCCACCGCGGACCCTGCAGCCCTGGCCACTTGGAGCCGCCCGGCTGGGCTCGCGGCTCGCTCCCAGCGGCTCTGGCTCGGCTTCGGCTCCTCCCGGCGCCGCCCCCCGCCCAGTTCCTGCCGCCTGACTCAGCCCGCCTGGATGGGGCGGAACCGGTGACTGGGGTTCCCCTCGGGGAGGGGACCGACGGGGGAGTGGGGGGTCTTCTCGGCTGGGGTCAGTAATGTGCGTAAAGGGATTTGAGCATGGGGATGAATATGGAGGGATAGAATGAAGGCGCTAAGTGGAGGAAGTATCGGACATTAGAGTAGGGGCCTTAAAGAGTCGCTGTTGAGGCCGGGCGCAGTGGCTCACGCCTGTAATCCCAGCACTTTGGGAGGCTGAGGCGGGCGGATCACGAGGTCAGGAGTTCGAGACCAGCCTGGCCAACATGACAAAACCCCCATCTCTACTAAAAATACAAAAATTAGCCAGGCATGAAGGCGCACACCTGTAATATCAGCTACTCAGGAGGCTGAGGCAGGAGAATCGCTTGAACCCGGGAGGTGGCGCCACTGCACTCCAGCCTGGGCGACAGAGCAATACTCCATTCCCCACCAAAAAAAGAGTTGCTGTGCTAAGGCTGAACACACAGAGGGCTGACAGCTGGGGTTCTAAGTGTGCGAAGATGGATAGTAGGGGGCTGAAGAGTGGAAGGATGGGCCAAGGGGCTGATTGGAGGGGCTGTGCCAATGGAGGGAGGAGAGTTAGGACACTGATCACCAGGGGACTGGGAGGCTGAGAAGAGAGGCTGAAAGTGTGGGACTAGATCCACCCCATAGTGTGTGCTGCTGCGCCAAGAGGGATGCAGAGAAGGAACTGGATGCAGAGTCCCACAGCCCTATGCACCACCCCACCCCTACTCCCACAGAGTGAGTGCTCAGTCTGAGCACTCCCCTCCTCCCAGGACCCAGGGGAAAGGATCAGGTCCGGCTGCCAGCCAGGGCCTCCTCCCTAGTCAAGCTGCATCCTAGGCTAATGTCCCATTCTTACTGCCCCCAGCTCACATGGGCCTCTCAGCTTCTGCGTTCCCATCCTGATCTCCATCCCCAGTGTCTCTTTGTTTTCTTTTTTGGAGACAGAGTCTCGTGCTATCACCCAGACTGTAGTGCAGTGGCACGATCTCGGCTCACTGCAACCTCCGCCTCTCAGATTTAAACGATTCTCCTGCCTCAGGCTCCCAAGTAGCTGGTATTACAAGCACCCACCACTATGCCCGGCTAATGTTTGTATTTTTAGTAGAGACTGGGTTTCACCATGTTGGCCAGTCTGGTCTCGAACTCCTGACCTCAAGTGATCAGCCTGCCTCATTCTCCCAAAGTGCTGGGATTACAGGCATGAGCCACCACGCCCAGCCTATCTCTTCTTTGAATATCCCATGTCCACCTCTAGCCTGGATAGATGCCACCATGCCCATCCCTCCCCTGACCTTGGAGGGGCTGGATGCTCCCCCATCCCATAAACACTCTTCCTCCTTGAGGCTCAATTCTCCCATACTGTGCTTACTTTCTCCCCAAGAGTCTGGGTTGGGCCCAGGGGTCTGCATTTCCACAAGTTCCCCCTCCCCCCGACAGATTCAGGTGCAAGAGGTCCAGGGACCTCAGTTTGAGACATGTTATTCTCCCCTCCTCCTTGAAGCCGAAGCCTGGGTACCCTGCACCCTACACTGGTGACCTGTGCATTTCCATGGATTGCCTGCTTAAAACTGGCCTCTCTGCTCCCTTCAGCCATCCCCAGCCTTATCACCTGCCTTTGGAATGCCCCTATGCTAAACCACAACCACACTGATACAACCCTCAGGCTTTCCATCACCCCCACCTCAGCTGCTTTTTACCTGAGACCTCTGGCCCCTCGAGCTCTCGCTCATTTATTCACCTGTTCACTGAATGGCAACCCTGTGCCAAGCATGTGCCAGTCACTGGAGATACAGCCCAGAATTTCACAGACACCACCCTGTGCAGAGCTCACACAGTCCACCTCTGCTTTCTTTTTTTCTGCCAGCTCCCTCCTACCTTCTCTTCCCTACCTTCGCTGCATAGCCTCCTCCCCAGCCTGGATTCACAGCCACCATCCCATCACTCGCCTGCTGCAAGTATCCTCAGCACTGCCTGCCTTTCTCCCAGCTGGTAGAAACCAGCCCTGGGGAACCCAACTCCTGGTCTTCTCTACACCTGCACACAGGTTGGCAGGAGTTGCCAGAGGTCTTGGCACAGCAGCCTGGCTGGAATCACAGAGCAATCCTCAACCTTGGCCAGGCCCTCACCACCCACCTGGCAAATCCTCAAGTGTGACTCTAGTCTTCTTTCTCCTTTTGGGGTGTTTCAGACTTTCTCCACAAGTCTCAGACAAGCTCAAGTCACTCCCACATGAAAAATAAAAATGGGCTGGGTGCAGTGGCTCATGCCTGTAATCCCAACACTTTGGGAGGCAGAGGCAGGTGGATCACTTGAGGTCAGGAGTTCGAGACCAGCTTGGCCAACATGGTGAAACCCCATCTCTGCTAAAAATACAAAAATTAGCTGGGCGTGGTTGTGCGCACCTATAGTGCCAGCTACCTGGGAGGCTGAGGCAGGAGAATCGCTTGAACCTGGGATGCAGAGGCTGCATAGAGCTGATATTGTGCCACTGCACTCCAGGCTGGGTGACAGAGCGGGAGTCTGTCTCAAAAAAGAAAAAAAGAAAACCCTGGAAACTGTCCAGATACCTGTCAATGAATAATGGAATTACCACACAGCAAAAAGAATGAAAAATACACGGTGACATGCAACAATATGGGTGAATCTGAGAGCAAACCCAAGAGAGGACGAATGTATGATCCCCTTGATAATGAAGTTCAAAAGCAAGCAAACTAATCTATCGTGATAGAAGTTAGCCTGGGAGTCTTCCTCCAGGTGTTGTGACTGAAGGGGCCACAATGAGTCTTCCAGGATGCTGGTAATGTCCTATTTCCTGCTCTGGGTTAAATTTCCTGATCCAATATGAGTGTGTTCTCTTATGAAAATGTACAGAGTTGTACACTTAGGACATACACACTTTTTGTGTGCCTATTATATTTCAATGTAAAATTGGTTATAAATAATCACAAAATGTTGGGCCAGTGCGGTGGCTCACGCCTGTAATCCCAGCACTTTGGGAGGCTGAGGCAGGTGGATCACTCAAGGCTAGGAGTTTGAGACCAGCCTGGCCAACATGGTGAAACCCTGACTCTATTAAAAATACAAAAATTAGCCAGGCGTGGTGGCACGGCCTGTAGTCCCAGCTACTCGGGAGGCTGAGGCATGAGAATTGCTGAATCCAGGAGGCAGAGGTTTTAGTGAGCCAAGATCGCACTGTACTACAACCTGGGTGACAGAGCAAGATTCTTTCTTAAAAAAAAAAAAAAATTACAAAAAAGAAATGACTCAGCCCAGTGCAGCGACTCATGCCTATAATCCTAGTACTTTGGGAGGCTGAGGCAGGTGGATCACCTGAAGTAAGGAATTCGAGACCAGCCTGACCAACTTGGTGAAACCCCGTCTCTACTAAAAAAAAAAAAAAAAATTAACCAGCATGGTAGTGCATGACTATAATCCCAATTACTTAGAAGGCTGAGGCAGGAGAATTACTTGAACCCGGGAGGTGGAGGTTGCAGTGAGCCAAGATGGCACCATTGCACTCCAGCCTGGGAGACAAGAGCAAAACTCTGTCTCAAAAAAAAAAAAAAAAAAAAAAAGGCTGCCCTGTGGACCTTCTGTCTTTCTCCAGCTACCAAATTCCTTATTCCATCTCTCTCCTCTCCTTTCAAAGCCAAGTGTCTTGAAGAGATGTCTACCTGCATTTTCTCACTACACCCGCCTGCTCCTCTTCCCACCCTGGTCCAGTTTTTGTACCCACCATTCCCCTGACTAGTCTGGACAAGGTCACCAGTGACCTCCCTTTTGCTGAACCCAGTGCCCATGTTTCATCCTTATCCTGCTTGATTTCAGCAAAACTTTGGACTTCGTGGCTCCTCTCCTCTTCTTTAAGCCCTTCCTTCCCCTGAATTTCAACAGGCAATACACTGGTTTTCTATCTACCTCTCTGGCTGCATATCTTACTTTCCCACAGAGGCCCCTTCTCTCCCCGCATCCCTGAAAGGGCCTTATCCTCCCTGCCCTTGGGCTGTGCACAGCTCCTGCAGCTCAATGCCATCTAAATGTTGCCAGCTTCCTTATCTCTCCTTCACCCAAGCCACTCTTCTGAGCACCAGGCCTCTGTATCCAACTGCCCGCTTGCTGCCTCCCCAGATGCTGAGTGCACTGTCACAGTGCATGCTGGGTTTCAGGTTCCCAAACCAAATTCACCACTTTCCACCTGATTCTTCTCAGTCTCAACTTCTCCATGACACCTCACCATCTATGTACCCCGTTGTTCAAGACAGAAACTAGGAGTCATCCTGGATGTCTCAGTTAGTCTCCTTGGCCACTCAGTCATCCCCTCCTGCCAGGTCTGGCTCTTAAATCTCTCTGCAATCTGCCACCTCACCTCTACCCCTATAGCCATAATTCAGGTCCAAGCCATCACCAACTCTCCCCTCGAGCCCTACAGCTGGGCCTCTGATGAGTTAGAACCTTCCGGAGGGGCTCCCTGTCTCCACTCTAACCTGCAATCATCCATTCGTTATTCAGTAACAACACTGACCTTAAAATTCTAGCCACTTGGCAGTGCCAAAAACTGTCCTTTATTGAGAGCATTCTATATGCCAGGCATTGAGCTTAGCAAACATCATCTCATTTAATCCTGGCAACAGCCTTATGAGGGTAAGTCCTATTAGCCCCACTTCACATTTGAGAAACCTGAGGTTAACTGTGTGACCTTGGGCAAGACACTTATTCAGCCTTTTGGGCTTCAGACACCCATCTGTAAAAAGAGGACAATAATAATAATAACAACAGCTATTTCCCAAGGCTGCTGGGAGGATGAAATGAGATCTCCTCTCATGAGAGTGTCCCTCTATAGGAAGTGTTTGGGGAAGGGAGAATTGTATGTGGGGTAGGGATGTTGAGGTAGACTCACTACCTAACTTTTTTTTTTTTTTGAGACGGAGTCTCGCTCTGTCACCCAGGCTGGAGTGCAGTGGCCGGATCTCAGCTTACTGCAAGGCGCCCACCACCGCACCTGGCTAGTTTTTTTGTATTTTTTAGTAGAGACGGGGTTTCACCGTGTTAGTCAGGATGGTCACGATCTCCTGACCTCGTGATCCGCCCGTCTCGGCCTCCCAAAGTGCTGGGATTACAGGCTTGAGCTACTGCGCCCGGCCTTTTTCTTTTTTTTTTTTTTTAGACAAGGTCTCACTCTGTCACCTAGGTCTCAGTGCAGTGGTGCATTCATAGCTCACTGCAGCCTTAAACTCCTAGGCTCAAGCGATCTTACTGCCTTAGCCTCCCAAGTAGCTGGAACCACAGGCATATACCACCATGCTTAGCTAACATCTCACTGTGAACACACAACAAATACTAACTGCGGTTATTTTTAACAGTCACACAGCTAGTAAGTGGCAAGACCGTGATTCAAACCCAGGCTGTCTGACCCCAGGACTCTAAATCTTTAATATCACTCTATTCAGACTGATGTGAAATAGCCACAGCCACTCTTGTCCCAGGAAGAAAGACTGGACTCTCTAACATGACCCACAAGGCCCTTCAGGATATGTCCTGTCCCTCACATTCTTTCAACCACTCCTCCCCTCCCAGTCCCCTGCTTTCTCTGTTCCAGCAACTGAGACCCTCTCTCAGTATCTGCAAAGTTCTTCAGACTGTGACCAGCAGCCCCCATCACTCCTATTCCTTCTTCCCACTACTCAGCCCCAAGTCCCTCTCCTTCCTCAAGTCTACCCTATGACTTCTTCCTCCAGTAAGCAGGCCCTGGGTTGGTTCCCCCTTTTTGGCTTCCTCCCTCTGAACCCCAAAACCACATAACCCAGTTGTCAGTTCTCCTTTAGGGCCTGTCTTCCCACCAGACTGAACCTTGTGAGGCCTGGGGCATATCTGCTTGGCTCACTATAGCACTCTGGAGGCCCTGTAGCACCTGGGAGATGAAGGAGGGGGAGCAGTGGGGGAAATTGGGCTGCCTAGACACAGGAACAGCAGGTCCTGAGCTGTTTGTTGGTGGGGAGGATTTCAAGTCTGTGTCCACCCCAACTCCCTTACCCCACATACAGTCAGTCTCCCTTCCCACTGACTGATGGTATCATATACCATCAGCAAGTGGGGCTCTGCTCCCTGGGATGGTGCACCGTGGGAGTCCCCTGGGATTCTGGACTTGGAAAAGGCTGACTGTTCCATCAGTTTTCTCTCTCTGGTTGGCCCTCTGCTGCCACCATCCCCCGAGTCCCATAGGAACCAGGATGTCTAACTGTTGGTACAAATGACCCTCAGAATGTCCATCTGAGTGACTGCTTCGGGAGATGGGTGGGCAGGACTGCCCTTGCTGGGTAGGGAAAGAGCTGAACCCCTTGAGCTAAGGCAGAAGGGCCACCTCAACTGGTGGGGGACTGGCTGATAAGAGCCAGGGGACTCTCTGGGCTCATGTCAGCCCTATAGTCTGTTCCCAAGATGGGAAATAACCCAGATCCAAGGTTCCAAAGGGGCTTGCAGCACAGCCAGGTCAGGATGGCTGTGAGTGGAGTCCTGACCTGTGCGCATGGCCCCAGATCCTGCAGCCCCACTATACTTCCTACACGCCAAGCCTGGCACACCTGGATGCAGGGGAATATCCCACCACCTGGGCTGCCCAGCTCAGCACTGTGCCAGGCCAGCCGCCTCTCTGGGAGTCCCCAGGTCTAGCCCCGCTCCGCCCCGGGGCCGCCCCGACCGAGGTAAACAGAGGCTAAAAATAACCTGGGCAAGGGGGGCTGCAAGGGAGAAGGGGGTCCCCTCTGAGCCTGCCCCTGTCTCCATGGCAACTGCCCCCAAACCTGGCGGCTGACGTCATCTCACAGCTGCCCAATCGTATAGGAGGGAGAGGGAGCGGTGCAGCCCCGGACCCCCCACCCCGGAACCGGGCGGAGGCTGTTGGGTGGCCTCACTTCCTGCCGGCCCCCTCCCTGGTCAGCTGGTTACATTCCCTGGCCGTGTGCTGGGAGCCGGGCGGCCTCCCCCGGGCCGGGCCGGGTCAGGGCTGAGTCTGAGCAGCGGTGGCAGAGGGGCCGCCTTGACTCACCCGCGCCCTCCCCGCCCGCTTCTCCCCAGCAGTACCCAGCCCGGAGTCCTGAGTCCTCCCCTCACCCACACCCAAACCCAGATCCCTGGGACTGCTCACCTTGCTCCTCTCTCCCGCCGCAGTCACAGGACCCAAGCCGGGGAGGGGGATGGAAGAAGGAGCTATGCCAGTCCTCCTTGTCCCGCTGGAGTATTTTGTACCTCAGTCCCCAATTAACATCCCTCCTGTCCTTCTAATACCACGGAGGTGGGTGTCGCAGGGGCAAGGACTCAGATCTAATCCCCGCTTCTCCCAAACCAGCTGTGTGACCTTGAGAATACTACTAACCTCTCTGGGCCTGTTTCTGCATCTGCCAGATGGTCATAACCCTCCTCAGAAGCTGTGCCTTGGCCGAAAGCGGCAGGCCCAGGGCGCGGCCCCGCAGATGGCAGCCAGGGCACAAGGATTGTTACATGAGGCTGCCCACAGTAGGTGCTGGGGCGGCCAGCCTGGACACGCGTTAGAACTGGCTGGGGAGGGTCGGTAGGGGAGGTGGGACTCAGGCCTCACCCTGGAGAGGAGGACAAAGGGTGCTGAAGCTGGATTGAATCCGACCTCTAGCCCTGGTGAGCAGCCCCTTGCCCAAACCAGTTCTGCAGAGTGCCCAGGCCCGGCTGTTGCAGGGACCTCGCACCA